>NC_048305.1:76852420-76889920 GCF_013100865.1 Trachemys scripta elegans | reverse complement strand
TGTAATCCCATTTAAATCAACACAGGGTTAAATTGCTGAATCTGGCCCTCTGAGGTTGTTCAGTATTGCATCATAAGTTATTGCCTATGTTCCTCCAGGTGTGCCTGATCCAAAGCTAATTGCTGTAGATAAAAAGAGTCCTATTGACATCAATGGGCTTTGTATCAGGTGCTGTTAGTATTGCATTGTATCATACTGTATTGTACTTGCTTATGCCTTTAGACTGTAAGATCTTTAGAGCACAGGCATGTTTGTTCTGTGCAATTAAGCCACTGTACAGCACCATGAACATTTATGTGCTATAGCAATAATAAAGTTAATACACAGCCTTTTGTCCCAAAGGATCCCCAGTTTGGATATGGGGAAGGAGGCATAGGCGTAGCTCTATGCTGGTGGGGACTCCTCCACAGTGGGGGAACTTTTGGGTGGTTTCCACTCTCTTTGGGTTGACTGAGCAGCATGGAGTACATTGGGGCAAAGAATCTACCCCACAAACTAGTATTGGTAGCTTGGTATTGCTAAAAACAAATACTAGTTTAGGCTTTGCAATGGACCCGTGTGAACTTTCACCTGCTGTCCGCAGCAAAGGACGGGGTCATTTTCAGATTTTTGGACCCCACTATCTCCCCTGGAGTCTACCCCCCATTTTTAAAAAATCTTTTATTCCATCCCATTTTGCAAGACAATAAAACTCAGCACCAATGTTATATTTTTAAATTACTTATAAATCCGTAAAGAAATCCAGCTGCATCTTCCCACTCCATGGCACCTCCTACTACCACTATCAACACTTTAGAAACCACATATAAAAATGCAACCAAATTCAGGGGTTATTGATTTAGCTGGCTACCTCTATGTGTAGGTGGTGCTGTCCCCTTGTGGGCTGGGAAAGGGGACTATGCCAAGCTCATCTTCCCAGAGCCCAAACAGAGTGATCTTCACTCCCGTCCAGAGAGGCAGTGAGGAAAGGAGCAGTGGAGGAACTGCTTGGCAGCTGTCTTTGGAGAGTAAGGGAAAGTGAAATGGAAGAGCTGGGGAAACAATTTCTCTTCCCTGGGAGCAATGGGATGAGATGCATCAGAAGAGTCTAAGATACTCATTCCGCTACCCCACCAACACTGGGAAGGGGAACATATAGGAAGCTTGGAGGAGGTAGTTAGGTAGGGTCAGGGTCTAAGATCCCATTAAGGGCTTTACAGATTAGAACCAGGGACTTTTAATTCTATTCTGAAGAGAGTAGGGGGCCCAATGAATTACATCAAGCACAAAGATTGTGTGTTCACATCAGTCACTGTGACTTTTGAGGTACACTGCTGCATGCTGCAACAATTTCACCTGGTTTATTGTGGTCTTGTGTATTCCTATGTAGAAGAAGGCCCATCATGGCTGGCCTGGGACCAAAGGGTGTGCTTCCCTGGCCAGTCAAAGCTGAAAGTGAGGAATACCTACTATCTGTGTGTCCATCAAGACCCACCAGCTTTGCACTATCTTGGTGATCTGCAGTCTGCTGCCCTCCAGCATTTGTGAGGTTAGCATATAGTCAAGTCCCTTAAAATATTTTCTTTTTTCCAACTGAAAACATTTCTGTCCTTCCTGTGTTGAGCTTGAGTGAACTGCTCTTTGCCCATCTGCTGATCTCTGTCAGACATTAGGACATTTTCTAGCAGTTCTTCTGCTAGACATAAAACTTGTGAAGTTCAAACAAACAATAGCCTCTTTAACCAAAAAGAAAATAAGTAGCAGGCTCTTACTGAAACCTAAAATATTAGTATATTTGGGCACAATCCTGTGAACAGTTACATACATAAGTAACTTCACCCTCAACAATTCCTTCCTCCTCTATAAATATAAACTGGGGTCCAATCCTGCATTTCTTTCTCAGTCAAAACTCCCACTGAAATCCATGGGGAGTTTTGACTGAGTAAGGACTATAGGACTGGCTTCATAGATTGTGTCTGTCTCTTAGTTTTGATAAGTCTCTGAGCTTACCATGTCATACCTACTTAGGAAACTAGTAAAACACTGTAAGCAACTTGTCATATTTATTAACTATTGTAGCTGTACTAAATATTCTGCACAGCATCCAGAAGGAAAGACTTTCCATTATGATTAGAGAGATGCTTGTAATGAAATAGTTGCTACTTGCTTCTACTCATAGTAGTGACAGAAATGTTGTCTATCAATATGTATAATTTTGTACCATGCAATTTATATTAAGAAGTCCAAATTCACAAAAATTCCCTAGCGCAAAGCAGCTGTTGTGTTGCTCTAAATGCTGTTGGAGTCATGGGAATTGGAAACATTTTTTGTGTCTTTTGGTATCGGTGAATATGTGCATTATCACACAGAGTCTACTAGAATAATTCAACATTACTTCAATTACTGGTTCCCAGATGAAAGAGCGTGTTCCTTATTTGTTACCATTCAGATTTCATGGCAAAAATTCTTCCCTTAATAAAATATAGAGAAAATTTCTATTTACATGCAAAGAGAAGTTAGATTATGTTTGTTGTAAGAATGCATTCATTGATAGAATTGCCTTAACTTTCTAGTACCAAGTTTAAATCATATGGTTTGCTATAATTATTTATAACTCTATTCAATTCCAGTTTGACTGAATACACAGTCAAAATTACTTCTTAAGGATAACATTAGCTGGTGGAAAACACATGCAGTATATATGATTATTATCTTATATTATTAGTTCCAGATGCAGTTTACTTATGGACTAATCCTCACTTTTGATCACATTTGTTACAAAAACTGTAGAGAGTGTGAACCATAGCATAATAATCTAATCTTCTAAATTGATGTTTCTTTTCTTTTTGCTTACAATAGCATGGATCATCTGAAACATTGCCTGAATAAATGTATCATTTGTCACAAGCTAAAAAACTGTCATCATTAACATGATTAATCAAATGCTGTTCTTAAAGATGGATTGAAACACAAAATAGTCAGCCCAATGTCACATAATGAAGAGATTAATTTGAAGCACAAGACAACCAATTTAATATAACTCTATGCTCATGCTTTATTTAGAAAGCCATCAATTAGTATATTTTCCTTGATGTACTATTTTGTCTTTCTGAGCAATGAAAAGGCGATTTGCTCAAAAGTCAATTGGCTTTCTTTAAACATAAAGGGGTAGTTAAGTAATCTCTGTGCTCTTAGATTCGATAAACTGAAATCTTGACTTTGAGAGCAAAAAGGAAATTAACTACAGAATAAAACTCACAGTGGAATTATTCCTCCCAGGCTATTGCTAATTTCCTTTATATAATGTGATTATAATTCTGGTAGCAGGAGTCACAACAAGAAAGGCCTAAAATTCCTTCATTATCTTGCATTGAGATTAATATGGCCCATACACAGGTGCAAGCTTTAGCCATGAAGAAAGTTGCAAAGCCACTTAATCAGCTTTTATTGTTTAAGAAAGAGGAAAAATAGATGAAATGGTATGTCCTGTTATCTTTATCTGGCAGTCATTGAAAGCCATTGGGGCTAAGTCATATTAAAAAGACATACAGCTTTAGTATCTTTTCTTTACAAGCACTAATAGCTTATGTGTTATTAAAATCATCATCAGGAAAAAAACATTAATTTCATAAACCAAATTATTCAGTAGTTTTTAACAGCATGATCTATTGATAAGCTATGCTATATTTGCTTCTATCTACAGTATGTGTACACAGAAAGAGGAAGAGAGATTAGATAGCTATGGATTAGAAGAAGATTCTCCAAAATAAAGATAACCAAACCTCCCTTATGGAAAAGGTATTTCTTATGTTGCACTGTTCCGTATATTTTTGATTAATCAGCTCTACCTCTTTTCCTCCATGAGTTTGTAGGAAAAAAAGTGATAAAGATTCTTTGCATCACCTTACTGATTGGAATCTACAAATTTCACTGTTGCTCAGTTTAAAAAAATATCTCTAGGATCTCCATACACAGGCACATATACTCACATTCTTCTGGATTTACTAAATAAGACTTTTTTAAATGTTAACTTACCAAAAATACACTAGAGGAAAAGGAAACAGCATGGATGTAACCCTCTACTAATGAGGCACTAATGCATAATTATTTATAATACATACACTTTTCTCCACAGAGGAATATTTATAAACACTGAAACAGTCTAGTTTGCACTAAAGTCTTATGTACAAATTGTTTTTCTCTTGTGGTTTGTATTTTTTTCTTATTGTGGTAATATTTAATGAATTTCATAAGCCTATACTCAGTCATTGAAAATATTGAAGAAATCTATGCATTTACTGCTTGCTGGCTTAAATGGGGTTATAAAAACAAAACACTAAATGAAATTAAAAACACAGCTGTTATCAAAGTAGTCAATTATCCCAGTTTGATTTTCTAAGTTTCATACAGTGTGTAGTTTTGAAGGGAACAGCCCGGGAGCTATACAAGGTGATTTGATTTAAACATTAAGATAAGGAGGCAAGTTACAGATTCTATATATTACATTAATTCTATCGAGTAAAAGCCAGGCTTCTCTCAGAAAATGCCTGATTATTATTTCCAAAATTTGCACTTAAGTGTCAGTAACACCTACTCATGTCAGTTGTCCCAAGGAGAGTAACGTGGATAAGAATTACTCTCATGAGTAGATATTTGCAGGGTTGAGTCCAATATTTACTGGAGTATCCTGCACAGATGTTTCTTTTAATGTTTGCTTCTAGTCTGAGAAGTGAGAAATGACGTTGTAAGATTCTGCACTAATTGTGTCTCAATGATCATCAAATCAAATTCACATTGTTTACAAGTAAAAGTAGACAGCCAGCCCAGCAAACTCAACCTGCGTAAGGATGCAGGGAACAGAACCCAGGTCTACAGAGCCTCGGACTACTGACATTCGCACAATGCCAATGGGAGGCCAGACAGAGCTATAGGCAGGGAACACTGTAAAGAATAGGCACCACAGGAAATACTGTCCAAGGGACCCAGAGTGACAGTACCCTGGGGCCCTCTGGTTGGCCAACACACTTTAACCCTGGTGGGTGCCCCTGGCAGTTGTATGGGCAACAGCATAGACTTTGGGCCTGCTGTGACTCTAGACCTGACCTGACCTCACCTCATCTCATCTCCTGATGTCCAGCCTCACCTCATCTCGTCTCCTGACTCAAGACTGGTACTAACTCTGGTCTCTGATCCCGGCCTGACTTTGAACTAGACTCTTGCTTATTGAGCCCAGCTCTAGCAATTCCTCTGACCCCCTGCTCACTGAGTACCATCCCTGATGTGTGGATTCCAACCAACTGTGACCACTAGATCAGACCACTTATGCCTTGGTCCCTACAACCTGAAAGTCAAATGAAGTCAGTGAATCTGAAATCTTTCTAATTCATGCAATGTCACCAGTAATAAAGTTTATGCTGGCCAAATTCTGCCCTCAATTACACTTCTGCAACCCCAGTGTCTTCAATGAGGTTTTAGTACTCAAGCCCTGGTCTACACTATGAGGTTAGGTTGAATTTAGCCGCGTTACGTCAATTTTAAAAGCATTGCATCTACACAATCGACACCGTTCCATCAACCTAAAGGGCTCTTAAAATCAACTACTGTACTCCTCTCCGGTGAGGGGAGTAGCGCTAAAATCGACCTTGCTGGGTCAAATTTGGGGTAGTGCAGACACAATTTGATAGAATTGGCCTCCGGGAGCTATCCCAGGGTGCTCCAATGTGACCACTCTGGACAGCACTTTCAACTCCAATGCACTAGCCAGGTACACAGGAAAAGCCCTGGGAGTGGTCAGCGTGGTGAGCTCAGCAGCACAGGTGACCATGCAGTCCCCCCAGAATCACAAACAAGCTCCAGCATGGACCGAACGTGAGACACTGGACCTGATTGCTGTATGGGGAGAAGAATCTGTGCAGGCCAAACTCAGATCAAAAAGAAGAAATGCTAATATATATATGCCAAAATCGCACAGGACATGGTGGAGAGAGGCTACAACAGGGACACTCAGCAGTGCCCCATGAAAGTCAAGGAGCTCAGGCAAGCCTACCAAGAGACAAAGGAGGCAAAAGGTTGCTCCAGGTCAAAGCCCCATAACATGCTGCTTCTATGATCAGCTGTATGGCATTCTAAGGGGGGGACCCTACCACTACCCCACCATTGTCCATGGACACCTGCAAGGGGGGAGTCTCATGCAACAGGGAGGAGGATTTTGTGGAGGAAGAGGAGAATGCACAGCAGGCAAGCAGAGAATCTGTTCTCCCTGGCAGCCAGGACCTTTTCATCACCCTGGAGCCAATACCCTTCCAAGGCAGGTTCCCGGACCCTGAAGCCAGAGAAGGCATCTCTGGTGAGTGCCCATTTGTAACTACACTACAGGATTTAAAAGCAATTGTGTTTAATGTTTGATTTGCCCTGAAGAATCAGGATGCATTTGTGCCCAGTACAGCTACCGGAAAAGTCTGTTAATGTGTCTGGGGATGGAGCGGGAATTCTCCAGGGACATCTCCATGAAGCTCTCCTGAAGGTACTCTGAAAGCCTTTGCAGAAGGTATCTGGGGAGGGCTGCCTTATTTCGTCCTCCACGGTAGGACACTTTACCATGCCAAGCCAGTAGCAAGTAGACTGGAATCATTGCAGCACAAAGCATGGCAGTGGATGGTCCTGGGTTTTGGTCGCATTCAAGCAATATTCGGTCTTTATCTTTCTGTGTTAGCCTCAGGAGAGTGATATCCTTCATGGTCACCTGGTTGGAATAGGGGGATTTTTGTAAGGGAACAGTAAAAGGACCCTGTTCATGCTGGGCTGTTTGCGCTTGGCTAAAAGGGATCATCCCTGAGAATAGCATGCGGTGGGGTGGGAGGAGGGGTGTGCTGCACATCCACCCCAAAACTGCAGTCCCTCCTTTTAAATGGCAAAAACCCAACCAGCATTGTTTGCTATGGGAAAGGAGGGCCCTGCAGTTTGAAACCATTCCCGCATGTGATGAAAGTGAAAGAAGCCAACCCCGCAAGCCCTTTGGCGTACGATGGCTGCCTGGAAACCAAATTCTGTTGCCCAGACATGTGTGATGTGTCACCATACCGGCAGGCGCTCAATATAAAAGGCAAAATGCGACCTTGTACCTAAAGCACATGTGCTGTCTGCTGTGAATTGCGTGATTCACTGCAAAAGAGTCTCCCTTTTGTTCTCAGAAATTTATCATCTTAAATTTTACTCTCCCTTTTTATTCCCCTGCAAGTGCAAATGTTTCTATGCTCCCCCTATTATCCTCCTGAGGTTATCGCAGATTAGAAGGCAAAAAAAAAAAAACACACTCACGATGACATGTTTTCCGAGCTCATGCAGTCCTCCTGCACTGATAGGGCACAGCTGAATGCATGGAGGCATTCAGTGACAGAGGCCAGGAAAGCATTAAGTGAGCACGATCAGAAGACACAAGAGGCGATACTGAGGCTAATGGGGGAGCAAATGGACATGATCAGGCATCTGGTGGAAAGGCAACAAGAGCACATACCACCGCTGTATCCACTGTATAACCGCCTGCCCTCCTCCCCAAGTTCCATATCCTCCTCATCCAGACACCCAAGAATGCGGTGGGGGGAGGCTCTGGGCACCCAGCCACTCCACTCCAGAGGATGGCCCAAGCAACAGAAGGCTGTCATTCGAACAGTTTTGATTTGTAGTGTGGCTACAATAAGCAATGTGGCCTTGTCCTTCCCTCCTCCCCCACCCCACATGGGCTACCTTGTCAGTTATCTCACTTTTTTTTTAATTAATAAAGAAAGAATGCATGGTTTCAAAACAATAGTGACTTTATTTCCTTTGCCAGCTGTGATCAAAGGGGAAATGGGGGTTGGCTTACAGGGAATTAAAATCAACAAAGGGGGTGGATTTGAATCAAGGAGAAACACACACAACTGTCACACCGTAGCCTGGCCAGTCATGAAACTGATTTTCAAAGTCTCTCTGATGTGCAGCACGCCTAGTTGTGCTCTTCTAATAGCCATGGTGTCTGGCTGCTCAAAATCACTCTCCAGGCAATATGCCTCAACCTCCCACCCCGCCATAAACGTCTCCCCCTTACTCTCACAGATATTATGGAGCACACAGCAAGCAGCAATAACAATGGGAATATTGGTTGCGCTGAGGTCTAACCTAGTCAGTAAACAGCGCCAGCGAGCTTTTATACGTCCAAAGGCACATTCTACCACCATTCTGCACTTGCTCAGCCTATAGTTGAACTGCTCCTTACTACTGTCCAGGCTGCCTGTGTACGGCTTCATGAGCCATGGGAGCAAGGGGTAGGCTGGGTCCCCAAGGATAACTATTGCATTTCAATCTCCCCAATGGTAATTTTCTGGTCTGGGAAGTAAGTTCCTTCTTGCAGCTGTTCAAACAGTCCGGAGTTCCTAAAGATGCGAACGTTATGCACCTTTCCTGGCCATCCCACCTTGATGTCAGTGGAATGTCCCTTGTGATCCACCAGTGCTTGCAGCACCATTGAGAAGTACCCCTTGCAGTTTACATACTGGTTGGCAAGGTGGTCCAGTGCCAAGATAGGGATATGCGTTCCGTCTATCGCCCCACCACAGTTAGGAAACCCCATTGCAGCAAAGCCATCCACAATGACCTGCACATTTCCCAGAGTCACTACCCTTGTTAGCAGGTCAGTGATTGCATTGGCTACTTGGATCACAGCAGCCCCCACAGTAGATTTGCCCACTCCAAATTGATTCCCGACTGACCGGTAGCAGTCAGGCATTGCAAGCTTCCACAGGGCTATCGCCATTTGCTTCTCAACTGTCAGGGCATCTCTCATCTTGGTATTCCTGCACTTCAGGGCAGGGGAAAGTAACTCACAGAGTTCCAGGAAAGTGGCCTTACGCATGCGAAACTTTTGCCGCCTCTGGGAATCATCCCATACCTGCAACACTATGCGGTCCCACCAGTCTGTGCTCATTTGCTGGGTCCAGAATCGGCGTTCCACTGTATCAACCTGCCCCACTGCCACCATGATGTTTCAATTGCCACATCCCGTACTTTCAGGAACATCTGTGTCCATGTCCTCCTCACAATCGTCCTCGTGCTGGTGGCTCCTAGCTAGGCTCTGAACATACTTCAGGATAATGCGCGAGGTGTTTACAATGCTCACAACAGCGGCACTGAGCTGAGCGGGCTCCATGCTTGCCATGCTATGGCATCGGCACAGGTACCCCAAGAAAAAAGGCGTGAAACGGTTGTCTGCCATTGCTTTCACAGAGGGAGGGAAGGAGGGGAGATTGACGACATGTACCCAAAACCACCCGCGACAATGTTTTTGCCCCATCAGGGATTGGGAGCTTAACCCAGAATTCCAATGGGCAGCGGAGACTGCAGGGACTGTGGGATAGCTACCCACAGTGCACCACTCCGTGAGTCAATGTAGCCACGGTAGTGAGGACGCACTCCACTGACTTAATGCGCTTAGTGGGGACAAACACAATCGACTGTATAAAATCGCTTCTTAAGATCGACTTCTATAATTTCATAGTGTAGATATACCCCAAGATAGGATAAGGATAACAGCTTTCATTGAGTGGCTGGGGGAAAAGACCAGATCTTAGAAGAGTTACAGCAGAAGAATTTACAAGGTATGGGCACAGTCTGGATGCGCAGGCCTAGAAAGAAGTTAAAAATCAAAGCTGATGTCCATGCTATGGGCCTGAGTGACAGTTGAATGGTGATGTTGTCAAAGGTGGATAAAGAAAGGGAAAAATCAATGAAGGTTTGGAAATAAAGATGAGGAATTCACTTTCGTCTATCACCATGTAAATTTCCTCCACTACAAACTCATTCTCTAGCTGCAGACAATGGCACCGGGGAGAGGACGACACATTGAAGGAGACATTGTAGCAGTGATCTGAGAAGTAGGAGGAGAACCAGGAGAGGGAATAGTTGCAAAAGCCTACAGAGTGTATGACGGATGGTGTCAAAAATTGGAAAAGTCAGGAGGGATAGATTATACTGGGATAGATGGACCTGTGTTTCTTTGTCCAGAAATAGGTTATCAGAGATCTTGGTGAATGTAGTGTCAGTGCGGTGGAGAGAAAAGAAGACAAATTAGAGGGGTATTCAGATGGAGCTGGAGGAGAGAAATCCAAGGCAGCTGCTAGAGAGGATATGTTTAATTAGTTACATGTGAAGGGCAGAAGGGAGATAGGACAGTAGTTGGAGGCAGATGGAGATGGAATGCTTTTGAGGATGAGGGGAAAGAGCATGCTACTATAGTAAGGGAAGGAACCAGAAGAGAGTGGGAGAATGAGGAGAAGGATGAGGCAGGAGGTGAGAATGAGGGCAACAAAATGGGAGGGGTGGGGCCACTGAGGCAGCTGAGAAGTTAAAGGAGTTAAAGTGATAAGTCTCTGTGATGGGGGGCAGAGAGAGAGAGAGTGCAGAGGGTGTTGGGGAAGAAGACAAGGGAGCAAGGGTGAACGTAGATCACTGTGGCTCATGTGGTTTTCTCTGAGGAAGTTGGTGGGATCCAACTTGGAAAAGAAGGAAGTCACATAAGGAAGGCGGGTTTTGGAACACAGTCCAAGGCTGTTAGCATGGGAGATAATGAGAGTGGAGAAGTACTGCAGTTTAACCAGGAGCATGACACAGAGAAGAATGATTTTGTAGTGGAAGAAATTTGCATAATCATGGGTTTTTCTCCATGGGAAATCATGCCTCATCAATCTATTAGAATTCTTTGAGGGGGTCAACATGCATGTGGACAAGGGTGATCCAGTTAGTGTAGTGCACTTGGATTTTCAGAAAGCCTTTGTCAAGGACACACACCAAAGGCTCTTAAGCAAAATAAGCAGTCATGGAATAAGAGGGAAGGTCCTCACATGGATCAGTATCTGGTTAAAAGATAAGAAACAAAGGGTAGGAATAAGTGGTCCTTATTCACAGTGGGAGAGGTAAAAAGCGGAGTCTGCCAAAGATCTGTACTGGGACCAGTGCTGTTAAACATATTCATAAATGATCTGGGAAAGTGGGTAAACTGAAGTGGCAAAGTTTGCCATACAAAATTAGTCAAGATAGTTAAGTCCAAAGCAGACTGTGAAGAGTTACAACCAGATCTCACAAAACTGCATAACTGGTCAACAAAATGGCAGATGAAAGTTATTTGTTGATAAATGCAAAGTAATGCATATTGGAAAACATAATCCCAACTACACACACAAAATGATGAGATCTAAATTAGCTGTTATCACTCAAGAAAGAGGTTGTGGATAGTTCTTTAAAAACATCCACTCAATATGCAGTGGCAGTTAAAAAAGCTAAAAGAATATTAGGAACCATTAGGAAAGAGACAGATAAGACAGTAAATATCATAATGCCACTAAGTAAATGCATGGTATGTCCCCACCTTGAATACTGTGTGCAGTTCTGATTGCACCATCTCTAAAAAGATACATTAGAATTGGAAAAAGTACAGAGAAGGGTAACACAAATGATTTGGGGAATGGAACAACTTCCATATGAGGAGAGATTAAAAAGACTGGGACTGTTCAGCTTAGAAAAAGAGATGACTTGGGAAGATATGAAAGAGGTCTATAAAATCATGAATGGTGTAGAGAAAGTAAGTGTTATTTACCCCTTCACTTAATACAAGAACCAGGTGTTACCAGATCACATTAAATAGGCAGCCGGTTTAAAACAAATATAAGGAAGTACTTCTTCATACATTGCACAGTCAATCTGTGAAACTCATTGCCAGAGGATGTTTTATAACTGGGTTCAAAAAAGAATTAGATAAGTTCATGGAGGATAGGTCCATCAATAGCTATTAACCAAGATGGTCAGGGCTGCAACCTCATGCTCTGGGTGTCCCTAAACCTCCAACTGCCAGAAGCTGGGAGTGGGCAATAGGGGATGGATCACCCAATTATTGCCCTGTTCTGTTCATTCCCTATGAAGACTCTGGCACCAGCCAATGTTGTAAGACAGGATACTGAGGTAGTTGGACCATTGGTCTGAACCAGCATGGCTGTTCATATGTTCCCCAGAGGCATTCAGAGGCCCAGGAGCAGGACATTTATGTCCCCATTTTGTGGCCTTTTTAGCAGGTCTCTGCAACCCAACTTTTTCTCAATTGATGCTGGCCCTGAGTAACTTGGTTCTGCAAACCTCCCAGGTAAGCAGTTACTGAGGCTACACACTATTTGAAGGGAGAACATGTCTCTCAGAAGCATGAATGTAAAAGCAATCTCAGCCTTTCACTGTTACCCACGCTTTTCCAGATCGGAGAGACAGACTCCACCAAGCCTGATTGCCGTGTTACATGGCAATTTTGTTTCCGGAATCAGATGTGCTTTCTTGGTTTATTGTCAGTAAGATACTCTTCCTGCATGACAGTGTTGCAACGGACTCAGCCACGGAGAAGAAGAGGATGCAGCTAGAATGAATTTACAGCCCACATGACAATATATAGGAGTGAGCCTTCACTTCAATTAGCGTATCAACTCTTAGTTGTGGTGCATCCCCTTCAGCTGTTGGGCCCACCTCTCAACAACAATGGGTAATGAAAGTCCCCACACCCTTTGATGAATGAGTACTCCAAAGATCTCTCTCCAGGGGTGGGAGTAAGAGATTTCCCACCGTGCAACTTAAGAGTGTAGCAAAGGAAAATAGACTCATGAATGGAACCTGTTGGTAATCCCCTCTTTGAATGAACTGGGTGGCCTCTGCAGGGGAGAAGACCAAATGCAGTACAAGGGCTCCACAGTTTAACATTGTTTTGCTTTCTTCTTGACTTTGGAGATTGGGCCAGACTTTCCTATGAACAAGTTGGGCTGCTGTGTATTTATCAAACCATAAAGATTGTGTGTGCTGCATACATAAAGATACCATTTATACTGCACATGTGCAGCAGTATAGACAGAATTTAGGAGTGTCAGCTCCGAAAACACAAGCCTCACTCCCTTCAGCCACAGGAGATTCTCCTTTAGCTAGCAAGAGCAGTAAAGGTTTGATTTTAATATAAGCCAACTCCTAGGGGCAGTGATGCAGTACTTTAAAATACACAGCCTTCCTGAGCTTTGACACCATGGTATAGGAGTACCTACATGGCACTCTAAGCACTGTCTCTGACTCTGCCATCCAACAACCATCTTCCCCATCTCCTTTCTCAACTCACATCTACTGTTTACTTCAGCCATCTATTGCCTTGGCATCATCCTTGACACATCTCCTCCTCTGGCATCTTCTGTATCTTCAAACCAGCATATCATGACCCCAGCTGTATGACTTGCATATACCAGTGCCTCGACTCTGCCTTTGCTAACATCCTCATCCATGCCTTCATTTCCTGTCATCTTGACTTTTGCAACTCCCTTCTCCAAAGGCTGCCAGACTCCAGCCAGTGCAGCATGCAGCTACCTACCTCATCAAGGATAAGAACATCACCTTGTCCGCAAACAACAGTTGGCTCCCCATCCACTTCACAATCCAGTTCAAAATGTATTTTGTTGCCTTAATAATCTTTCATTGGTTTGCTCCAACCTCTTGCACACTCCTTGTCCATCCACTCTTGTCCCTGTGTTCGCCACTCTAAAAGCTCTAGCCTCTTCTCTGCCATTTATACAATCTCACTACTGTGGTTGCAATTGTCCTCTTTTCCCAAAGCTTCACCATGTGAAAAAGCTTTCCTGTATCTCTCCCCTATAGTGATTCTTGAGATTTCAATTCTCAGTTGAAAACACACCAATTCTCCTGTGCCCGTACTTCTTCATTCCTCTTTTCCTCTGTTATTGGTTATTTTAATTCTGTATCTGCATTATTTAATGCATTTTTGGGAGATGATTTATATAAAATATATGTAAAACAGCTTTGCTGTGTATTGTGTATTATGGATAGTGGGGAGGTACGGGGTCAACTGTCTCTGAAATGGCAGGTACAAGCCACTATCAGAGAGAGGGTTACCAGAATAGATGAACCAATGATTTTTCCTGCTTATGGCACCTCCTTTGCTTCTTAATTATGTCCTTCTTTGGAACAATGTTCCTTTCAAATGACTCTTTTTAGAACTTGATATTTCTATGGAACAATTTCTTTTTAGATCTACACTGCCAAAAACTGCATCTTCAGTGAATAATTCCTTTACATTCACATCCACCCACCACTGCAATTTACAGATGGGCTCAGGCCACAACATTCAAAACTTGGCTCAGATTTCAAACATCCCAAAGTCTGCGAGTGTTCAGATCCAGGTTTCGGTTACATCCCATTACAAAGATAGGAGCCATTTGTAGAAATCAGATCCACATAGAGGATCATATTTTGAACACAGACCGCCTCCAGCAACGTTGGAGAAACGGTTTGGATCTGGAGATTTGGTCTGGGGCCCAGCTGCACTGCAAATTAAAAAGATATGTTGTAATGACTATTTCAATGTTGCTAAAAGATACCAGTAGAGGGTAGATCTGAGTTCCTTCCAAGGTCTGAAGCCAGATGAGTTAAAATAGCTAGATTAAGAAAGTGGTGGTTGTGAGCCAATGAATGCTGAAAATAAATAAATTGCAGTGTATTAAAGAAGAAGAGAGACATACGTTTAGTTTACAGTATACCTGCTGTTAGCATCTTAAAAACTGTAATGAAGTTTACCTTACTGAAAATCACACTCATTTAACCAGACTTAGGTTATGGCTCACAGTAAATAATGTTAACTAGAAAAATGTAACAAGGAGAATGAAATTAGAAATATAAAAAAGCCCTTGTGGAAATGTAAAGCATTGAACCGCCATGCATTTTTCTGTTGCCTAAATGTGCTGTACTTGAGGAAACATTCTCCATCACCTTGACAGCCGGCTCTCTTTTTGTATACTGAAGTTTATTTACCTGAATTATTAATGCTGCTTTTGTTTGTAGCTATATCTTAATTTTCTTCTTTTCATTCACCTGTCATGATTGTTTTGATTCACATCTCAGGATGATGCACAAAATATTTCTTTTGGAAACACTGTAGTGTCACCAATATTTTTGCTCTGTTAACAGATTATTCTGTCTTCACTGTAAAACCAGATCATTTCACTTTTTTCATAAAAACTGTCAATCACAGATTGTGGTTTACATTTATCGAGTGGATAAAAGATAGAATTTAAACTACATATCATATGTCATCTGAGAGTATATAGTGCACAGCAAGTACAGAAAGTAAGCAGCTCACTTTTTCCCTGTGAAAAATATGCCCCCAGTAACAAATCATGTGTTCAGGAACAATTAGTAACACTCATCACATCATTATTTTGCATATCACTTGAGTAGTGTACCTATGCTACCATATTTATGATTTGGAGTGCTAAGTCCTGTATTCCTATTATACATTCTGTCTTATTTGCAGCTCCTTCTGCATAGATAAAGAGACTGGAAATCCGAGTGTAAGATACATTCATGTTTAAATGTTATTGTTTTACCCAGAAGTTTTATTGAAGAAAATGTCAATATATGCTGATAAAAATCAAGGTAGAGGATTGCAGCCACTAAAGAAATGTGATAGAAAATGTCCACAAGCTTTACTGTTAGTAAAAAGTAGGGTGTGTTTCACAGGACGCTCCTTTTAAAACAAGTTTCAAAGTTTCTTTTTTTAAATTGGAGGTTTTGCGGAGAGGAATAGAAAAGTGCATTTTATTTACCTGAAAGTTACTTGAAACCCCTTTTTTAAAAAGAGTGTGTCTACCAAATTCTTACAGAAAAAAAATCTCAAAGATTCTATTGAAAGAGCAATATTGGGAGACTGATGTACAAACACCATACCATTTCAAACAGACTAGGCTCATTGGAGAGGGGGGGAACAAACTTTTTTTTTACCTTTGATTTCTTTGAAAAGGATAAAATGAAAGGGACAGTGATACATATTTTAAGCCCTGTGAATTCACAATGGGGCTTTAGAATAAAGAGGTAAAAACCTTTGAACTAAACAAAGGTCCATCACAGTGCACTTCTTTTTCACAAGCACCTTATAAAGGAAATTATGCTAGATAGAGGGACCAGCTGGCTTTTGCCACTACACCTCTCCTGACACAACACAACAGCATCATTTCCAGCCTCTATCAAGCTACTGTCTACCATGTCATTGACTCCTCTTGGACCAGATCTCTTATCTCATATAGTTGTTTTTAGGCGAATGCCCAGTGAAAGTACCCACTCATGGGCTTACATCTGAGTATCTCTTTGTACTCCCCCAAAGCCTGTATTCTAGCAGGCTGCATTAAGTTGATTAAAGTGGTACCATAGACAGTTACTTAGGCTCTTACTCTGCCCTTAGATTAAAGACAAGAAAGCCTCCTTCTCTCAAGGTTTTTTTGCAAAACTGCAACTTTCAAAAGGGTCAGCAAAAGACAAAGGCTCTTGTAAGAGAAGAAAAAGAGCCTTTTATTACAAATGATTTCTAATTGCCCCTTTGTTCAGAAAAAGACAGCAGTTATACCAGCTGAAACATAACAAGCCATCAGCTTTGCTTGATGGAAAGCTTCTACCACAGGCTCGTCAGAGAGAGCTCTCTCTAAGTTCCAATAATGTTCCAAAAATTACTTGTTTGAAAAAAGCTCCTTATTCAATCAGTTCTAAATCTGAAAGGAAAGCTAAGAGCTAGGCAAGTATTTCTATCCATACATAAGAGTCTATATTCACTCACTAGCTATGGAAGCTGCATGTGAATTATTTGCATTTTGTCTGCTGCTGGTTTTTGTCGTCCTCGTCGTTTGTTCTTGTGGATGACATTCTGTATCTTTTATTAAAACAAATCTGAGTGATGAAATAATTAAGCCAGATTCTGATCTGGTGTAATTGCGGAGTCAACAAAGTTATGCTGATGTAAAATGGTGCATCAATAAGAACAAAATCAGGCCTGCATCTGCAGTGGATGATTTTTACAGGACTAGTAGATCTATAAGTACTTCAAAAAAGGAATCTTTTATTTTGTTTAACCGTTAACCTCACCAATTTTTATGCAGAATCAATACATAGTACATATAATTCTCTGAATCAGCCTATTCATCATTACAACAAACAGTAGTAAACTCAGATTTTCTACAGATCATCTTTTGGAAGTCAAGCTGCACATTTATAGACATTGGGTCTGACCCAAAGCCCATTAAGTCGACAGTAAGGTTCTGACTGACTTCAGTGGGTTTCAGGTTAGGTACACTGAGCATGCAGAATTCACAGAGCCACGTGATCTTAGACTGTGCTTCCAAAATGCTCTTCTCCACTGAGCCATTCTAAGCAATGATCAGATTTTTGAAGCAGTAGTTATCACTTATGTCCAATAGGGTCTAAGGTCCCAGCCTGATGGGTGCTGCACTCTGATAACATGTTTCAGAGTGGTAGCCATGCTAGTCTGTATCAGCAAAAAGAACAAGGTACTTGTGGAACTTTAGAGACTAAAAAATTTATTTGAGCATAAGCTTTCGTGGGCTAAAGCCCACTTCATCGGATGCATGGAGTGGAAAATACAGTAGGAAGATATATATACACAGAGAACATGAAAAAATGGGTGTTGCCATACCAACGGTAATGAGAGTAATCAATGAAGGTGGGCTATTATCAGCAGGAGAAAAAAAAACTTTTGTAGTGATAATCAGGATGGCCTATTTCCAACAGTTGACAAGAAGGTGTGAGTAACAGTGGGGGGAGGGGGAAATAGCATGGGGAAATAGTTTTTAGTTTGTGTAATGACCCATCCACTTCCAGTCTTTATTCAAGCCTAATTTAATCGTGTCCAGTTTGCAAATGAATTCCAATTCTGCAGTTTCTTGTTGGAGTCTGTTTTTGAAGTTTTTTTGTTGGAGTATTGCGACTTTGAGGTCTGTAATTGAATGACCAGGGAGGTTGAAGTGTTCTCCGACTGGTTTTTGAATGTTATAATTCTTGACGTCTGATTTGTGTCCATTTATGCTTTTGCATAGAGACTATCCAGTTTGGCCAATGTGCATGGCAGAGGGGCATTGCTGGCATATGATGGCATATATCACATTGGTAGATGTGCAGGTGAACGAGCCTCTGATGGTGTGGCTGATATGATTAGGTCCTATGATGGTGTCCCCTGAATAGATATGTGGACAGAGTTAGCAATGGGCTTTGTTGCAAGGATAGGTTCCTGGGTTAGTGTTTTTGTTGTGTGGTGTGTGGTTGCTGGTGAGTATTTGCTTCAGGTTGGGGGGGCTGTCTGTAAGAGAGGACTGGCCTGTCTCCCAAGATCTGTGAGAGTGAGGGATTGTCCTTCAGGATAGGTTGTAGATCCTTGATGATGCGCTGGAGAGGTTTTAGTTGGGGGCTGAAGGTGACAGCTAGTGGCGTTCTGTTACTTTCTTTGTTGGGCCTGTCCTGTAGTAGGTGACTTCTGGGTACTCTTCTGGCTCTGTCAATCTGTTTCTTCACTTCAGCAGGAGGGTATTGTAGTTGTAAGAATGCTTGATAGAGATCTTGTAGGTGTTTGTCTCTGTTTGAGGGGTTGGAGCAAATGCATATCTTAGAGCTTGGCTGTAGACAACGGATCATGTGGTGTGGTCTAGATGAAAGCTGGAGGCATGTAGGTAAGTATAGCGATCAGTAGGTTTCCAGTATAGGGTGGTGTTTATATGACCATTGCTTATTAGCACTGTAGTGTCCAGGAAGTGGATCTCTTGTGTGAACTGGTCCAGGCTGAGGTTGATGGTGGGATGGAAATTGTTGAAATCATGGTGGAATTCCTCAAGGGCTTCTTTTCCATGGGTCCAGATGATGAAGATGTCATCAATGTAGCGCAAGTAGAGTAGGGGCATTATGGGGAGAGCTGAGGAAGCGTTGTTCTAAGTCAGCCATAAAAATGTTGGCATACTTTGGGGCCATGCGGGTACCCATAGCAGTGCCGCTGATTTGAAGGTATATATTGTCCCCAAACATGACAAAATGGGTGAGGTGAGGACAAAATCACAAAGTTCAGCCACCAGGTTTGCTGTGACATTATCGGGGATACTGTTCTTGACAGCTTGTAGTCCATCTTTGTGTGGAATGTTGGTGTAGAGGGCTTCTACAGCCATAGTGGCCAGGATGGTGTTTTCTGGAAGATCCACAATGGATTGTAGTTTCCTCAGGAAGTCAGTGGTGTCTTGAAGATAGCTAGGAGAGCTGGTAGCATAGGGCCTGAGGAGAGAGTCTACATAGCCAGACAATCCTGTTATCAGGGTGCCAATGCCTGAGATTATGGGGTGTCCAGGATTTCCAGGTTGATGGATCTTGGGTAGCAGATAGAATACCCCTGGTCGGAGTTCTAGGGGTGTATCTGTGCAGATTTGTTCTTGTGCTTTTTCAGGGAGTTTCTTGAGCAGATGGTGTAGTTTATTTTAGTAACTCACAATGGGATCAGAGGGTAATGGCCTGTAGAATGTGGTGTTAGAGAGCTGCCTAGCAGCCTCTCGTTCATATTCCGATAATAGCCCACCTTAATTGATTACTCTCGTTACAATTGGTATGGCAACACCCATTTTTTCATGTTCTCTGTGTATATATATCTTCCTATATATACACAGTATTTTCCACTGCATGCACCCGATGAAGTGGGTTTTAGCCCACGAAAGCTTATGCTCAAATAAATTTGTTAGTCTCTGATAACATGGAGTGACAAAATGAACGGTTTCCTATTGACTATAGTTAGCAGAGCATTTGCTCTCCAGGGCTATACTAATTAACGGCTTCATGCAGGCAATGCATGTGGTAAACCCTTTGTTGCTCTAGACACAGAAGGAAATGATATTTTATAAAAGAAAGTAAAGTAAGTTAATTGGTAACTGCTAATTAGCCATGAAAAGGACAATAACCTTGTGGATAGGTGGCCCTGTGACAAAGGCACTTGGGTTCAATTCCTAGCTTTGCCTCAGACCTCCTGTGTGATCTTGCCCCAGTCACTTGTGGCCAGCTTGTTAAGATATTTAGGCACCTAATGGTGCAGATAGGCATCTAGTGAGATTTTCTACAGCACTGAGGCACTTCACTCCCATTAACTGGAGTTAGCGGTCTACAGGGTTACCATATTTCAACAATCAAAAAAGAGGACACGGGGTGCCGCCCTAGCCCTGCCCCCTCCCACTTCCCGCCCCCCTCAGAATCCCCCTACCTCCTACCTGTCCCCCCCACCCTCTAAGTCTCCCTGCTCCCTGTCTCCTGACTGCCCCAACCACTCTCTACACCCCCTTCTCCTGACAGCCCCCCCAGAACCCACAACCAATCTAACCCCCAAGTTCCCTGTCCCCTGCCTGCCCCAACCGCTCTCTACACCCCCTTCTCCTGACAGCCCCCCCAGAACCCCCAACCAATCTAACCCCCCTGTTCCCTGTCCCTTACCTGACCCCCCCCCACCCACCCACCAGGCCGAGGGAGAGCTGCGGGCTCCACGTGCAGCCAAAAAATAAGGCGCTGCTCTGCGGGGAAGGAGGGAGCAGGGGAGGGGGGGGGACTCTGGCTGCTAGAGGCCCCAGTGGCTGTGAGCGGTTTTCAATCAGGCCCAGCCGTCCAATCAGCCTCGCTGCACTCTGCATGAGGGGAAGGGGGAAATCCCGGACATTTCTACCTTATTAGAAATCCCCCCCGGACGGCCATTTAAAGCTAAAAAAGCCGGACATGTCCGGGGAAACCCGGACGGATGGTAACCCTAGCGGTCTAGCACTTTTAAAAATCCCAGTAGCCCCCTATCTGCATGTTTAAGTGCCTAAATACCTTTCAAAACTGGCCTTTAGGGCCTGATCCAAGCCCACTGAAGTCACTGGAAAGACTCTCATTGATTGTCGTGAGCTTTGGTTCAGGCCCATTTCTGCACCTCAGTTCCTCATCTCCACAAAAGGAATAATAATATTTCCTTTGTCTGTCTGTTTAGAGTACAAGCTCTTCCTGGCAGGGGCTGCCTCTCCCTAGCACAACAGGGCCATGATGGAGGCACTGCTGTAGTACAAATAATCAACATTTCTTTAAAAGTGAGTCATTATCTCAGTTCCCCATTTTCCTCTAGTTCCTCCTTATAAACACAAAGAATTGGCAGGTGCCACCCCTCCCTTCAGTCTCTTTGCATCAGGTAAATACCTTTATTCGAATCAGAAATAGCTTAGTGAGCTCTTCGGGGCTGGCATTGTGTGGCCATTGTGCAAAGCACTATAGAACGATAACATCCAGTCCTTTTAACAAGGAAGTATTAAAAAGGGCTAATGGCATTTCTCTGAAAGAGAAAAAAAAGCAGAAAGAAATCTATATTTTTCCCTGAAAAAAAATATATTAATTACCCTTAAAGGGCTACTCTCAACTCTCCTTTAAGGACCCCCACTGATCTGTCATGCCTGCAAGGGAAAACAATAAATAGGCCTCTGACATTCTTGTTTCTTCAACTGATTGGTGTAGCAGGGAGTTATTTGTTTAAAAAAAACACACACTCACATAATCATGACTTTTCACTTACTCGGCGTACGAGTCTCTGCATGCTCCCGATGGCAGAGACAGAGTGTGATAGATATCGCTATCACTTGGAATACACGTCATTTATTTCTATTGAAATATGAATAGAGGCCAAGACCTGAGACGGTAAGTGCACGTCTATTCTAGGATAGGGTTATGGAGTAAATTTGTAACACTAGGAGTCATATTATGTTAGGCCCTTGTCCAGGTGCTCAAGGTACACAGAGAACTCAAGGAGCTCCTCTTCATCTGGTAACTTCCATGCAAAGACCAAACAAAATAAGAACAGTTGTATTCAGACTTGCTAACTTCTATAAAGAGGGGGAGAAAAGGAGGCACATGGAAATAGGGCCAAAGCCCCATACCTTCTCCTCCACACTAGGCAGCAGAAATGGGATATTGGAGGAAAGAATATGCTATATCCTCTTCTAGGCTACATCATGTCTGTATTGTCTGAAAGCTTGAGGAAACCTCTGCCTTGCTGTAACACAATACAACCTCTTCCCAGAACTTGAGCTGGGGCAGTGAACACCCACACTGCCCTTTATGGGGGTCTGGGGTTGCATGTCACAGTTTAATGCTAACGGTCTCCTAGAAGAATGTAGTTTTCCATGACACAATTCTAGAACATAAGAACAGCCATACTGGGTCAGACCAAAGGTCCATCTAGCCCAGTATCCTGTCTTCTGACAGTGGCCAATGCTAGGTGCCCTCAGAGGGAATGAACAGAACAGGTAATCACCAAGTGATCCATCCCCTGGCGTCCATTCAAAACAACAAAAAAGAAAGATGCATTTAGAAAAGCCTTCTCACTGACACTGAAAATTCTGGGATGTGTAGCATAAAACAACAGGCTAGGTTCCTACGAAGGTTCAGTTTACATTCTGGTACTTGGGTTTCAGCAACAAACTGTGAGCATTTTGAGCTAGCATGTGTGTGTCATATGATGCCATTTTTGTCATGCTAAATAAACCAGTTGACTGGGTAGTGAGAAATGCAATTCAATAGCTCATTTACTTAGACTCAATCCCTAGAATCCTTAAGTATTTTCCCCCTTACAGTAGCTCGCTTTGACAGTTTGAATGCAATGGAAGGATCCAGACTGCTATTGCCAGCAACTGACGTTTTCTGTGTATCCTCACAAAGCAGAATGGCTTTGGGAGCAAGATGGAAAATCTTCCAGTCCAAAGGTCTTCAGCTTGTTTTGAATGCCCATTCACTCCTCAGCCTCTCAGCTAAGCCTACCCTCAAGGGTGTCAATTTTAATGTGATGTGAGCACTTGGCTGTGAGGAATGGGCCTCAGACCACCAACTCATTTAGCATAGGCCATCGAACAGCCATCCAGTGGTAAAACTTCTCACTACCAGGGATGTATTTAGTTGTTCTAGGTATATGAAATTAGCCCAGCAGGATTTGACTAGCAATGAACCAGTCCTCTTATGTAGGGGATTCTACTTTTACAAATGCAAGCTTCCAAGCCCTTCCCTACCAGTGTCCACAAGATCAGCCTCCAACAACATTCAGAGGAGACCTCACATCCTTCTAGCAGTTCCTTTTCCCCAGGCATTTGAGATACCCCATTCACCACTAGCTGATTTCAGGGGCAGTTAGGGGCTGCCACCCTCCTCTGTGCTGGAACTGGGGTGTTAGGATCCTGTCTCCCTTGGGTGTAAATTATTCAGAGAGCCATCTGACAGGATCACTGCTGCCCGGTCCTAGAAAGGAACTTAACTGACAGTGGAGACTGCAAAATAGCTGTTGGCAGCTATTCTGAAGAACCAAGAAGATCTGGAAGGAGAGCTGAATCTCAAAAAAGGGGCAGAGACAGGCCTCCTTCCTCACCCTGCTCCTGGGTATCTAATAGCAGGAGAGGAGAGATGGGGGAAAGTAGTTGCAAGGCACATGTGTGGGCTGTGGCTTATTTAGGGGCAGGGTAGTGGACTGGGGTTGTGCAGATGTATTGATGCTTGCAGTTGCACTAGAACTCAAACTCCCCCTCCCCTCAATTTTTGGGTGAGTTTGGAACATTATGGGAACATTTCTCACAGCCCTAGTCACCAATCGGCCTATGCTGGATTTGAAAAACTGATCTAAGGCCCAACCCTATATTCCTTGACTTCATTGGGAGTGTGTAGTGCGCAAGGCACGCATGAATGGACCCCAAGAGATGACAGACGCCATGGGCCTGATTCTCATTTACACTAAGGCCACCTTACACCGCTCACAACAAAAAGGGGTCTCTGAATATGTGTTAATATGCTTTGCACTCTGGCAGTGCAGAGGGGCCATAAAGAGGTCCTAAAAAAGTCATCTGATGATTTCCCCCAGCATGATATATATAGCAGACATAGCTGTCTCTGTGCCACCCCCATCTGGCCCTCCCCCACCATGCCCAAATCAGCATAGAGATCATGCCAATGTCATAGTGCGTGAGGAAAGGGTCATGGCTAGAGTTCTCTGTGTTCTAGTGATCTTTGACCAGTATCACATCGTCTAGGGAGTCATTACAAGCTGCTGTAAGTTAGAGCAGCAATACGGTATGTGTTATACTAGCAGCCATATCAGACCCCAGCTGCCCTAGCTTGCCGGAGGACGCAAAGGTGACATACAGCTACCTCTGCTCCCTCCCACGTCCTGCATCAAGTGCATCTTAGCCAGACCCGGGGATCAGGGCCAGGCAGTTTTTTGTGAAGAGTGCCTTTTCATACCTGCAGAATTCACCCACTTACTTCACATTTCCCACCTTCCCATGTAAATTCCTTTCAAAGGCTGCATAGCTGGTACACAGCATTCTAGTGACGCGGCTTCCTAGTTTTTATTTTAGTCTGAATGAGAAATGTGATGATACATACATATGTGTAATGTAGCACAAAGGCATGCTTACTGAGGCATACGCCCGGGATGTGTCAGTTAAAAAAAAAAAAAAAAGACAAACCTGTTTCTTCTGTAGCCATATATAGAAACTATACCCAACTGTTATTTAGATCACAGAGCATTTATATGGAAATATAGATTTCTGTTATATTCTGCATGTTGCTGTGCTAGGTTTCCTCTGGATTATTCAACTGCAAATAAAAACACACTCATATATAAAAATAAAGCAGCTTTTACTTTTGGTGACCATTACTTTTTTTCCTGGGTCCTGTACATTTGCTTTTCAAGTTTAGTTTAATTCTCAGTCACAGAGATGAGCTGCATAAATGAACACTGAGAAGGAAACTACTTATAACTGACACACTCATATAAATATGTTACTTAACAAACAAACACAAAACCTTTCCATTTCTACCAGTGAAATGGCTACAAATGGGTTGCCATTAACTTTTGTTACTTGAGTAGGTGCCTATAAAGGGCCAGGTGGTGTTTATGCAGATGAATGAGCATGTTACAATGTGTTCTTCCTTTTGGATAAAACATTAGTGTATCAGATGTGACAAATCAGATGTTCATCTTCCGCACTCCTGCATTATTTTACATTGAGAATTAGATAATGTGCTGGCTTAGCTTTTTGCTTGGGCTTCTCCCCACCCGTTCTTCTTGAGAATACGTTATATATAAGTTCTCCCAACACTCTGCATAATCATAGCTTCACAGTGTGTCTAACCGGCTAGGTACTATGGTAATTGTAACATTTACAGGTACCATGCTTTGCATTAGACAAAGTATACTCAGCCTAACACACAGCGTTACTGTTGTGAACCAGACATAATACAGCTCGGCATTCAATGGAGGATCTTTAACAAAGCAGTTTTCCCAGTAAAGGAGCAGGTAGTTCTCTTTCCCCAGCATAGAACTGCAAGAGCAACATTGTCAGAACATTAGAATGGGTTATAAGGGCTCGGCCGTGGTACCAAGTTTCCTTGGCAGTTAAAATTACAGTGTCATTATTTCTTTGTGTTCTAACCCTATGCTGCTAGATTATACCAGGTTTCCAGTTACAGTGGGCTGAATAATTTTCATCAAATAATTGGTTTGATTGTCATATTTTTCAGATTCTGCTGTGAATATTTTTGCCATTATTTGCCCTCTGACAAATAAACTTTACATTGTTATTTTGGGCTAGACCCTATGCTCTGTGCACATGCCTCAGAAAGATCATCTTTTTACCATCAGAGAAAATTGGCAGATCTAGGAGGAAAGATGTGACCTCATCTTTACCAAGGTAAGAGTGAAAATTATAAGTTTCCAGTGTATGCTAATCAGACATTTTTAAAGTTTGGGGGCCAAACAGATCTCATTAGAGTTACATCACTAGAGATTAACTTGGCCCATTATTTTCATAGAACCAGATACACATGGTGTTCAACTGTAGTAAAAATACATGTTGAAAACACAAAACAAAGTCTGTATCTCCTACAGCCTAAAGGTACAAACAGGTGCAATAAAGTTAAAGCACAGAGCAGTGCATGGGCTTCCTGGGTTTTAGGGAAGGATTTGAAGGAGATGCTTGGTGAATTTTGACTTACAGGCTGTTCCACCATAAAGGATTAAATGAAAAGAAGCATGGAGTCATGGGGAAGCAAAGGAATCGTTTGAGAGGATGGGGAGCATGGAAGGGTGGAGGAGACAGGAATGGAGTTGTAAAATGCTTTCAAAGTGAGGATGAGAAACTTGAACTCAATGACAGAGGCAGTGCAGAGTTTTAAGAGGAGCAATATGGCCAGAGTGATGCGAGAGGTGATGACTCAAAGTTGAGTACTGAAATCACTTTGGGGAAGTGTTCAATGGGCATGGATGATGTTGCAAAATAGGCCATCATGAGATGCTACCTACATTTTAATTTGCATTAGCAATGAAAAATAAGTAAATCTCTATTCTGACTGAGTTATTTGCATTTCTTCAGCAGAAACCTGATCTTCAGGTTCATAGTTTTCCTCATCTATCAATTTGCCAATTGCAGCATAGAAAAACACTACAGAATAATTACTTAAGATATTCCTCTCACCATAAAATATGTACTGTTATGTCTTTACTAGCTTCACTTTGCTTGAGTGACATCAACAAAATAATATGTAACTGCTTCAGTTAAATGCATAGCTCATTTCTGTCTACATTTTTTAGGTAACATGTTCAAGTGTATTTAAAATCAAGGCTGGAAAAAGATTTCTCATCATGGAAGACAGCAGCTTTGGTTCCTGTAATTGTATTGTTTTGTCCAAGGCTGATACGATAAAACAAAGTGGCTTTGGGACAACAGTCACAGTACCAGTGTGGTCTCACAATCATGTGTCACTCAGATGTCTCAGTGCAAGTTCTGCAAGATGGCCCTTAAGGATATCCTAAATTCACCTTGTAGTTGCAGAAGAAAAAATATGTGACATACAGAAAGCATTCATTTCCATTCTACTTTAGACTGCTTTATATTGTCCTGTTATATTTACCCCATTTTCATAACATTGTCCTCAGGAGCTGGTAATGTCCAGTCCATATCGAGTACCAATTCCAAAATGCTTTGTCACTTGTTTATTTCAGTATACTTATAAAAATATAGAAATGAGTCATATGCAAAATTGTTATTGTTATTAGGGCAGGATGAATAGTAAAACAACTGATTCATAAATATTTTCACAAATAAAAGCAGCGAGTTTGGTTTGTGGGATTATATTATTCCTATTAGCAAGTGTTTTGATCAGACAGCATCTGGGTATTCATGAAAATATTTACAAATCCCACAGGTTTCACAAATTTATCTATGTTATTCATCTGAGAATTCATACCCAGTGTGCATTACTTACTATTCATTCTTCTGTTTAAAGGTAACACAAACTGCTAATAGTTGAAGTAAATAGCTTGCAAACAACTCTGAAAATTCTTCATCCAAACTATTCAGTGAACATTTATAATTAATACATTTGATGGAAACCAGGAATGGTTTATGAACTAAAAAGAAGCTAAATCTGTAATATTATTGACAATGAATAGAGTAGAGAAACATTAAATATGGTTTCATGGCCTACCTCACCAAATACAATCCCTTCCTCCTTTGGTTTAAAGGCCTCTGGTGACAACTTTATTGTATTATTTAATTATATAAAACCTTAATTTAATCAACACAGCTTCCCTGAGGCCCTTAGTTCTTATGGTCTCTTCAGTGTAAGATTAGAGGCCTGTGAGCACTGTTAACCCCACCAATTAAGCACAGTCCTATCACCTTCCCTTCCTCTCCTATAGAGAGTCAAGCTCACCCATAATTGTGCCTTATGCCAGTGAAGTCCCAGCCTACATATGCAAACCTGTTTCTTTCTTTAGTCTTTTTCCTCCCCTGGGCTTTGGGACCATAACCATGACCTACACAATCCTCCTTCAAGGACTTGTGCCACAGGAATGTTAGCTCCTCATCAAACCATTCACTGCCACCGAGCACAGTAACCAGAAGGACCTCACCAGCTGAGTGCTGACCTCTTCCAGAAAAACACTGTTGCCCCACTCAGAAAAAAGTCCTGGCTCACCCTGTATAACTCCAGGTGTTTTACACTAATCCAATCATGCTTTAGCGCCTGGTATCCTAGGCCAAGCCTGAAATTGCCTATTATTTTACCTCCCTTTTAAGATTTCTTGACTCTCAGGGGCCTTCAAGTGCCCACCAAATAAACAGGGGAACAATATTTAAACCAAGTCACTGGGAATTATTCCTGTAGAATCTTTGCCTTCACCATAGTTACCCTCTGTGCAGGTCACCAGTTATGCCACCCTCCGCCCCCTCACACACACTCTAAATAAACTGTGTCAGGGAACTGGTCACAACTCCCCAGTTCTCAGCAGCCCAGCCCCAGTGCAAGAAAAAGCTGCAGGGATGGGAAGAAGGGAATCTGGGGACAGCTTTAACTTATACCACTGGCTTAAATACCTCTAGTGAAGCCTTCCTCTGCCACACCCTTATTCCTGCCACTGTCCCTTGCTACTCTCAATATACTCCATCCCTCCCCTTTGCACCCGCAGAGGTTCCCTCTACACAGGAAGCAGTCTTTAGCTATTTCAGGATCATTTTGTGCCCATTTAAGTACAAGTGGCTCAAATTGAACTTGGTGGCTGAAGAACCCAGCACACGCCTGTTGTGGATGTGCCTGGCCGTGATTCTATACGTAGGATTTGGCTCTAAAATGGGACATACATTCCTGCTTTTCTCTAAAATTAGATTGTCAATTGATGTGACGTTTCATCCAAGGGTGGAGTGATTACACACACTGCAGCCTGAACTCTGGCCACGTCAGAATGTCACCTTTCAATCGCCCTCTCCTAAACTATGCTCTCCCACCACAACAACTACTAGTGTTGCGAAGTGTATTCTAGTAAAGAAGTGTGTGCAGAATGCAAAGGGCGGGCAGAGTTAATCTTATTGTATGTGGTATATGTCACTGGTGGTGATGGTGTGGCATATGTTAGTGAGTGGAGGAGCAGAGGGTATGTACTGTTGAGTGACAACTTATTTTCCTTGCTTTTGGCATTGATGTCAGGCATGTTGTGTGTGTAGCAACCCTAAACAATTTAATAAACAATGCTTGTGTGCATTCATATATTAAAGAAATGATGTGTCGCCAGGGCTCGACCTGCTTTTGGATAGCTTGAATATAGTGCCACAGGCCATGCCACCTGGTGGCGTTGCTTCAAAAAAACAGTTCCTTTCAAAGAAGAGCCTTTAAGTGAAAGTTCTTAGGGAAAAGGGAACTTGCCCCTGCCCAACTCCCTAATGCTTTTGGGTGGCAGGGCCCAGAGTACCACACACTAAGGTATTGCCATTACTGTCATCAAGTGCCACTGGAGCCTGGATGTCTGCTACAAGGTGGGGCGGGGGGAGAGATACAGCCAAAGTTCAGCCCGGCCACTGTTCCACAGGAGTCAGGTAAACCACTGTTTCCTTCTCTAATCAGTCCCCACAACCTTACTGGTTTAACCCAACCAGTCCCAGGATAGGAATGGCCCACAAAGCCCCTACTCATGGCATTTACTTGCAGGGGACCTCACCCATAGTACTTCAGGGAAGAAGCCTGGCAAACAGTGACCCACCCCCATGAAGCAGGAGACAACATTATATAAGGGTTTGTTCATATCAATGACTCTCAGCTGTCTGAAAATTTGTTAGTCCTGAAGGATGGGATTATGTTCAAACATAATATGAAACCAAAAACTTTGTGTTTTGAACAGAGGATTAAAGAAGTAGAGTACCAGTAAAGTGGTTGTTGTTTATTGTTTAGGGAATCTTGTTGTGAAAAGTGAATAGATGTTTTATTCTTTGCAGTTAAATCATAAGAATCTGGTGTGGGGTTTTGTCTATTTCACATGATGCTTGTAGTAGCAATAACATGGTGTTTTCAACTTACCCAGCTAAAAATCAGAGTGGGGAAAAAATAGCTAATGAAACAGTCATCACTTTATCTTCCTATGCAATACCCAGATTGAAACCCCCCTGAGTTATCAATCCCTTTATAAGACTTACTCGAATTTGGTGCAATACTGCAGGTCTCAGCATGTATAACCATGATTTCTGCTAACTGGTCACAGCCTAGTATTTTCACACCTTTTTTGTACTAAATGCTTAGAACCGATCACTCTGCTAGAAGTTGTCACCATGACACCTTTATTTAAAATTTTAACACAGAAAGCATTAGAAATGAATTTCAAAATATTCTTTTGTTGTTTGTATTTCAATAAATTCCTGCAAATGAATCCCATTAGCTTTTTATACAATTAAACACACAAATGTCTAACTGTTAAGGTATAAATTCAGCTGGTCACACACACTGCATTTCTAGTCTGAACAAATCTTGGGTGTCTTATAATAATTGGCTGAATAATAAAAATATATGTATATAATAATGAAGTGTTGTCGATTGCAAACAGCTTTTTACCAGTTTAGAGCAAAGGATAACTATGAGGGAAGTGAGACACTGAGCTTTGCTAATAAATAATTCTCAGAAATATCAGCTCTCAATTTACTACTTGTACACAATGGGCCAGTTGGAACTTGTATGATGATCCAATTTGCCACAGCTCTTGTTTTTAGTCTTTGTGAAGCTGCTGTGTGAGCACAGTGGGAACCACTAGCTTGAATCCCTGGAGTCAATCAGTGGGCTTTTGTTTCCTGCTGGTCAAAAATATCAGGTGGCTTTGAGAGTCTAATTATCAATGAAAAATTAAATTCAATACAGGGATATGGCCAGGAGTTGCCCCCTGCTTCCTCCCCTCATTTATGTGGTTTGAGTATTGAGTTATTTGTTAGAATTCAACAAATATTCTAGCCAGAGTAGGAAGGAAGAAGGGGGACATAAACCTTCATATCCAGAAGGATAATTGATTGTTACATCAGCAGCTTTCTTCTGCTTTCTTTGCAGAATAAGGTGCACAATTCTAATTATCATGAACTATCTCAGTTAGCAAATTATCAGGGGGGTTCTCGTTAAGAATTGTAAAGCCAAGTTTATCTCAACATTGCTCCTTCATTTACTGGCCATGAGGAAGCTTTGTTTATTCAAGATATGTTGATGAACTATCACACCAGGTATCTACATAAGTTACCTTTCAAGGAAATGAAACAAACAAATGTATTTCAGCTTTCATGCACATTGATTACTACCAAAAAATGTACACTGTACAAAAGGACAAGAACTCTAGCCCTGGTTTTGTTTCTATTAACCAAAGGGATCTAACTGAGAGATTATTTTCTAGAAGATGTACTGTAGGAACCACATGAAATAGAAAATGATATGAAGCAATTTCTAATTTACTGAGATTACAAGTAAAAGCCATTTAAAAAACCAGCATTTGCCAACCATTGCTATAGAATCTCAACTATGTCTTATTCTAGAGATTGAGGAGAGGGGTAGTTGCAGTCATCTCAAATACTAGGTTTTGGTGGAGTTGAGGCAAATAAATTATCCAGTTTAGCCTCTTTATTATTTGTGAACAACTTACTGTCCATAGTGTGAAGGAACAACTTTACACTTGTGGGTTCCTCATGATCTGTTCGGTATGCATTACTCATGCAGTGTGACTGGTCACTCATTACTATTTCTGCTTCAGAACAGAATGACAAACTTTTAAACTGGGCAATAACAAATGACAAAAGGCAAATTGTGGCTAATAAATAATGATGGTGAATACTTCTGTTTACACATGAATGACCTTGTTTGCTTAAGAATGTGTATTAAGAACAGCCATTCCACAAACAGTTGGGTGATCAAATCTTTGTTTTCTCCATGTTCCGCATTTTACATCACTTTTTATTTACAAACTGATTTTCCATCTGAAATGTTGATCTCCAAGTCTCTAAAAGAGAAAGAAGTTGAACAAAGGTAGAAATATCCTGTTTGTGACCCAGAGCAACCATTAGTATGGCAATACTTTATTCAGATCTCTACATAAAAGTCTAGGCGCTCACATCTAGATTTCCAGCAGTAAAGCAATAGCTCTACTATGGGGTTATAGTTGTCTAAAACTGCTCTATATAACCGAGATTCCTTCCTGAAATACAGTACTATGGTTGATAAGGAGGGTGTTATATCTGAATTCCTCAGGCCATGAGGGTTATCAAACCAATTCCCATTACTTACACACACACACACACAGTGCTGTATCGAGTCAGGTTTAGTTACACACAGTGCAGGACCCAAGAGGTGGTGGTGGAGACAAGTGGCTTTATGCTCCAATTTGGCCCCCACCACAAACTGAAGTGGCCCAGGGCTGCTCCAACTGCAGCAAACTCCAAAGGGCCATTCTGGCAGCCAGAAGTAGCCAAACAGATGCTGCACTCTGGCTTTGCTAGTTTTCCCCTATCGCTGGCCAGCATACCCCTATACTAGGAGCTGTGAGGTGGGGTGTGTGAGGTGCCTATGCCAGATCTATGTAACTGGCGGACTTCCCTCAACTAGAGCCCTCAAAAGAAATCTTCAGCTGGCCGGTTAAGCCATCTTAAATCTGCTTTGTACTCTTGGGGCAGGTCACTGCAGACTTCACAAGGCCAAAGATCTGGTCTAGAAAGATATAATTGTGATGGTTTTGAGAATACTATGAAGACATCCAACACACACATAGTTAATTGCAAAAAAAAAAAAATCACTGCAACCCCAAGTTGTCACTAGTGAATGGTTTTGATTTGCTTATAGCCATTGATTTCCTCAGGCACTGAAAAACAATAAGTATTTACATGATTTCTTTCATCCCAAAGTGCTTTATAAATATATACACACAGGGATCACTTCAAGCTCATCCCTCAGTCATATGCAACCACCACTAATATGAAGCATGGCAACTGTAAGATCTTCAAAAGCTCTCTAGAAGGCTTTATGAGTTGAAACAAATACCGTATCCAAATGAAACTGAGAAGGATATTTGCATTGAAGAAAAAAAATGTACACCAGGCTTACAAAGGCTCTACCCTTACAAAAAGCCACCTGAGATCCTTTACTACCCAGCATGGTCTTCACTTTTCAGACTATCATCTGAGGCTCTCAAAGCATTGTACCAGAGTTGGTGAGAACTGTTATCCCCATTTTCAGAAGAGATTAAGGTGCAGACAGGTTCAAACACTTGACCATGCCCACATAAACGCAGAAATAGAACCCAGATCTCATGTGACTCAACCCCTTGCTCTAAACCGTAAGACAAAGCTGCTTCCCCAGGGAATGAATGTACACAGCATTCCAGAAAAGGTCACCTCCACAAGACAGTACATTTGAGTACAACCATGGAAGTTATGATTGGCCCTGAAGCTAGAAAGCAAGGACATTCCAGCCAAAGTCTTGGTGGCAAGTGGCAGGGAATTCTTGGTGAATGGCCCATGTCCCTGGAATTCCCTCTTACAATGCACCAAAGTTGAAACTTGCCAGCCTTAAAGGCACAACAAGCCTCGTTAGCTGGCAGTTTTGTTGACCAAACAAGATGGCTGTTTATTTGAATTTTGTACAAAGCATCCGGATATGTCCTGATGGATCCATGACAAATTAGAATAGAAAGGAAGCTGGACATGGGCAGATCATTGCAATATGTTGTTCTTGGAATAGGTAAGCTTGGCTCTTTTACTTGAAGGGGCTATTCCTGATTGCCTTGTGCAGCCCTTTGCAGCTCACTGACAAGAAAGTTATGTGCAAAAATAAAAGGGGGGGCTGCTTTACACTACTTTCTTGTAATTATAGGACCCAGTCCTACAAACACTTATTCACACACTGACTTAAAAGGGGCTAATCATGTGACTAAGGACTAAGAGCCTGGGTAAGGGTTGTCAGCGTCAGTCCCAAAGTTGGCTAGTGTGCTGTGCTTTATATCACAAGCACATCCCATAACCTTTCCTCTCCTGCCCCCTAACCACCACCCTCAACACTCAACCCCGACATCTAGCCCATGACACATTACTGAAATAAGCCAAACTCCATAAAATAAGTAGATCAAATCTGGTCTTTATAGTGAGCAAAAAGCTGTTGGAAAAAATGTTTAGGCTCTGTTCTTCTTGACATAAGAACTAGAACACCCCAAGATAGCTTTAAATGCTATTTAAGGTTGCAGCATACATTTTATATCATAAATTATTAAATGACTTAATGGACAATGCATTAGAAAGAAAACAGGCAAATTACAGAATAATTTAACTGTTGCAAAGAAACAGAGCAACTTGCAGGACGTAAAACACTCTATTTTGACACAGAATGCCTGAAGCTAAAGCAATTAAGGCTGCAAAATATTGCCGGCTGACATGATGTGTATGTAAATTTGTCATTCATTGGCAAGGGTTTGTAACAATCACAAGTAATGTGCACAATAAAACAATCCATGTGGTATAAAATGCTTTTTGCTAAGAGTACTCTAAAAATGGTGGTTATGTATCATTAGGCATATCATTATACATATCGTATTTATTTATAACAAAAGATACATCCCCTTCAATGCAAGTTTCTCAAACAAAGCTGGCCCTTTTCAACATTATTTACTATTATTTGTGTTCCAGATCATGAAGGAAATATTTTTAAAATTCCTTTTTAAGAGCTGCTGTGAGTTTTCCACCAGAGAGTCAAACTCTAGTGAACAAGCCCCTGCAGGCTAGCTTAAAAAAAGCTTGCAAACTCACTGCAATTCACCCGTTAGGCTAGGGAAGAAGGAGAAGCTTGAAAGATGCCAATACTTATATATTTGAATCAGTTGTTTCATCTAAAATTGAGACCAGTAAAGAAGACAAAAAGACCTTGTGAGCCCAGATCAAAAATAGTACATTTAACGGTCTACATTTTAGATCTCCACTTCAAGCTCAGAGAATACTAATGTCGATAGGGAAAAAGACCCATAATGCCTAAATTTAGCACCGCTTTTATGGGAATGATGTTCTTCCACCACTGAAGGAAAAATAGCCCCCATTACCTAAACATAGAACTGCTTTTAGGGGTTCAGAACTAACTGTGAAATCCTGGTTTCATTAAAAACAATGGAAATTTCACCATTGACTTCAATGAGACCAGGATGTTGTGTTGTGACTCAAATCTTGAGCCACTTCCCATTATAGTCAATGGGAGTATATCCATTGACTTCAATGAGAGCTGGATCAGCAGGAGAATTGCTTGTAAAAGATTATAAAATAAGGCATCATATGGTACAGAGCTATTTATAATGAAACTACTTTTTCAGTCCCTTTATTACAGCTTTCACAATTGTCCCTTCAAAACCGGTGAGCTAATAAAGACCAATAAAAGAATATTTATTTGTAGACCAAACATTTTATTACATAAAAAAGATGTCAAGGTCTATTGGTCTTTGTCCACGTGTTATTTTTCTTCTGGATTTCTACAGCGAATTGAGTTAAGCTTTCCCCGGACATACAATTTGGAAAGTCCTTTTTCTTAGGACAGAAGTTGGTTAATGGCTCTGATTTCTGCTGAGGTCCTCATTCAGGAAAGCAGCCCTGTTCAGCCAAACTCTTAGGAATGTGCTTAACTGTAATAGAAATGCTATTTAGTGTTTTCCCTGAAATCCCACATCCATTATATTTGCTTTGTTTCCACCAACCAGTAGAAAACAAGTCTCATGTTCCATGGCAACCAAGAACATGCTGCCTCAATTTTCTCCATGATGCCCCTTATGCTTTAGAGTGACCAGATGAGGGGAAGCAAATATCGGGACATGGGGGGTGCCCACTGGCAGAGCAAAAAAAAAAAAAAAAAGCAGAAATATCGGGACGGTCCCGATTTTATCGGGACATCTGGTCACCCTACTTATGCTTAGAACAGTTTAATTCCTCTCCTGCACCAGATGACCTCCCTTTTCTTTTTCAAATCCCTCCTACATGATTTTCCCTCTCCTACTCACCAACTTTATGCTCTGTGCTCAATGGACAATTGAGTGGGCTTTCTCTACAACCAACCTATTATCCTAACTGGTGTTGTAGGGCTAGATCAGGGGTGGGCAAACTTTTTGGCTTGAGGGCCATATCTGGGTATGGAAATTGTATGGCAGGCCATGAATGATCCCAAAATTGGGGGTTGGGGTGCGGGAGGGAGTGCAGGCTCTGGAGGGGCTGAGGGCTCTGGGGTGGGTCCAGAAATGAGGAGTTCAAGGTGTGGGAGGGTACTCCAGGCTGGGAGCGAGGGGTTCGGAGAGCGGGAGGGGAATCAGGGCTGGGGCAGGGGGTTGGGGCGTGGGAGGGTGTCAGGGGTGCAGGCTCTGGGTGGCGCTTACCTGAAGCAGCTCCCAGAAGCAGCGGCATGTCCCCCGTCCAGCTCTCATGCGGAGGCACGGCCAGGTGGCTCTGCATGCTGCCCTGTCTGCAGACACCACCCCGCAGCTCCCATTTGCCACAGTTCCAGTCGGCAGGCAGGGAGGGACGCGGGCTGCCCTGCCAGGCTTGCTGCAGACCTGGCACTGGCTGGGGCAGATAGAGCGCGCAGCCCGCTCTCAGCATGGCGCTCCCCTCCTCTGCACAGCCGTCCCCTATAGGGCGGCCAGAGTGGTGAACCAAAAAGAAAAAAAAAAAAAAAAAAAAAAAGGATTGGAGGGAAGCCACCCATTAGAATCTGCCACCCCAAGCACGAGTTTGCTTGGCTGGTGCCTGGAGCCGGCCCTGCTTAGCAGTAGGCCTTCTGCCCAGCCCCAAGTAACACTAGTGAAGACATTAATCTCGACCCTCTTGTCTCCAACAGCAGACTGGCACAGACAGTCAAGTACCCTGCCATATACCGCCTGCAATAAGTTAGACATGAACATTACATGAAGTGTCTGCTAAATGTCAGACATCTCCCTCTTCTCCTATCCAACAATGGAAGTGCCAGACTTTTCCAGACAGCTAGAATTATGTATTACTCAATTAAAGGGAAAAAGTAAAATGGTATATCTGAGCCAGCATATAACCACACACACACATACACTCCTTCGCCTTCTCATATGAGAAGCATGAAATCTGTTCAGCATTCCCTAACCCTGACTCTTATTTGCTTTCCAACTTCTGCAAGGACAAGCTAGACAAGAACCACTCAAGAAAAAGGAAGTAAATAGAAAAAATAAAGATGAAAAGCCATTGAAGAAAGAAGTTACAGGTTTAACCTGACCACTTTTCTTCACGTCACTCCGCTTTGCAGTCATATAACCCAAGATTCATAAGCAAATATGGCCATCCATTGCATACATCACTCTATAAATAGGAGGAGTCTCTCCAAACACATGTGGTTCTGGGAGTGCATGCTTTTGGGAGATTAACTGACTGTTCACATCCAAATGTAAGCTGCAAAAGCATGTAACAATTTTTGATGTAAAGAATTTGGTATTCCTTTATATAAATTAAGGCTGTAACAATAAATAAGGATTATAGTAATACCACATTCCAGCCAGTCAGTAAATTCTTATCAGAATTCTACACCATGCCTCCAGAAAAACCACTACAATGTAGCAGTTTAAGAGTAGACTCTTCATTCTGGGCCTACAGTCGCTGCCATTAAAAAGCCAATATTTACCATCTCCTCACCAACTGTGAGGCAACTACTAAGGATTATTTTTACTTGACACCTCGATATCTTGTATCAGAGGGGTAGCCGTGTTAGTCTGAATCTGTAAAAAGCAACAGAGGGTCCTGTGGCACCTTTGAGACTAACAGAAGTTAGTCTCAAAGG
>NC_048305.1:76824601-76852056 GCF_013100865.1 Trachemys scripta elegans | reverse complement strand
GGGTCCTGTGGCACCTTTGAGACTAACAGAAGTTAGTCTCAAAGGTGCCACAGGACCCTCTGTTGCTTTTTACTCGATATCTTGGTTATTTTTCCACCTGGTATCCTTTTTTTCCCCCCCCCAAGTCCTTTTCTTCTAAGTCTCTGCCATGGCTGAGGGAGTGTGGGGTAAGGGGAGTGGTGAACTTTTAGGCTATCTTTCCATACAAATAGAACATGCTGTGTATGCCTCTGTGAAGTACAGTATTAATCCCAATTGTGCCATAAAATATATATGACTCACTTGAGCCTTGTTCTCTAGTGAATTATGAACTATTATATCACTCATGGGATCAATATTAAGTCTCTTAAGAGACTATCACCTTTCCTTTGTTTTTTAATATAAAACTTCATTGAAACCTACAGTGGTTGACAGAAGAGACTTCTGATGGGGCACATGAAATCTATTTCTTTTATAGCTTCATTCATTTAGCTGATATTTGCCTCAGATTGCATTATTTTACATGTAGCATAAACAAAAATTATCTCTAAGGAAGGTAAATATTTAGCAGAAATTTTATTTAATAAATCTGATTAAACTTATATTTTATCACTGAGCAGAAAGATTTTTACACATTTAAAAATGTATTTCTGTAGTAAGTACCCAATTAATAGGATTTTAGCATGCAGACAGGATTTGTATTTATTGAAGAAAATGTGTTCTCATTATACTTGTATTTTCATGTTAGATTTATTGCGGGCTCCATTATAATTTATTTTAGTGGCTCAGTTTTCTAATTCTTTATATTTACATGTCTCTTCCAACAAAAAAAATAATACATAAATAATACCTGACAAGACTTTGCAGGTTCTCTCTATTTGTATGCTTTAATTCTCTGAGCATCTTAGAATGGAAGCATTGTGAACTACAAAGGAAATCTCTATGTGATCTCTCTTACATGAAAAATTATCACTTTTATTTCCTTTTCTCTCTGCCACCCTTTCCAAGTTCCAGTTTAGAGTACATTAAAGCATGCAAAGTAATGGTATTGAAGCCAAATATCATGCGGCATTCCAAGTGGAAAGACTTGCTAAATACAGTTTCATTTTAAAACCCACAGTTGTCATTAAGTGTCATTGGACAGCTTTCTTTCAGGTGCATTGCAGCAGATAGCTTTCTTCCTATTAACCACTACATTTAATTTTCCATAAGCTTTTTAGTTTGCCATTTGAGACATGTGTTTTATGATAACACAGTGCATTTTCCTCTGTTATTATGCAAACCTCTGCTGTGAGCAATGCTAATAAACTGAAGCTTTTCAAAATCCTTAACCCAACCTGCTATAGTCTCTTCTACATGCTGTTTTTTCTGAAGGCTGGGGGCTTGTTCTACAGCGAGATTGGCCTGTCAGAACACCAACACATATTTTAAGGAATAGAACATCCAATACTAAGCAAGCATTCCCACGGACTTTGCTTTTCCTGCTTTGCTTCTTGTAACAATGAGATCAGGTTAAGAGTTGTATGCAGCAGTTTCCTCAATTCTAAGAATGGTAGGATAGCTGGCCAATACAACCCATAGCACAGCTTCATTTCCAAATCTAATACAAATGAGCCTGATTCTGATCACAGTTACACAGCACAAATCCAGTGTAATCCCATGGAAGTCAATGGAATTACTCCCATGCAAAACCAGTATAAGTGAGTGGAGAATCAGGACCAATATTATGCAGTTGATTTTTCTTTCATTCTTCAATGTACTCTCTGCTGGGGGGAAAAAAAGTGACTTCATGTTAGATATCAAATCTAATTATTCCTGTTGGGCCAGCCCAGGGAAATGTCAACAGTGCATTGTAAGCGCTAATTGAGGTGTCCATGCTCTGCAGCAGATTTGGGATACAACATCCTGGACCGGTGTGATTCAGCATGTTTTAGAATACTGTACTATAATGAGCTTAGTCTCCATGGAAGAGGCACAGCTTTGCTGTGCACAATTCACGCTGCATTGGTCAATCCGCACACCACTACTCTAGTCCTATTTAAAGAAAGCTGAACATGTTCACCCTTGGCCAATGGTAAAGACAAGCAATCTTCTTGTGGCACTGCTGCAAGGTAACAAGCAGAGAAAATCTAAGGGAAGAACAGTAGGTTAAAGTCAATAAAGACAAAATACCAATCTGTTTACCATGTATTCCTTTGTTTTAGTCAGAAAACTACATGAAATATTATTCATATGAGAAGTAACATCTCTGGGACCAACACAGCTACAACACCACTGCGAACAAATCTCTGAGAATTGTAAAGCTTGTCTAACATATTGTTAAGGGGTAGGTGCTTCACTACATTTTTCTGACAGCTACATCTGTACTCACTGACAATAATATTAATCCAGCCCTTTTTAAGGCTTCTAAGAACAAAAAAGTATGTCCCTGTATTGAAGCACAATCATAGGATTTGGCTATGCTGGATCCAACCAACCGAACAGTGACAAGTCTCCAAGGAGGTCTACGTGCATGGTCACACTGACTAAGCATTCATTGGTCAAACTGTGTCATCCTTTGCAGCACAAGAAATAACTGAAGTCCAAACACAGGTAACATTAATTTGCAATGATCTACTAGCAAAACAAATGCAATGGGATCCGATTATTCTAGCTAAGTATATACGGACACATAGAAAATACCATCTTTAAAGGCAGCGTGTTTTCTTGTTTCATCTCCATGCAGTGAAAAAGTCTTTTAATCCATTAGACTATACATATAATATACGGCCATTTTTTGTGATCATTTAGGTCTCGCCACAGATTTTCATATAGTGCAGGTGAATTGTGCTACTTTGTCTTGTCAGTTACATTGCATTTAATCAGTAATCTGCTTTAACCAAATTTGTACATCTCTAGAATACCTTTACCTCTTCCAGAGAAAAGGAGAGAAAGTACAGTGCAAAAGGTTAGTAATAGACTGAAACAAACAAGTGACATTGCTGAGTTCTAAAATATTGACCATATTCAAAAACTGAGGTGAAATGTTTAAAAAAAAACCTGAGAGCATTTAATGTGTGAGCAAAGGCTAGGCCTCACGAGTGTCCTCTGTTTCATGAGGTTTTACCACCATTACTAATTCAGAGAATTGGTATATAATCATTCTATATCATATTTAAACCAATAGCATTTTAATAACTCCAGATTAAGCTATAACAATGACAATCTTTACAAAATAGATGATGAAATCTCACAAACATTGTTTCAACAAAGGGTTATTCTGGTTCCATAAAAAGGATCTGAAGTAGGAAGCCTAGATAACAGGCAATTTCAAAAAGAATTTAAATAATAAAATATATCATTTGCATCATTTAGGCATAACAAAATCTGTAATTTACTAAGTGTGCTAAAATATGTAAATAAAGGACATTCCATGAGAGACCCAATTCAGAAACTCCGGATGCAGGAAAAGGATTTGTCAAGCTATTCTCAGCAACAGCATCCTGAGTTTGGTTGACTGGGGAATCTTCTTTTTCAGTACAGCATCCTGAGGGAGTAGTTCCATTTCTTTGTGCCTCACTGTGCATATTCATAAAGACCAGTGTAGGTTATACAACTGAATTGTTAATGGTGATAAGTAGGTGTTTCAATATGGCCATGTGTGAAATATGTGATAAAATGTATGCTAAGCAGCCCACCCACTCCAGGTGCCTGTATGTAACCACATGGCCACGCAGGATCCTACGTAGAATATTTTGAGCTCTATGGTAAATATAAGGGCAAATGGAGGATGTTTTCCCATAACTATAAGGGCTCAAAAAGAGCTCTAGAATTCACATAAGTATGTGCAGTCATTATCAAATCATACGCAAGTATATCTGTGTCTAAAGCTATATTTTATATATGAGAGATATAGCATAGCTAGATAAGATATATATATTCCATGTAAAGCACTGTATATATACACACATGCACCGTATCATAGATAAACATATACTTGTCACTACAGACAGAAATTGTGTGTATTTTCTGCTTGCATTTAGTAGAAAATTAGGAAACAAGTAAAAACTAAATATTTAAGCTAGCAGCACCTGTCATATAGTTTCTGTGCACGACCACTTTTGATTTACCAGTACTTCTCAGACTCTAACCAACTTCATTAAAGAACAAAAGTAAAGTAATAAGTCATTTCACACTCTGTCTGACCATTATACAATAATAGCAAGATTTCATGCAAGGGTACAACATTATGCCCATCTGCAATCACAGTCTCTTTGCAAAAATCTCAATTCACACTTCACATGCAGCTAACCTTGTTACCATCCCTTGCTAAATCCATCAGTGTTGAAGCTGCACGTCTTCACAGCCCAACATCTTAAAATTCATCACTTTGACACCCTAGCATCACCACAGGTCAAGCTAAAGGAGCCAGCCAAGAATAATTAAGGGGCACCCAGATGTTTAGTTTACTTGTATCCATCCTTTCTTGGAATCGGCTGTGTAGTCTTGCTTTATACGGTAAAGATCCATGTAATGTGATTATCTGAAGGGGATGAGACCTAAAACAAATTTCAGATTTAAAAAAAAAAAACAAGTATAGCTCTTTGTAGCTGGAATTTGAACAAGAAGCGCGATAATGAGTAGGTTGAGGGAAGGAAAGGTGTTATCTCATTAAGGTAATTACGAAGACATCCCCACCATTACATCGGTTTGAAAATGTGGCAATTAAAGCGCCCTACATGGGCTCCTGGAGACAAGGGAACAAGACAATTCTCTTGGAACTTCTGTGTTACGGTTAATGTGGGTCATGTAAATGAAAGGGAAGGAGATTGCTGTAGAACGCCTCTCTCTTTCCCTGAGCGTAGTGCTAGGCAGACAGCTCTGGCAAATGAAGCCCTCCCTTCAGCCACAGCACCGAAAGCGGCTAGGCAAGCCCCACCCGGTGTTTCAACCCTCTTCTTACCATACCCTCAGTAGGGCGGATCAGCCTCCATGCCCATTTAGCCTTGATCTCACGTGTTGGTGGTTGTGCTGCTCCACTAGGAAATGGAGCCCACTAACTCATTTCACATCGCCTAACAGCTTTCAGATGACGAGGATGACTTTTGGGCAGTGCTGAATGCGAACCAGTGACCTATCGATGAAAGGCTCAGCTAGCCCATTACCAAGCTGCTGAGTCCTTCCGTAGCCTTTCACCAGTGTGCCCTAGCCTTGGGTCTTGACTCGGGCTAAACGAAGGCTCCGTAAAATGTCACCAACACGCCTATAAAAACAAAATTCACATAAGCCACGTTTTCTTTTGCAGTTCCTGTTGAGACACATGCAATATAAAACAGCATCTAAAATCATGGTGCTCACGTGTGCTTGCAACGATTTAAGTCAAGAATCCCTTGCAATCGCTTTTCTTTTGATATTGCTCACTTCGCATCGTATTCAAAGTACCAGCAACGTTCTTTCCTGTTACAAATATCCAAGGATGAAACCCTGAAGTCAGTGGCAAAACTCCCATTAACCTTAAAGGAGCCAGGGTTTTCCCTAAGTATCCTTTGCATGAAAGTGACTGAAGAATTGTGGAAAGGACAAAGATGGCGTTCGTTTCACAGGCTTTAATGTCCAACCAAAGCCATATTTAAATACAAAGAAGTACCTTATTTTTAACCCTACCCTCTTAGCTAATGGCAGCAGACAAGTAAATTACCAATTTTTACATGTCACCTTAAGGTTTGCTTCTTAGAATCGTTAAGTTTTACAAGATGGGCCACTTGATTCATCCAAAGAAGCCATCTACTTAAATTATGACCATGTAAGTGCATATGCTGAAAACGTCTCTTTGTATATTACAGAACTTTCCATTCTTTCCACTTTGGATGTCACCTTTTGAATCCACTTGAATTAATGACAGAGTCCGCCCCTCCCATGTGAGCTCTAATTATCTAAACTGCATTTACCCAACTAGAGTACTCCTTATGCCTCATGTAATGGGGTGGGGTGATCCATTCTCATCGACTTTTATCCTGATAAATATCTTTTAGTGAACAACTGCTCTAGGAAGGTGACAATTCCTGCACCTTCTAGGAGTACAATTACTCCATACTAGCCAGAGCAGGTATTGTGCAGCAGAAGGAAATGAGTCATAAGAAACAGTGTCTGTTACCCAGTAAAGGTAGAGTTCTAGGGTGGATATAAAGTGAGGCCTTTACCAGTAGGAACCAGGCCTGGCTGTCATTTCATTCAACCTGTTCTTCAAAACAAAAAATATTTCTGTAAATTCAGGATTCATAACAATTGAAAAGAACAGAAGGATGAACGTTAATGAAACTTAGGAATAAATGCATGTATAATGGCAACATGGGCCAGAAACAGAGCCTGGAAAAGTTTGCATTATTCTGTAGTACACCTTGACTGAATGCAGCCTGGACTCATGGTTACTCAGTGGAAGAGAGAGGTTGACCAAAGCACATTTTTGAATATAGATTTTGTTGGAGAGTAAGCTCTGTTGCAGATCAATCCATAAAGAATCATGATAATACTCATCATCAATTAGAACTGTAATGATTTGGAATAGAAACTAGAAGTAAGTGACTCTCCTGTAATTAACAGATGTCAAAGCAAAGCAAGTTATTTTTATCCCTTTGAAATCTCTGTTAATTTTTGGGACATGCGTTTTTAAGTTTCCATTAATAGAACGGCTTGTGAAAAATAGGCCATATGAATATGAAAGTGATATTTTAATGTGATGAGGGCTTTGTTAGAATATATTTCCAACTGGTAGTTTTGCTCCAGCTAAAGCCACAGTTGAGAATTTTCCAGCCAAACAAATTTCTGAGTCTTTAGTCAATAACAGCAGACAGCAGGTCAGATCAAAGTTCAGAGGTCATATGTAGGCATATTTCTGAAAACAAGTAAAATTATAAACAGAAGGTTTGGCTTCTGCCTGCCAATTCCTTAACAAAATCGTTAGCACATTAGGGTCATTGCTTACTTACCAGGCAGTTTCATGCTATGGGATTAAGTTATACTTTGATTCCATGATATAAAACCTTATCAAAAGTTTGGAACAAACCTTGCTGGTTTTATACCACTTCTGTGGGATTATCTGAGTATAGGAGAAAGGATTTGGCCCCTTACTTCTTCATAGAAGTTGTCCAAGTGTCCCAGGGGGCAGCATCTAAGCCACTGATTTAAATGTAGTCTTTTCCACCAACTGGTGAGGTGGGGAATGGTTTGGCAACTCTCACAGATCACAGAGACCCTGGTTTTATGGCATAATACAATGAAAATAAAACGTATTTAGTCCTACACCTAAAAGATTATACACAATCCATGCTTCATCGCCACAAGGCGATGCACTATTGCACTAGGGTATGAGCCACTTTCTTAAAATTGTCATCCTTTCTACCAACCACCTAAAATAGTTCAATATCCACCCAACTTCTGCTACCTCGGAATTTTTTAATAACAAATGATCCATTATCATTGCATTAAATCTCTACCACAATAAGGATTAGTTCAAAAGGTGATTTACAAGGTACATTGCTACAGAGGTGTCATTTGAATGTTGGCAAAGGGAAGCACTGGAAAGGGGAGAAAATCCCAAAGATTAAAAACAAGAGTTAGGTTTTTCAGTGTGACGCTCTGATTCATAATCTGTATGTAGGCTGTATTTAACATAGTGTATTAACACTTGCTGTGTAAACCAACGTGCCAGCAAACATCTCTTGATCATGACCGCTAGTATATTCCTGACTGCCCCAAAGCACACAACCTCTTCAACTACCGATGTTGAAAGAGCTGCTATAGACTTTATTGGCCAACCCAGAGAATGCTGCTGTAACCCCCAAACATAAGATCAAGGACTCAGTATCAGAAGCATTGAATTAACTATTCGTTGGGGAATCTCCCCCAATCCAATCCAATGAAATCATCCAATCCATTCACCTGCAGATTCTTGTTCCGAAGAAATCTGTCACCATATTGTTTTCTTTAGTTTCCCTACAGCGATGGATAATCTGATAATCAATGTAGGTAATAATTAACTATTGTGCAGGATTCTGCTGCTGTACTGCCTACCCCGAGAACAGAGACCGCAGAGATATTTAATGCCAGAAAAGAAAGGAATCCTACACAAAAGGGTCTGATTGCAGGAAAACTCAGACATAAATCAACTGGCGAGTTTGGGTCAGCTGGGCAGGGTGAAATGCTCTACAGGCATTTTTTGTATTTATAGTTCTTCAAAACAAACCATGAAAATCCCAGCCCCACATGCGCATTGAGAGGAACTGGCTAAATGAGGGTGGGAAAGGACATCTCCAAAGAAATATTGGAACAGATTCTGATCTCAGACACACTGGTGTTAATCCGGAGTGACTCCATTGGCGTCACTAAAGTTAAACCCCAGTTTTAGAGCGATGAAACGGAGATCAAAATCTGTTCCATTTCCCTTTCCTATAAAGTGTGTGTGGGGGGCGGGATTTGATGAGTAACACACGAAAACGCTTAGATTTTTCTGTGTCTAATATCCGTGATTTCATCCCATAAGAAAGTGAAATAAACAGATGAGGAGTTTAAAGAGAGATCAAACACAAACAAAGCGAAGGGATTTTTCGGATCACTCAACCTCTTTTTTTGTGGCTTCTTTTTACTCTAATTCTTTGAGCTAACGATATATGAGAAGAAGCTTTTAAAAATTATTTTGAGCTGCAGCGGTCCTTGTGTTGCATTTCCGGATAGCCGAGGTTTGGTTGAACGCATGAGTGTTGCTTCGTTTATGATCGTCAATCCGACAGTTTTGATCGTGGAAGTGAAAACACGGATGGTTTTATAGCAAATTGAGTCTGTCTGAGATTGAGCTGCTGCTTTATTTCAGATCTTCATAATCGTTTGCCACCAACTTGTATAAAATCGTCTTTGCCTAAGAACTTATTAAACAGTGATGGTTTAACTTGATTTATGACTGAGAACTACTTACCCAGAGATCTTTCAAATTACTTGCACTGATCTGAAGATTTTGTTCTTTGGAATGTGACCCTGTTCGGACTTAACAGCTAATCAGGAAATGCTACAAGAGAGCACTTTGTAACACACACACACACACACACACACACAAATAACAACAGGTCCTGTAACTTCAGAGCCTTCGGACCCAAGCGCGCAGTTGCAGTGACTGCGCCGGCCCTAGGAGCTGTCTCTGGTGCTGCACGCGGCTTCTCTCCACCGCGCACCGCAGAGCCGGCGCTGAACAGGACAGAGATCCCTGGGGGGGGAAATACAAACACAGATGTGCCATCTCAGGCTAGGGAAACACAAGAGCCGCTCTGCCGCGTGCAGCAAATTAAAATGTCTCCCCGGTTACTTTGCACGATAACTGAATGATGGGCTCTGCTATTACAGGGCCCTTCTGGCCCCTAGGGAAACTCCCTTAAGTCCGTCAGAGCTTTGAGATGTTGGCCGGCAGGATAAGAGAAGGGGGAACGCAGCTCTCCTCTCTGCCTCAACTGGGGTGCCGGTGCCAAAGGAGGGCGCGCACATTACACGCATGTTTGAGGCGTGGGAAGGGAACGCGTTGAGCCTTTTCGGGTGTCAGTGGTAGCAGCTGAGAAAGGCCCCTCTGCAGGGCGCCAGGGTCTAGTGACTGACCCAGTGTCTCCAAGGGGGAAAATAGCTGTTTGGGGGAACAGGTCCCTGGGCAGCACCTAACCTCTTGGAGCTGGGATTCCACAGCAAAGCAAACTCAGAGAATAGCCCTGGCACGCTCGTGTGTGTGTGTGTGTGTGTTCGCCCGCACTCACTCGGGGGGAGAAGCCAGCCTGTTCCTGGGACAGATTCAAAACAAAGATTAATTTCAATAGACAGCTAGATAGCATGCAAGTGTACAGAAATTCTTTGAACCCACTTTCTGTTTATATAACTAATGGGTAAACGCTAAAGCACTTTGAATTGCAAATGGTCAACATAAGGGATGGCGTTCTGCTTTCAAAAGATTGTCTTAATCAAATGGCTATACGAGAACAAACTTTGTCTGAATACGGGGAACGCATCTGAAATTGTAAAATATTTATTTAACTGGGGGACTTCAGAAAACTCTTCAGTGAGGTAAAGAAGCAGGTTCTACTGAAGCAAAATAAGTTAGTAGTTGACTGGAAAATATTCCACTAGAAATGTACAAATGCCAACAAAAAAATTAAAGAAAACTAATCTTCCATCGAGTCCTCTCTATTTGCGGAGGTGGAGCAAAAAAAAAAAAAACAAAAATATTTACATATCTATTGGGTGTATTTGCTGGAGGCAATGAAATCAAAGCAACAATCTTTCCTTTGCCAACTCCTTGGAAATCAATTATTTTACGCAGGCGATTGTTAGTCAAAAAGAAAGACCAACTTTGCACATTCACAACATTGCGCCAGGACTTTTTGTACTGGTTGATTGAATTTAAATGAGTACGCATCTGTAGCTTTTAAAACATGTAACTGAGTCCTTTCTTCTAATGAAAGCCTATTTTAATTAGCTTCAGAAGCAAGCAAATGCTTCTAATGAAGTGATATTTTTCATAATTTAAACAAGGAGCAGTCAAAATTACCAGCAAGTGCGCATTTAAATTTAACTTCAGGCATGCTTTTGTAACATTTGGAAAAGCGAAAGAAATGCTTATCTTAAACCGTAGCTATTCCTACTCAAATCCTGCTCCCTTTACACACACGGAGAGAGGAAGGCGAGCAGGATTTCCCTTAAAAGTACATTTCACAAGTTGTCTAACATTCCAAAAATAAAAAATGAAATATACATTCAAACACATTTCCTAAAATCCAGCAGCAAAATCATCTTTCTTTAAAAAAAATGTTTCCTTTCTTTCTAACAAAATGTTTTTTTTTAAACTTTGTACTAGTGAAATCCTGAGGTGAGAGAAATACAAAAAAAAAGTTTAAATAAATTAAAATGCGATGCAAACTGGTATTTGAATTCTGCCATAACTTTCCTGATCGAACAATGTCATTTTGAAAGCCCAGCTGACTCGTTTCTGCAGTAGAGAAAGGACAACTCAGGCAACACAAGCTATTCTGTCTAAAGTTCCCCCCCCCCTTTGTTACTTTCAGAATTGATGTAGGTAAACGTGAACAAAACGAATGGTTGGGGTTTTTTTTAGTAATATTAATGAAGCCAATGGAATCATCTCGAACTGGTTTGGCTCAGCTTTAAATTAGCATTATTTTAAACATGAAATGAGTTTGTATTATTCTTGGCTTTGCACACTTCCTAGGACACTAGTGCATTCTAATGTGTGCTCGGATAAAGGGCTCTTTAGGGTAAATGTAATGGCCCGAGTCCCAAATTACTGAGAGCCTGTTCCTAGTCCTAAAACTAAATGATGGGGGGGTCACTCTTATTAATTTCTAAGACCTAGTAAGAAAGGACTCGACTGAGTCTGTCGCCTAAGCAGGGCTGCTGCTCTGTATAATGTCGCTGGCCCCTGCACAGACGCTGGGTAATTGTCAGAGTCCGCTGTGACAAGGGCAGAAAATGAGGTAGGCGTTTCCGAGCCCTCTCTCCCCTTTTGTTAGATCAAGGCAGAGGTCAATATGGTTTTAACGCAAATTTATTAGCAGAGAAATCAGCAAACCATTCGCTAATTAGCAAAGCCCAAATAAATGTGCCCGCAGGCTCTCTCTTTGGAGAGTAAACGCACAGCACCGAGCCAGCCCAGCGCAGCCCTGGGAGGCGGCCAGAGCACTGGACTTGATGAATGTTTGATAGGTAATTGTTGTATATCTTTCCAATTGCAAGGGAGGGAACAGTGTTGTGTTCACCTCGGAAGGCTGGGGCTGGCTCGCTCCGAAGGCTGTGGCAGGCGGACAGCGGCAGCCAGGCTGCAAATTACAACCTGTGACTGGCTGCCGCTCCCTGCCTCTCGCAGGGCCTGGGAGAAAGGCGAGCGTTTGGGGTGTTTACCTTCATCTCGTTTCAGTTTTCCTAGGTTACCTCCCCAGGCCCGCTCGCAAGGTCAGCAGCTCTCTGCACGTCTCCCCCTCCCCTCCCCCCACTGCGGAGCCTCTATTGGCGCTTGGGTTTAGTCAGGTCCATAGCTGGCACCCCCGCACCACAGCGGGAACGTGCCACTGAGGCGGGCTCACCCCCGAACGCAGGGCAGGATTGAAGAGCGCTAAAACAAAAGGCAGGACGAGATTTAAGTGGGCTCAGCCGGCGCGGCTCTGGTTGAAGAGTGAAACTGGCTAGGAGAGAGAAGATGAAAGATTTGTACGGTTTTATGGGCTAGATCTGGCTCCATTCTCTCTCTCTCTCTCTCTCCTGGCTCCTAATTGCTCACAGTCAGCCGCCTCGCGCTTGCTGTCTGTCCTGCTCGCTTCTCCCGGGCATTCTGCTGCTCTGGGACAGCTGCTAGGCTAGGGACCACATTCCTGTTTCCCAGGCATCAGGCCACCCAACCTTGCAAGCCATTCAGTTTCCTCATCAACTTCTTAAATATTCAGGAAGGGGAGAAAGGGAAAAATACAGAGAGAGAGAGAGAGAACAGACCACAGCTACCACTTGAAACCGCAGCAAAATGATCATTTCAAAAGCATCTGTCTGTCCCCCATGCAGCTCCGGAAAGACTGAATCCCGCAAACAAAAGAAATCACCACCCTATTCTCTTAATCATCAGCTTTTTAAAAAAACACCCGACGATGTCTAAACTAAGGGCTCGCGTAGCAGTACCTGGGAGGGAGGACTTTAAAAATATAGCAACCAAACATAAAAATCTTACAGATCATTGAACAGTGGCCCTAAAACGACGGGCTGTTTTTCGGACCCGAATTTCTTGCATCAGTTAACTTCAGTAAAATTAGCTTACTTAGATTTCCACTTTTTGTTACAAAAAAGATAGTTTATTTCTTGTTTCTTTTTCTTTTTTTTTTTTTGTAATTTTCAGTCACAAAAAAAAAAATCTATCATTTGTCACCTAAGCATTTATTTTACTGAATTCAAAAAGACATGAAAAGGGAGAAGGGGGCGAAATCATGTATTTTTTTAGTAAGGTATATAAGTGAATTTTTGACAACATATAATAAATATGATATATCACTTCGCACTCAGTCTGTTCAAATGTACATTTCCTTTCAGATTACGGAGCATGCCACTTTTCAATAAGAAAAAAGGTCATGAGAAATCAGTGCAAAGTTCTCCGTTACCCCGGTCTTCCGCGCTGTGTGACGGGAGGTTTGTTCTTTGTATCCCTCTGTGCTCCGGAGTCTCTGCTGGCTCGGGTCCGGCTCCCTCCCTCCCGCTGTCTCTCCTTCCGAGCTCCTGGAGGTTTGTTCGATGGGTTTGTTTCACTTACTGGATCGGCTCTGGGTTCATGGTTCTAAAGTCCCTGCTCTGATGGAATCGTCTCCGTGGCTGGCTCTTGGCTGCCTTCAGAAGCTCCTGGCCCCCTTTCATCTCCCCCTCAGTTGCTTAGCTCCTGCTTTTGGTGGCCGGTTTTTATTTGGGGGGAGTGGTGGGGGCTAGTTGCTGGGACAGCGGTGAGCTCTCACCGGGGGTGCGGGGTACCCGGGATAGGGTTGGCCAAGGGGTTGAGCGCGGGCTGACCCCCGGGCCCCAGGCCGTGGATGAGCACGCGGGGCACCAGGGGCCGCTGGAGCTGAGGGTGCGGAGCTGGGGGAGTCCGATACATGCTGCTGTACATGGCGGCCGCCGCTGCAGCCGCTGTCGTGCTGTCCATGCTGCCCAGCAAGCTCGGGTGGTAGAAATAGGGAGAGGGGAACATCCTCTGGAGAGCAGAATAATTCCCAGCTTCGGCCAGCAGCTCCAGTCCCACCGCCGTCTGCCGCTTCCACTTCGTCCTGGAAGAGAAGGAGCACACAGGTCTAGAGCTAGCACGGAACCATCCCCCTGGCGTTGCTGCTCTGTTTCGAGGGGCCGAACGAGTTCCCCAGGGATGTGAACCCTAAATCCTACTTGTCCTTGCCCCTTCTCCTTCACACACACCCTCCTTTGCAACTAGAATGTCTGCTCCGCCATTCGCTAGTCCCCTTGCAAACAATTCAATGTGGAAATCCAACCCAGTTTCCCTGGGTTTAGCCACACGCACAGTAAAATAAAATGAAACCCACGGGACCGTTTCCCCTTCTGTTTGCAGGCTTTCAGGAGTGCGACTTTCTAAAATCGCAGGTGTCTGTGCCTTCAAACTTTGCAGTGTCGCGGAAACTGAAAGATTGATTGGTCCTGCATCCGAAAAACTGAACTAAAAAAAAGAAAATCAAACCGTTCGTGGAGCATAAAGATGCAGGAAAATATCTAACAAAGAAAGGAGAAATGCTTTCAGTTCTAGATGGCAAGACAGCAGAGATCCCCGTTATAAAAAGATATTGACTATTAGTTTGGCAGAATGTTTCTAGCGGCACACACGGTATTTTCACTCTCCTGACACAATATTTCAACAATTTTATTTCCTGGCCTTTCCCCCCCTCGCGAACTCCTCCCTTTGCCAAGCCCCAGCGAAATGCCTTGTGAGATCTGAGCTGGTGGATACACACACACTGCAATCCCAGCAAAATTAATAAACATGGCGCCCTGTTTAGATTGGATACAAATGACACTAATGTTTTCCGACAGAATTAGGGTGGCTGAAACCGTATGTAATGAGACAGAAAATTATGGCAAAGATGACAACTGGACGTAGTTTTCCAAACCTAGTCAGCTGCGATTAGAATACACATACAATTGCCTCTTTTGGCTTTACAACGCGGACAAATGGAAACCAAGCACATTTTTTTTAAACTAACACATTTTACAACTTGATTTCCTAGTCACTTTGCTAATATCACACACGGAGAAATCCTTGCAAACGCCGTGATTTCCAAACGGGCTACAGAGGCATGCCAAGAGCAACACTGCATAATGAGATTTCAGTGGGATTTCTTTGCCACTATGTTCCTGGGACACAGGAAGAATAATATGTCCCCAGTTTTGTAATCAAGATTTGGCCATTATTTATTCATGTGTGTATTCGTTCATATTGATATGGTCTGCTTTATTAATTAGCTATGGCTGAGACTACTTTGTTGACTGACTAGATTGTCAAGTACAGGCGCCTCTATGGCTTTTCTTGGCCTTTCCTTGAGAACGATAGCCTTGAGTAGCCAATAACACTATATTTTTATTTCGCAGATCTCACTGATATTGACTAGAGAGGTGGGGAGTGTTTCTTCCCCCGGCCTTCAGTCCGTTTAGCTCAGACTATCTGAGCAGCAACTCTGTTTTTAGGGGCTTTGGGGAAATTGTTCTGGGGGGGACGGGACGGAGATCCTTGACTCTGCCCGCCTCCCTTACCTCCGGTTCTGGTACCAGGTTTTGACCTGCGTGTCGGTCAGGTTGAGAGCCGCAGCAAGGTCCATGCGGTCTTGCACGCTCAAATACTTCTGCCGCTCAAAGCTCCTCTCCAACTGATTGAGCTGATGGTCCGAAAAGGCCGTCCTCGCCTTCCGAGGTTTCTTCGCTCGGACTGGGGGGCTATCCCGGCTACTTGTAATCTCCCGATCGCCTTCTTCTTTCGTCCCTAGGAACAATTCACAAGCATAACACTAGAAACAGGGTCTAAAGCAGCAACCCAAGGCTAGGCTGCTTGGGGTCTGGGCTCGGGGCAAAGTCGATTTCTTTATAGAGTTGATTATCATCTGACTGCTGCATTCAGGACTCCAAGGAAATCCCTTAATTTAGTTGATGCCTTTTCGTACCTACGTGTCTAAATGGGTTTGACAGGAAGGTCTGGCGATTTCTCTCTGTGCAGCCGATAAACAGTCCCCCTGTCTGGGGTAAGGTTTTTCCCCTTTCAGGTGCACTTGGGGCAGGTTAAAGCAAAGTGCAGAACAGCGAGCGCATCTGATGTGCTAATGCCTCAGACAGGATATGTCACCCAAGCACCAAGTTGAGCTCAAATTGCTGAGCACGTCGTGGTGACAGCGCTAAGATTTCCGGATTCTATTTGTCAACTTTGGTTTTTTTGCTGAAATGCTGGGAAATCGATATGTCAATCCATCTCTGTTTGTACCAGTTTTTGCAGCGCTCCTTGATCTTCCCTGCAGGAAGAACAATAATCTCTCTAATTGACCCACTGGGGAGGTTGGTGCACAAAAAAATCGCCAGACCAGACTGTACATCTGTTTTGGGCACTCTTATGCTAATGTTAAAATAGCAAAATGAATGGCACACATGAGCGTCTTTCTATTATTCATCGCACAACATTGCAAAATAGGTGAATGGCGTAAAATTAGGAAAATGTGTCCTCTCACCGCATAGTTTAAACTGTGCCTTGTGCAAAGCCATTTTGCAGAAAGCAGAGAATCCTTCGGCATTAAGGAAAAGGCTTTTCAAATAGCAGCTATCTTCTTAAATATAACCCCCACGCCCATACACACGCATATATATATTTAAACCAGGAAATATTGCAGACTCCGTAGGCGTACAAAATTCGAAAAAGAGAAATATCCCACCCCAGCATAGGAAAAGACTGTAACAATGTAAAAAGCCTTCTAACGTGATCTAGTGAAAAGTTCTTACCTACTTTTAGGTCTACTTGGAAATTTGTCCTATTAATTAAGTGCTGCTAAACCTCTGTGCTTGGGGTTAGAAAACATGCGAGTCATTTAAACGAATTAGCATTTAAAAAAGAAGAAATGTATTCAAATTTTAAAAGAAACAAACGTTCAAACAATTTTTTTTCGCCAAACAACTAACTTAAAAAAAGAGGGGTGCCCCAGCAAGAGAAAAAAAGATTTATCCAAGGATCTGATATTAAAAAAAAAATCAGAGACAATAATTTAAAGAGGATTGGATTTTACTGGTTTTTGGTGGGATTTTTGTTTTGTTTTGTTGTTGTTGTTGTTTTTTGTTATAGCTTCTGAAATATCAGAAATGTTGCCAGGGAATTGTATCGCTTTCCATAGCAAATTGTGCACAATACGGACCACTGGAGAGTCATATCATAAGGTTATTATTAATCAATAGCATTAGTGTTATTAGGAATAAAAGTGAAACCCTATCACGACAGGGGCCGCTAAAAAGCCATGGCGGAAGCGGTGGAGGCTGCGGGGTAATATACTCACCGTGGCATTTGAGATCATTCTGCGTATCGTCGCGTTTGTCTAGTTTGGTTTTGCTGTCCTCCTGCTCTAGTTTTGGCCTGAAGCTCTCGTTGGCTGCGTTGCCCTCTTGTTTTGGGGTGTGATGGGGAGAGACACTGGTGCTGTAAGGTGCACAAGCCGCCAGCGGTTTGCTGTCGCCCAAAATGTCTTTAATTAAAAAAGAAGAGGTGGAAGTCCTGGGGGCCGAGTTGCCCGAGCCCAACTGTTGTTGCTGTTGGGGTGATTGCTGCAAACTTTGTTGCTGCTGCTGCTGGCTGTGATGGAGATGGTGATGCTCTTGCACCAGATGCTGCTCGGGATGCTCCATGGTGACTGAGATGGGGGACGAAGGAGCCGTCCCTACTGTGTCTATCTCCGAACAAGGGGACGGGGTGGCCTGGTTTCTAAAATCCGCTGTCCTGGCATCGCTGTTTAGCTGGCGAAAGTCTCCGTTCATCATGCCGGGGCTGCCGGAACCGCTATTAGACAAAATCGTGTCTATTCCAAAGCTCGACCCGCTAGATCCTTCCATCGTGGCCATTCAGAGAGGCGCCTTCATCCCAATCCGGGGCTCGGGAGGCTCGAGTCAGCGCCACAATCGGATCAATACATAAAACAGCAACGAGAATGTCAGTGTCTTTCAAACAAACAGAAAGTGGTGGTGGGGGCGGGGGAGGAGGGCAGGGGGCTGGGATGGCGACAAGACGGGCTGGTGGAAGGGCAGCCACGGAACTAGGAAAGGAACAAGCCCAGCCGGGAGGGGGGGAGAGGAGGGGAAAGTTACCAGGGAAAGGACAGAGAAGGCGCGAGCAGCAGGTTCAGGTGCTGCGCTCAGACAGACACACACACACACACGTGGTGTTGGCCGTATTGTTCACGGGGCGCTAACGGAGCGTGGCCAGCCCGGGCTGGGTCGCCCTGCTAGGTTGCATCGCAGCGGGCGGCAGCCGCAGCAGGAGGCGGCAGGGCGCAGGGTGCCGGGGCCGCCGCCCGCCTCCGCCGCGGAGTTATTGAACTTTCTCGGGAAGTTGCGGCGTGGCGCAGGCGGCGGCGGCAGGAGACGCGAAGCGGGATGGACCCCGGCCACTGCCGCGCTCTTCCCAGTGCAGCCCAGCTCCTCTCGGCTCCAGCGACTCCCTCCCGTGACGTCACGGCCATTGCCAGCCGCGTCCCCCCTCCGCTTTATTATAAACCCTGGGTTTTTTCCGCCATCCGGCAAAAGCCCCCATTGGCGGCCCGCGCGGCTCTGGCTGACGCCGCGGAGCCGCAGCCAATGAGCGTGGGCTCTGGGGCCCTTGTCAATTTCAGAGCCGGGCTGGTCTGCTATAGAATCTCTAGGATTCCTTCTCCAGTCGGTCTCTAAATATTGTTACTGTGCGCACCGCCGCGTCCATCATCAGCCGTAGCAGCGGTGATAACAACCCCCCTTAGAAATAGCAGTAAAGTGCAGCGTGTGGGGAGAGAAAGAAAGAAAATGGTTTGTCCATTATTTTAAGAGGTGAGCTAGAGTAACAGAGGGGGGAGAAGATGATGGGGGAAAGGGCAGCATGGAAATCAAATGTAGCAATCCCAGCCCGCTCGACCCACTCTTTTGAAACTCACACGTGCCATAGAAACTAAGAAGCGTAGCAGACATCGATGAGAAAATAAATGACCAGGACCCCATCAGAACATAGGCAATAACTTTCAAGGGACTTGTTTCCTGGCTTCGCCTCCTGGTGTTTTGTAGTCCCTTGGCTAGCCTGTGAGAGCAGGTGCCCAGGTTTCCATAGCATGCCAGGTTGATGGGTAATGCTTTGCATTTATTGACTAGGAAATGGGGGGGTTCAGTTCTGAGCTCAGCGAAAAGGCTTCTGCTCTCCACGGGGGGAAAATTAGAAGGAGCGCGAAGCCTGTCAGGAAACTAGAAGAAGCCAATGCAGCACCCAAAACAGTCTCCAGTTAGAACATGCATGCCAATTAATCTGGATTAACTAATAAAGCAGAGGCACAAATGTCCTCACAGTTTAGTGACTCGGTTGCAGCCGTTCTGGCTTCCCGGAGTCCCGGGGTATTGGTTGGATTCATTAGCCCCTTTGTGCTCTCTAGGGTTTCTCTTGTTTTAGCGTTTCAGTTGGAATGGGAATAGTTACTGTCGATCCGCCTGGGACTGCAGGAAATTATTCCATTGGTTCTTCAGAGGGCATCAACTTGTGTTAATTTCTCTAGGACGACTCCAACCTGTCTCTTGTTGAATGTCAGAGTAATGGGAACTGCCAGTGACAAGACGTCGTATTACTCCTGATTAAGTACCGTGTCAACCTAATTAGCAGAGTAATTATAAGGTGCTAATGAATGATTCAAAGTTCTTTGAGTTACATTTTACTTCGAATTACCATTTTAAGGACCCTATGAATCTAAGGTAAACCGCGCTGGCATCACTGCCATGTCAGCCCGCAAGAATATATTTCTTACCACATCAAATGGCAATTAAAGTCTCTGAGCTTTTTCCTTAAGTTACATTAATTAAAAAATAATAAAGTAGGCAAAGGAAAATATATTTCAAAAATATTACATCAAGGCATTTTAATTATCTATGATTCTCCCTCCCGCCAAAAAAAAAAATCTTTTTTTTGCCAATCTTATACACTGAAATGAGTTTAACTGACAACGTGAAATCAAGGGATGGGTGGACTCACTGAGGTGGTAGAAGGCTTTTATGTGGGGGCTGCATCCTTGCCGATGGAAATAGATACAGGAAGAATAATAGAGGGACGTGAAACAGGATTAACTAACGTACGATATTTAGAGGCGTAATGTTCGCTGATAGCGTTAGACAATGTGCTAGATGAGAGGTATTAAAGCTAAAACTGACAGTTCAATAGTTCAGTGGAACGCCACAGGGAAAAAAAAGAAGAAAGAAAATGGGTAAATAAAGTACCTGAATCAGGTCTGAGATAATCTTCTTTGTGGACAGGTGTCTGTAGAGAGCTTTCTTTTTGTGAGTACAGAAAAAGATTTGCTGTGATGGCTCTTAACTGTTAGCTGAAAGCCTCATCTTGTTTTGGCTACCCCATCATAGCAAGCCCCTCTTTAACAATCTCCTGCCATAGGTCAAGCTGAGATTCATCGTAGTTATTGATGGATTGCTGGGTTAGGCATAAAGCAGCCTTAAAGGTCGGTATTTTTTATGATATTTATTTAATCATGAAAATTCCTGCATAAAACTACTGAGATAATTAATCCTATGTGCAGAAATGCAGCATTCATTGTTTTACATCTGTCCACCAGACCCTCTCCTCCTGGCATTTACTATTAACTGCCGAAAATATGTCACTGGATGGCAGTGATGACATTGGATAATGTTCTTTGTCGAATTTATACTTTAAAAAAATATTGATTTAGGGCATTATTTTTACGGATCTAAGCCATCAGCATTCCGCTGCGGTGCATTTCCTAAAGAAATATCCGCATTAAAAGTTGGAGGGAGATTGGTTCCACCAGGGAAAACACATAAAATATGAGACTGAGTGATAGCACAACAAAAATCAATTATTCCAAATCCTCTATAAATAATTCATTTCAGATTGTTTTTGTTTTGTTTATACGCCTAAAATGACTGAAGAGTGAAAAAACGCCTATAGCACAGCTTGTGTTGTGTGGTTAGAAATGTTATTGACTAGTAATATTTAACTACGCTGGCGAAGAAATCAGAAATTTGATCCCTTGGCTGAGGAAATGTAGAGGGGATAGCATTTATTCTGGTAAGGTAATCAAGCCATGCCAACATTTACATCTGCCCGCTTGCAAATAACCTATGTGGGATATAGTCTCTTAATACTTATTAATTACATTTTTGAGAAAAGGGAGGCTTTGATTCAAACGGCAGCTACGGAGACCTTTTAAAGCGGAGTCTGCTGTGAAGCATAGATCTAAAGAAAAGCAATGCAGTAGTTGGCTATGTAGTGATTCCTGCCTTTGGTATTAAAACAAGGCTTGTAGTCAAGACGTAAATACAATTTATGACCGTTTACCCCTCACGGATAAGCTTGAAATAAAGTAACCATTCCCATTTTTGCAAGCTTACACGTTTTTTACAAGTTCACGGGATACGTGACGATATATTTTTAATCAATTAATTCTTTTACAAATTAAAGGTCAAAAATAAAATCTAAGAACAGTGGACTTAAAATTAAACATCGTTTAAAACGTATTCGACTTTATTTAACTTTAGAATGCTTTCCCGTGTTTAAGAACAATCTAATTCAAGGAATTATTTGCGTATTCGCTTCTTGTAAATTTGTTCGGGCCTTTATTTCTGAATTTAAACAAGGAGCATCTGTATTGCATTTTCGTTGCAGTACAGAGAATGGATTGTTTAACTAACGTATTTAAGAAGTTTTACTAGTAAAGCCAGAACTTTGACTCTAGCAGCTGTCGAGCGATCAGCATCACATTATATATATAGGTCTGTCAAGTTACTAAATTCATCTTCATCTGGCTTTCTGCTAGAGAGCTACAAAGTGTAGAGACGGTTTTAAATTTTTAAGCCACTAACACATTTTCTTGTTGCAGGTGTCTAATGATTTTGGAAACAAAATATGTCTTTCGCATCTCCTGTGTTTAGCTTTGGTGTTTTGCTTTTGCAGAAGTTGTCTCAGTCTGCTTTGTAACGGAAGTGAACTGTGAAGGATAGCCATCTGCTTCTACGGTAGATTTTGATTTTGATGTTTTATCTCCATTCATGTTTAATTTACACGTTTCTTTAAGTGTCCAGTTGTTAAAAACAGAATGTCTGATCTGGAAGAGATGCAATGGCTCCTTTGTCCACTGGGCGGCGATAGGGGTTACCAACAGATCATCTATTGTCTAAGAAAAAATCTTGGTCCAGGGAGAACAATACTTTTAGTGCTGCTTTGCTGATGTAGTTAACATGTTCGTTGTCCTGAGAAAGCTTTCTTCTTTTTTCTAATAAAACATTTAATGTTTGTACTATCAAAAATTAAAAGTAGAGAACTTTTAAAATATATAAAAGATAACAGAAAAATGGAAAGAGAATGACCGACTTAGGGAAAATTCCCCAGAAGAACTGAAGGTTTCCTATAGAATAAAAGAAGGCTGCCGCCGCAGTCGTATTTGTTCTGCTGTCTTTCTTTGCAATTTACAACAAATATATACCCTAATTATCCCCAGGGAAATGTCTGATCTGAGATAAGATGTTACACTGGCATAATCCTTTAAATAACAATACACTTCTCTGTCTCGGGCGCAGGATTTAGAGCTTAAAGTCATGTCACCAAACAGTTAATACTTTTATTTTCATGGCTTTCTATGTTTATTCGCGTGAATATTATTGCCAAAGCTGAAATATTTAAGAGATAAGACCTAGAGAAGCATATTTAAAACTTTTGCTAGTTTGTTTCTAGGTTCGGATTTATTCCGATCCGTTTCGATGCCATTTTCCCCTTCTCTAGTGCTCGCTTTTGCTCCCTGACGCTACAGACTGCTTTACAAAAGGCAACTCGTCCTGAATAGAAATCTCATGGAGCCAGTTGTACCAACATGGGCTAGGAAGTCAGCTGCTAGGTTAAAACACAAACCCATGTGTGTCCAAAGATCTTTTGCAAGGAGAACTGCAGACAGTTTGCCCCCTCCCCGAATATGACTTTTTATAGGCAAGAACTGGAGATATACAATTGAAGGTTTTTCTCCTTTGACTTTTGTTATCCTTGGCAGATCTGGAATATCCCAGCTCGCCCCACCCCCACCAGCTCCTTGGAGAAGTTAGGTGATGCTCGGCCTGTTCCACCCAAGCAGGATACCAGCCCTTAGACAACCACCGGGCCCGATAGTAACAACGGTTGGGGTTTGTGTAACTTTCTCACTCCCTTTCCCTAGGAAAGACGCAGAGGGGCTGCTCGCACGCACCCCACCCGTTGCCCCTTCCAGGGGAGGCGGCTCGTGTCGTTTCTCGCCTGGGCTGGGCCTGCCTGGCAGCCGGGGGGCAGCGTGCGCCCAGGGGAGACGTGCGATCGATTTGCACCTGGTTAGGCCGATTCGCGGCAAGGGAACCGCTCGGGTTTTGCCAGGTCTGGCGGAGCCTCAGCCCGGACCACAGGGGCTTTGCTGCCGGAAAGCGCGACTCAGGCTCGTCCCATCCCGCGGGACCGCTTCGCCTGGCTCCCAGCCTCACGCAGAGGGGCCGGCGGAGTTTGCCACATCTCCCTCTACGTCGGGAAACCCTGACTCGGGCCGCGCTGGGCAACAAGGCAGCTCGGGAGAGGTCCCGGAGCGCGCCCGGAGCCGCCTCTCCCTGCCTGCAGCCCAGCTCTGCACTGGCGCGGCGTTGGATTTCGTCCCGCGGATTACTGGGGCGGGGGGTGGAAGGGCAGGCGGGAGAAAACCCCAATCAAAGCGATGAGCGAAGGTGCCACTCAGCGGAGGAGAATTCATTCCCGATGTTAATTAACAGGCAGCTAATTAAAACGCCACTTTGAGCGCTAATCAATCGCTTTATTAAATCGGGAGCAGGAAGGGGGGGACACATTGAACGCTACCAGTTAGGGTATCATGGTATCGAGCGGACGGTCGATGCGGGGACAGCGGATTGCACCCTATCGATCCCTGCCCGCTGTAGCTGCGGTGTGTGGGAGGCACAGATCTGCTGCCTTCTCGGCTCCCCACGGCCAGCAGGGGCCAGGGTGCGCTTTAGGGACAAGCCCGCCTTCCCCAGGGGCACGGGCCCTGAAAAGCAAGAGCCATGGAGTTACCCCCCCCCCAAGAGCACGGTCAGTGTCACTCACAGGCGGCTCTAGGAACAGGAGAAAGTTCCCCAACTCCTCCCGCCAACCTGTACTTTTCAGCTGCTCTTCACACCACTTTCCCCTGCCCGGGCTTGGTAGCCACAAGTGCAGATCACGTGGAGAACAAACGAGGGTCTTAGCAGAAGAAGCCCTTGGCCAGTGTTCAGGGGCGCAGAGAGAGCTGCTCCTTCCAGCCTGCCGAGGGGAGGGGGGGTTGCCGGTGTGAATGTTCGCACTTTGGGGTTTTTTGCACTATGCGCGCACACACAAACCCCTGTCTCCTCCGAGAGCCTCCCTTGGCCCCTGGAGGGAGGTGGGGCCCGGGCCTGGGCACATTTGGGAAGTTCCTACAGACGCATTCCACGCGCGACAGAGAGCTGGGGCAAGTACGATCATCTTCCGGCCGGAGGCCAGAGGGGTCAGGCCCCAGCGAGCCTGGGTCTCGCCCCAGAAGGGACTGCGGGCTCACACGGCCCAGACTGACAAGTGGAAGCTGGCTGGTCTCTCCTGCGTTAGGAAATCTGCCGCTTCAACAGGCTGGGGACTGTAACCAGACAGACGCTTCAGAGACCGCTCAACCAGGAAACCTAAACCCCAAGTTTTACAAGCATTTTCCTTCCCTCCATTATTGATATACGTGGTTTCTGCCGGAGGGAGACCCACTTGGCAATAACAGGAGATGTGAATTTGAATGGGCGAGCCCATAACTAAGGGATCCCATTCTACAACAAGATGTTTTGGGGAGGGAAATCTTGGCTCCTGGCTTGATATTAACAGATCAGAGATTAAATCTACGCTGAAATATTCTGCCTTTGTCCTTCTTCAGCAAAGCAGGAAAGACGAGCGCAGAAAAAAAACACCGCTTGTGTATATTGCAAAACTGCATCCTCATCTATTCCCGGGGGAAAGATTCCAGAGTATTAATATTTGTATCATTATTATTATCATTATTATTCAATATCCTGTGTGCACGGTTAGCACTAATTAGACACCAGTGTCTCCCCAATGGGGGTGATGTATCCGAAGTAACGTGTTCTCTCTCCGGAGGAGCAATAGAGGGCAGAGCAAAGGGAACGGAAGCTGTCAATCCTGTCTCCCCCTATAAGGTGCAGGGCCATAGGACCCTCTGCTGAGAACCTGGACTGAGGTAGCTCGCTTCACACAGCCCTGCTTCTCCCTCGCCGCTGCCCTCAGCCAAGGCACCGATTTCAGAGTGACTCTGTGGCCGCAATAAACAGAGCAGCGCTCCCCCCATGTTGATTTACACGAGGACAGCTTAGGTGCTGGAATTCGGAATAAAGTCCAAGGGAGTCTGCTCCCTGCAAGCAGCTGCGAGCTGTCAGGGTGCAGTTGGTGTAGCTGTCTTTCTGGTCCCTCCCCTCCTAAACACACACTCCCCAGCCTGAAGAAGGGGCTTTCACCTCCTTCCCCGGGCGTTGGGAGGCTGTGTAGGATCCTGTTGACTCAGTAATATATTTGTAACTTCTGGGAAGGGGCGGAAGGGAAAGAGCCCCTCGTACTGTGAAATTTAACAGTCTGAACATCCCTTTATTAAAAGCTGCTGCTTGACATTTACACTGTGCCAACAGACTCTTCATAGAATCAAGGCGAAAATATATTGTACCTCCGACTAATTGCTGCATTTGCAGAGCAGATACAGAACGTTTCTGAGTTGGAACAAAACGCCGGGGAAAGTGTGGCAGGGCTGGGGTGAGGCCCAGGCGCTAGGGGAGGACAGAGGTAGCCCGGGCATCCATGCGTGGGGATGTGCTTTGGTCACAACTTAGCCTTACAGAAAAGACACTGCTAGCGCCCTATATACCTCCCCCTTTCCTGCCAGCCCTTAAAGCCCCCTTTTGGGGACTGAGTGGGGTAGGCCCCCCTCCCCGCCGTGGGTCCTCCCCTTTTCCTTCCTCTCTCTGCCCAAAAAGTTAACTTTCTGCTCCAAAAACTAATCCCAGCGTTTAGTGCTACTGTTTTCCTTTTGTCAGATTCCGCCCCCCCTCTCGCCGTCTGAGTACATGATCAGAAATGCTCAGAGAGCAGAAAGCACATTGATTTCAGCTTGTTCTGTCCACAGACAGGCCCTGACAAGGTTGTTAGAACAGTTGGAGAGGTCTATACAATCACTTAATTACCAAAGCTGTCAGTCAGGCGGGACGCTACTGGCCGCAGATATGGCTGCGAGGAGCATTCCACTACTGGGCTTCCTCCTTGATTGATCTGTGCTGATGGCATTGCAAAATAATTATAGTGAATTTTCTGATGTGTGATTTTATACCAAGTTCATGCTTCAGAAAGGTAATCGGAAGGATGAGAAGGGTCAGTGCCATTTCAGATTACCTGAAGTCCAAGCGAAAGGGTAACATATAGAGGAGGGCTGCAAGGAAGGGGAGTGGGGAGGAAAAGAGAGATGCGATTAAGGATTGCTGAAGGGTATTGCAAGCAATTCGTCAAACTGTGCAAGTGATTTCCTTCCGAGCCAACAAATGGCAGATTGATTTTGTCCAGCGTAGGTTTAGCCACATTTAAAATGATCCAGCGGTTATTATTGCGATTGGCTTTGGAACTGACAGGCAGTTGGAGGCGAAAGTAGAAAAGATCCTGTTTACAGAAGACGTGTTCTTAACTGCTGTCAAATACAGTTAAGTAAATATCATTAGGAAGAAGGGCTGTTAAGAAAAATGCCAATCCAATAAATATGCTTTTCTCCTCTCTGATTCCTGCCCCTCTTCGCTAGTGCTCTTTTCTGAAGGCAGGAAGGTTTAACACTTTGCACTAATTGGGAAGACTTGTCTGGGATGTTTAACAATGTGAAAAAAATAGCTGCTTTCTGCTCCAGACGATTTTAATTCCGCCTCCGCGATGCATATTATTAAGGCAAAATAATCGGTAGGAGGGCAGCCTGCTACCTACCTCCTTTCACCGGGGCTGCGAATGCAAGATCAGCACCTCTTGGCAAAGGACTAGTGAGGAGGGAGATTCAGGGGCTACTCGCTGGGAAGCACATGAAAACATGTAGTTCCGGGATGCATCCGATCTTTATTTAGCAGTGTAAACAGGGGTAGCTTGATTAAACCGATTCTAGTTCCTTGGTGCCACAGTTCATAAGATGAGCAGCAGGAATCTCCCTCGCAGCACCAATTCCAACAAATACAAGTAAATGAGGTGGGGGAAGAAACGAACTGGATGTAACTCGCCCTTGCACAGCACAGTTCACCCTGGCGCTCTCAGTCTGGGCTTCTTGCTCTGCTCAGGAGAGAAGCTCACGTGCAGCTGATTGTATTCAGCGGGCTGCTGGTACAGAGGAATTCGTATATATTTCCGAGTCAGGAATCCGTATATATTTACAAGTCAGGCATTGCACTCTCTCTTTGTTTAATAACATTAAGGGAAGGTGTTTAGCTCACAATGTGCCTATGCTCCACTATGAAAATTAAAGCAAGAGGGTGGTAAAGCAGCCCGATCTCTCGTCTGACAAGACTTGCTTTTGTAACACTTGGGCACTAACCAGCAAGAGATGAAATAATAACGGATCTGTGCAGCAAGCCAGACTAAAATTAAAAGAAGAGGATTTGGCACCTTTGTGATTGGATTGCAG
>NC_048305.1:76759601-76817101 GCF_013100865.1 Trachemys scripta elegans | reverse complement strand
ATAAATATTGAGGAGATATATATACACACATACAGAGAGCATAAACAGGTGGGAGTTGTCTTACCAACTCTGAGAGGCCAATTAAGTAAGAGGAAAAAAAAACTTCTGAAGTGATAATCAAGATAGCCCAGTACAGACAGTTTGATAGTAAGTGTGAGAATACTTACAAGGGGAGATAGATTCAATGTTTGTAATGGCTCAGCCATTCCCAGTCCTTATTCAATCCTGAGTTGATTGTGTCTAGTTTGCATATCCATTCCAGCTCAGCAGTCTCTTGTTGGAGGAAAACATTTAAGCCTGATCTTAAACTTTCAGTGAAGTTGATGGGACTTAAGCATGGGCTTAACTTTCAGCTCATGCTTAAGTGTATTCCTGAATTAGGGACAGAACCACAGACTTCAGCTGTTATGAACACACATTCCTAGGTATTTAATGTTAGGGATTGAATATTTATTCTTATTAATTATTACTATGCCAGGTTAGGAGGCAGGTAGCCAGTTTAAATCTGGATTTAAATGCAAGTTTTCTGTTGCAAGTGCAGCTCAAGCTTTGCTCAGCAAGAAATGTTCTATATCCTTCAGACAGAACAGCATGACAGCAAAAGCTTTCAGATGAAAACATGGTGTAAAAATGTAGCTTGTCTCCTCTCTTTATGTTCTTATGGCAAATGCAAAAGAAATTTATTGTTTACAATATGTGTAATCATTTTTATCTGATTACCTGTAGATGCCATATATGCCACTGTACAGGAGATACTATATCCTCTCTCTCCTGCACAGATCCTGTTTTATTACAAGTATGCTTCCCTTCTTTCACATGTCTTTATGGATTTGAAGGGGCTGCTTAGAATTTGTCACTTATTTTTAGCAATATAATTTTCTTTGGAAGGAACATTCTTGCTAAGCTTGACATGTGATATTTAATCACATATTGACCACTCAGTATTATTTTAATGCTTCCTGTCAGCTACAGTGCAGCAGGCAGAGTTCAAACAACACATTTGCCTGAAGTTCAGTATCCATTTAAATCAAATTTGTCAGCTTTCAATTTTTTTAAAGTAATATTTTATTTTTATTAAATGCAAGTTAATAATGCCTTGTCAGGCCAAAGGCATGTTTTAATGTGAACAACTCAGATGTTAAGTGAAACTGGAGCCATAATGTCCCCATTAATACAGTCATATAATCATCTTTATGCCAGAAATTTAACTTAATATCAACATACATTTGTTTCATGTTTCATTATTGTTTTTGAGAATCCTCTGACATATATAAACATCCATATCTGTGTGTGTGTTTATAAGTATGTGTTTCTGTATATGAATATATTGCTTATATATATTATACACACACATTTCCATGTGTTCTTTTTTTCTTGTTCAATACACAACTTATTTGACTGATGACATGACAGCATACATAGTATTAAAACTTCATATATATTCTCACATTCCACACTGCCATCTACAATACTTTCAATTCTTTATAATGCATAAGTATACACACAGACCTATGCACTCTATACATTTTATGTAAATACACACTTCTAGTGAGTGTGTGCGCACACATATATATGTGGTTTTCTATGGTGGTGTAGGAGTATATACACACACTAGTCACATACATGCACACACTCTGAGTTTACACATGCACACACTACACAACACATGCTCACAAATGATAGCTGATCTTTTGTGACATTTTATCTTTACTCTTTTTATCAGTTATCCCTCTTCCCTTCATTCATGAAGATAAATGTCACAAGACTGATCAGCCTTCATGTGTTCTTGGACAGATAGATGGATGGACGCAAACCTGATCTAGTGAGTGTTATAAATACATGTTTTTACAGCCTTGTAGTTTACAGTGTAATGTCACAAACTGTGATGAAGCAATGTACCTTTACTGAGCATTTCACAAATAATAGCTAATTCTAGAACTGGAGATCCTGAGCTATAACAATCTACTCTCTTGTTACAAAGCAGCTGCTTGGTTTAGAAGATTGGTAATATGATGTTATGCTTTTCACCTCTTAAATCACTATTCAAAACTGGCCCAGATCCGTAGTGGCAAAAATGGTTTCCATCTGACAGCCACACAAGGGGGCTTTGTGAAATTAGGTGGTGGTCTTTCCAGTTCCTAGTGGACAGGTATCCACATCACAAGAATACCACCACAACTGACACTAATTGGACCCTTGACAGCAGTTTCAACAGAGAAGCCAAGGACTGAATGGGCATGGAGCCTTAAGTTCTCTCTCACCCTTTGTGAGGTTATCTGATTAAAATATGACCATGTCGATCATTGTGCCTACCACTATTCTATAATTGCAACAAATCTTGTACAAAGTATGTCAAGTAAGGTGTCTATGGAAAGGGTATGAGTTGCTGAATATGATTATGCTATTTGTATGCACATATCATTTTTGTATTCGAAGTTATGAGTATTGGCTGTGATTCAAATGTTTGCTCCTGTGGTAATGCCCACAAGGTATTTAGCTTGCACATCTTGAAGGGACTATTCAAGTTAAATGGCTCATCAAGGAACACTTAACTCCCAATGGACCATGGGAGAAGCCTATCTACAGTTAATGGACTTTCCTGCACTTTGGGGGGCCCCGCGCTCCAGGGCTTGAGCAGCCACCAGCAGCCCCCCTACGAGAACCTCCCCTTGCCCACCGGTGCCCCTATCAGGTAGGATGACCAGATGTCCCGATTTTTGGGCCTTTTTCTTATATAGGCTCCTATTACCCCCACCCCCGTCCCAATTTTTCCCACTTGCTGTCTGGTCACCCTACCATCTGCAGACCCTGCCAATCGGTGCCTCCCCCTCCCTGTCCACGCCTGCTGCGACTCAGCTGTTTCACGGCATCAGACAGTGCTGGGGGGAGAGGAGCAAGGATGCAGTGCACACGGGGGAGGAGGCGGAACTGAGCGGGGAAGAGGTGGTGCAGGGGTGAGGCCTTGGGGAAGGGGTGGAGTGGGGGCAGGGCCTGGGCAGAGCCGGGGGAGCACCCCTCCTGGCAGATTAGAAACTTGGTGCCTGTGTCCCAGGCCCCGCACCCCCTAGGGATGGCCCTGGTGACCTGGGTGTGTGGCTGGTCCTTTGGGATCAGAAGAACCCTTTTGTTTGATGAAATTGGTTTTAAATAACCCCTCATTATAGTGTTTTTGGTGGTGATACAAGGACTGGAATGCCTAAGCAGATTGTTTTTCTGACTTCTTGTTAGCCAGTGTGGTGAGGCAGAAGTTTACCTTTGTTGCTGGTTTGGTACATCTTATGGGAGAATAACCCCCAGTTTGGGGTGTGTCTGCCCCATTTCTCAGCAGTTTGTCCTGAATTTGGTATTATCAGCTGTGATCCACAGAGGCATCATGACACGCTTACGGGTGGTTTCTCCAGGCTATGGTATGATAATACCATGCAGTTTTATTTTCAATCACACATTCCATGAAAGTTGTACTCCAAAATGCTTTCCAGAGTCGCTAATGCAATGACAGAGAAGTAATCATAGCACGGGCAGGGAGACACACAGAGGTTAAGGGAGAGAAGCAATGTTTTCTAGTGATATTGGAAAGAGTTGGAGGGCTATGGGAAGGCTGTTCCAGAGGGCCAGAATTGTAGAGAAGGAGGATTTCACATTAGCAGTGGTCAGAGAGTGGAAGAACAAAGAGGATGCCTGAGGTAGAGGATGGGTGGGGAGCAGGGAGTGTCTGAGATGGGCTTGAGTAGGTAGGTACAGGGAGGGTTTACAAAGAGAGAGCCAGATCTATCCCTAGATCTGTACCAGGCTCTGAAAATGGTCCCAATCTTCCCTCTGCTGTGCTACCCTGGTGCTTGCACTGATTCTGTATATAATTTTAAACAGCCTCTACCACCACTAGCGAGACCTGGCCATAATTTTCAGTAGCTCCCCCTAGTGGAAAAGTTGGAGGGCAGGCAGCAGCAATACCACCTGCTCTCTTGCAACTAAATTCTTACTTGGGCACAAGAGGCCAGGCTAACAAAGCGGTGCAACTTACACCTTCCTGGGTCAGCTTCATGAACTGAGTTCAGGTCTGGCAAGTTAGAACTGTCCCCTTAAATGAAAACTGAATCAGCAGAGATGTTTGTGGATGAGAGTAACATTGTCACATGTTTTTGTGTGCGCAAGAAGGTGGATGGCAGCTTTCTACACATGCTGAAGACTGAAGAGCTTTGGCTTGGGTAGGCTGTAGAGCAGGTAGTGCTATAATTGCTTAATGGATAAAAAGGGATTTCTGTCTCTAGTAGTGTCAGTCCAATTCCTTTCATGAGCACTACATTTGCTATTACAATCTATACCTAAGTATAACTGCAAATTCTGAGCCAACAGAACTATGGAAGGGCCATTCTTCCCTCAGTGTGACTGCACAACTCCCGCTGAAGTGTAATGAGAGCTAAGTAAGTGTTCCAAACATTTAAATTTACTACATAGTAACAACATGGTTTTCCAAGAACCCATTCTGCCAGAAGAGCAAAGTAAACCGATTTGAGGACTGGCTTCCCTTCAACCTCACACACACACTCTGATTCTGCAATCTGTACTCATTCTGATTAGCACTTACAAATGTGAGTAGTCACACTCACTCCCCCGGGCAAGCCTGATTTTTTTCCCCAGTAATCTGTCACACACTTAGCTACCTCCAAAAGGTGATCACAATTCATTGAATGTTAATTGTATATTCCCTATTAATCTCAAAGCCACTCTTTCTGGAGACCTCAAACACATTACTAGTAGGTTGGAGAGGCACTACAATCTCATGATCGCTCTTATCTGTTGACGTGCCTCACTCCCAAATGATTGGCCTTGTATGCATATTTGGTACTAAAGTCCTTTTTCTCTAGCAGCATACTTTCCCTCCTTATACCTATACTAGGTGAAGACTCACGCTGTCATACAGGTGTAATTTACAAGCATAAACAAGCAGAAAATGGCTAAGAACAAACATTGAACAGTAACAGACCATGAATCCCAATGATGATTGAACTGGATGATTTAAAAAAAAAAAAAAAAAAGCTCTTAACTATGCTTGTAGCTCTTTCTGTTGCTTCACACTGACTCAGACATTTGAGGATTCAGAGGAACGCACAGGGTGACAATCCTGGAATCTTATTATACCAATTAAATGCTCAAGTGTAAGTCACTACAGGTCAGAGTCTTCTCTCAGTTACTCTTGTGTAAACCAAAAGTAACTCCACTGACCTAACTGGAGCTATTCTAGATTGACACTGGTGTAACTGAGAACAGAATTATATCTTTGTCATTTTGTATTTTTCTGTAATAGTTTTACATTTCAGAGAGAGTGCCTCTCTTCTCCCATTGTCTCCATGGCAGTGGTTAGAGTCCTACAGGTGGCATATCTTTGGATTTCATCTTCATAAGCTCGTCCGCAAATAATGTGTCGTTCTAAAATAACCCTTTTGAGCATCCTCATCCCAACCAAATTTACTCTAGTTTTCTAAGAATGCTTTGGGTTTCCATTTTAATTCCCCTCATGCTAACAATGAAACTCCTCTGACGCTACTGAAAGCTGAATCTTTCCTATGCATTGTAAAATCAATGTATTTGTCCATAGCTAGCATTGCTCTGCTTCTGTATATTCCCCAATCTAAAGATGTCTTTCAAATGCCACTGCTTCAACCACTTTAAGATTCATCGCTAGTGAAATAAATTGCAGTTATTTCTAATGGAGACATCAAAAATAAGAATGAGGTTAACCTGTTACGTTCATCCCATGACCTTAATGGAACCCTACCACTAGACTGACACTATGAATTGTTTGGGTCTTACATGGATTTTTTTTTTTGGGGGGGGGGGGATTTACCATTCCATGAGTGTAGCCAGTGTTTTGCAACATTTACCTTTTTCATTCCAGAGCTGATGCAGGGAATCCTTTTACAGTTCTTGTATCCCAATTGCCCAAGAGTGTTCCTGGGCTCCACATTCATTGGCTGAATCCTGATCTTGTATGGTTGAGAAGCATGTCACACGTATTCCTAAATTATTACAACCTGATGCTTCCTCCTCTGGCTCCCATGCCATCCCTGCAGGATGTATCAAGGGACAGAGCCCGACAGACCGTATCCTACATGGGAAACGTAAGCACAGAAGATTAAGAAATGGTAGGTGATGTAAAGTTTATGTTCTGTCTCCATTACTTTGTGGGCACTTTTATCACAAAAAAATTAAAGACATTAAAAATAGACATAAGGTCATGTTACTCTCCTGGGCTTCTAAGGCTAGCTTCAGAGCTCATTGGAGCTCCATTACACTGGAATAACTCTATTCAGGTTAACTGGGTTTATAATATAGAGCTTGGTGTCATATACCAACAGCTTAAACTTCATCAGCATGGTTTATATTGTCATCAGGAACCCCTGGCTAAATATTGCCTTGCATCCTGGATAGAGTTTAGTATTGTGAAAACTAACCTGCCAGTGAGATTCCTATTCAATGAATGGGTATATTCGGTGTGGGCCAAATTCTGAGGTCCTTACTGAGGGATGGATTGTCCTTTCTATTATTTATTTTTTTGTGATGCAGTAGCACCTAGATGCCCCATTCAAAGATCATGGTCCCATTGTGCAAGGCACTGTGCACACATAATGGAAAGATTCTCTGCCTCAAAGAGCTTTCAGACCAAGTGTAAGATGAGCAGCAGCAGGTGTACACAACAAGCAGAGGGGAGGAGCACAAGGTAGGAGTCGGACAGTCATGGAGGGCTGCTGTGTTGGTGGATCTTGTCCTTTTTACATCAAGAATGATGCAGGGCCAACCATCTCTGGAGCATCATCCCCCTGTACTTGGATCTATGGAGAGCTTTCCAAGGGACTGAGAATCCATCATAAGGGCAGGAAGGGGGTTAATGTGTTGTGCACATCATCCCCACCCCACCCCACAGGGAATCCATCTAAAGGTTCAGGCTGTATTTCATGTTCCACTAAATAGCTCCATATCACGGAAATCCTCACCTGCCATCAAAAACAAAAACAAAAAACAAAAAAACCCTTCTTCTACATTTGTTTGCTTACATGTTACCTTTTTGAGACCATTAATACATTTATGCCAGAGATCAGAGTTGCAATCCAAAGGCCTTATAGTATGTCTGCTGAATGACATGAGTGGAACTGTCAACTCTTTAAACTACATGGGCCCCATTCTCCACTTTGTCACACCAGATTTATACCCCTCCATAAATGAAAAATAAATGCAGATTTATGCCAATGCAGTTGAAATCACTGCAGTTACACCCACCAGTTTTAAGGTGGTGAAACAATATAGAGGGTCAGCCTAGAAGTTCCTGTCCAGCTATTCATATGTGCCTTCAGAATCACAGAATCACAGAATATCAGAGTTGGAAGGGACCTCAAGAGGTCATCTAGTCCAACCCCCTGCTCAAAGCAGGACCAATTCCCAGCTAAATCATCCCAGCCAGGGCTTTGTCAAGCCGGGCCTTAAAAACCTCCAAGGAAGGAGACTCCACCACCTCCCTAGGTAACGCATTCCAGTGTTTCACCACCCTCCTAGTGAAATAGTTTTTCCTGATATCCAACCTGGACCTCCCCCACTGCAACTTGAGACCATTGCTCCTTGTTCTGTCATCTGCCACCACTGAGAACAGCCGAGCTCCATCCTCTTTGGAACCCCCCTTCAGGTAGTTGAAGGCTGCTATCAAATCCCCCCTCATTCTTCTCTTCTGGAGACTAAACAATCCCAGTTCTCTTAGCCTCTCCTCATAAGTCATGTGCTCCAGACCCCTAATCATTTTTGTTGCCCTCCGCTGGACTCTTTCCAATTTTTCCACATCCTTCTTGTAGTGTGGGGCCCAAAACTGGACACAGTATTCCAGATGAGGCCTCACCAATGTCGAATAAAGGGGAACGATCACGTTCCTCGATCTGCTGGCAATGCCCCTACTTATACAGCCCAAAATGCCGTTAGCCTTCTTGGCAACAAGAGCACACTGTTGACTCATATCCAGCTTCTCGTCCACTGTGACCCCTAGGTCCTTTTCAGCAGAACTCTACCTAGCCATTCGGTCCCTAGTCTGTAGCAGTGCATGGGATTCTTCCGTCCTAAGTGCAGGACTCTGCACTTGTCCTTGTTGAACCTCATCAGGTTTTTTTCTGCCCAATCCTCTAATTTGTCTAGGTCCCTCTGTATCCGATCCCTACCCTCTAGTGTATCTACCACGCCTCCTAGTTTAGTGTCATCTGCAAACTTGCTGAGAGTGCAGTCCACACCATCCTCCAGATCATTAATAAAGATATTAAACAAAACCGGCCCCAGGACCGACCCTTGGGGCACTCCACTTGAAACCGGCTGCCAACTAGACATGGAGCCATTGATCACTACCCGTTGAGCCCGACGATCTAGCCAGCTTTCTATCCACCTTACAGTCCATTCATCCAGCCCATACTTCTTTAACTTGGTGGCAAGAATACTGTGGGAGACCGTATCAAAAGCTTTGCTAAAGTCAAGAAATAACACATCCACTGCTTTCCCCTCATCCACAGAGCCAGTTATCTCATCATAGAAGGCAATTAGGTTAGTCAGGCACGACTTCCCCTTCGTGAATCCATGCTGACTGTTCCTGATCACTTTCCTCTCCTCTAAATGTTTCATAATTGATTCCTTGAGGACCTGCTCCATAATTTTTCCAGGGACTGAGGTGAGGCTGACTGGCCTGTAGTTCCCCGGATCCTCCTTCTTCCCTTTTTTAAAGATGGGCACTACATTAGCCTTTTTCCAGTCATCTGGGACCTCCCCCGATCGCCATGAGTTTTCAAAAATAATGGCTAATGGCTCTGCAATCTCACCCGCCAACTCCTTTAGCACCCTCGGATGCAGCGCATCCGGCCCCATGGACTTGTGCACGTCCAGTTTTTCTAAATAGTCCCGAACCACTTCTTTCTCCACAGAGGGCTGGTCACCTTCTCCCCATGCTGTACTGCCCAGTGCAGCAATCTGGGAGCTGACCTTGTGCGTGAAGACAGAGGCAAAAAAATCATTGAGTACATTAGCTTTTTCCACATCGTCGGTCACTAGGTTGCCTCCCTCATTCAGTAAGGGGCCCACACTTTCCTTGATTTTCTTCTTGTTGCTAACATACCTGAAGAAACCTTTCTTGTTACTCTTAACATCTCTTGCTAACTGCAACTCCAAGTGTGATTTGGCCTTCCTGATTTCACTCCTGCACGCCTGAGCAATATTTTTATACTTCTCCCTGGTCATTTGTCCAATCTTCCACTTCTTATAAGCCTCTTTTTTGCATTTAAGATCAGCAAGGATTTCACTGTTTAGCCAAGCTGGTCGCCTGCCATATTTACTATTCTTTCTACACATCGGGATGGTTTGTTCCTGCAACCTCAATAAGGATTCTTTAAAATACAGCCAGCTCTCCTGGACCCCTTTGCCCTTCATGTTATTCTCCCAGGGGATCCTGCCCATCTGTTCCCTGAGGGAGTCAAAGTCTGCTTTTCTGAAGTCCAGGGTCCATATTCTGCTGCTCTCCTTTCTTCCTTGTGTCAGGATCCTGAACTCGACCATCTCATGGTCACTGCCTCCCAGGTTCCCATCCACTTTTGCTTCCCCTACTAGTTCTTCCCTGTTTGTGAGCAGCAGGTCAAGAAAAGCTTTGCCCCTAGTTGGTTCCTCCAGCACTTGCACCAGGAAATTGTCCCCTACGCTTTCCAAAAATTTCCTGGATTGCCTGTGCACCGCTGTATTGCTCTCCCAGCAGATATCAGGGTGATTAAAGTCTCCCATGAGAACCAGGGCCTGTGATCTAGCAACTTCTGCTAGTTGCCAGAAGAAAGCCTCGTCCACCTCATCCCCCTGGTCTGGTGGTCTATAGCAGACTCCAACCACGACATCACCCTTGTTGCTCACACTTCTCAACTTTATCCAGAGACTCTCAGGTTTTTCTGCAGTATCAAACCGGAGCTCTGAGCAGTCATACTCCTCTCTTACATACAACGCAACTCCCCCACCTTTTCTGCCCTGCCTGTCCTTCCTGAACAGTTTATATCCATCCATGACAGTACTCCAGTCATGTGAGTTATCCCACCAAGTTTCTGTTATTCCAATCACATCATAGTTCCCTGACTGTGCCAGGACTTCCAGTTCTCCCTGCTTGTTTCCCAGGCTTCTTGCATTTGTGTATAGGCACTTAAGATAACTCAATGATCGTCCCTCTTTCTCAGCATGAGACAGGAGTCCTCTCCTGTTGCGCTCTCCTGCTTGTGCTTCCTCCCAGGATCCCATTTCCCCACTTACCTCAGGGCTTTGGTCTCCTTCCCCCGGTGAACCTAGTTTAAAGCCCTCCTCACTAGGTTAGCCAGCCTGCTGGCGAAGATGCTCTTCCCTCTCTTCGTTAGGTGGAGCCCGTCTCTGCCTAGCACTCCTTCTTCTTGGAACACCATCCCATGGTCGAAGAATCCAAAGCCTTCTCTCCGACACCACCTGCGTAGCCATTCGTTGACTTCCACGATTCGACGGTCTCTACCCCGGCCTTTTCCTTGCACAGGGAGGATGGACGAGAACACCACTTGCGCCTCAAACTCCTTTATCCTTCTTCCCAGAGCCACGTAGTCTGCAGTGATCCGCTCAAGGTCATTCTTGGCAGTATCATTGGTGCCCACGTGGAGAAGCAGGAAGGGGTAGCGATCCGAGGGCTTGATGAGTCTCGGCAGTCTCTCCGTCACATCGTGTATCCTAGCTCCTGGCAAGCAGCAGACCTCTCGGTTTTCCCGGTCAGGGCGGCAGATAGATGACTCAGTCCCCCTGAGGAGGGAGTCCCCGACCACCACCACCCTCCTCCTCCTCTTGGGAGTGGTGGTCGTGGAACCCCCATCCCTAGGACAGTGCATCTTTTGCCTTCCAATCGGTGGAGTCTCCTTCTGCTCCCTTCCCTCAGCTGGGCCATCTAGTCCACTCTCCGCATTAGCACCTGTAGAGAGAACATGGAAACGATTGCTCACCTGTATCTCCATTGCTGGTGCATGGACGCTCCTCTTTCTCCTTCTGGAGGTCACATGCTGCCAAACCTCCTCACAATCCTTCTGTCCCTGCTGCGCCTGCTCTGAATCTTCAGAACATTGTGGCTGTAGAAGCATCTCCTGACGTCTGTCCAGGAAAAAAAGACGGTTACTCACCGTTGTAACTGTTGTTCTTCGAGATGTGTTGCTCATATCCATTCCATTAGGTGTGTGCGCGCCGCGTGCACGATCGTCGGAAGATTTTACCCTAGCAACACCGGCGGGTCGGCTGTGGAGCCCCCTAGAGTGGCGCCTTCATGGCGCTGAATATATACCCCAGCCGACCCGGCGCCCCCTCAGTTCCTTCTTGCCGGCTACTCCGACAGTGGGGACGGGGGGCGGGTTTGGAATGGATATGAGCAACACATCTCGAAGAACAACAGTTACAACGGTGAGTAACCGTCTTTTCTTCTTCGAGTGCTTGCTCATATCCATTCCATTAGGTGACTCCCAAGCCCAACTTAGGTGGTGGGGTCGGAGTGAGACATTGCTGTGTGCAAAACCGCTGATCCGAAGGCAGCATCGTCCCTGGACTGCTGCACTAGTGCATAGTGAGCTGTAAACGTGTGGACTGATGACCAAACCGCCGCTCTACAAATGTCCTGTATCGGAACATGTGCCAGGAAAGCAGTCGAGGAGGCTTGGGCCCTCGTGGAGTGAGCGGTGAGGTGCGGTGCTGAGACACCTGCCAGGTCATAGCAAGTCCGGATGCAAGACGTAATCCAGGAGGATAGGCGTTGTGAGGAGACCGGTGAGCCTTTCATTCGGTCGGCCACTGCAACGAAGAGTTGCGTCGTCTTTCTAAAGTGCTTTGTGCGGTCAATATAGAAGGCCAGGGCCCTTCTTACGTCCAGGGAATGCAAACGTTGATCCTGGCGAGTGGCATGTGGTTTGGGATAAAAGACCGGGAGAAATATGTCCTGGTTGATATGAAATGGAGAAACCACCTTAGGGAGAAAGGCAGGATGTGGACGAAGCTGCACTTTATCCTTATGGAAAACTGTATAAGGGGGCTCGGATGTAAGTGCCCTGAGTTCAGAAACTCGCCTTGCTGAGGTGATGGCTATGAGGAAGGCTGTCTTCCAGGACAGGTACAAAAGTGAACAGGTGGCTAGTGGTTCGAATGGAGGACCTGTGAGTTTGGAGAGGACCAGATTAAGGTCCCACGTCGGGACGGGCTGACGCTGTTGTGGGTACGTCCGGTCTAAGCCCTTGAGGAATCTAACGACCATCGGGTTAGAGAATACCGAGGACGCGAGTTCCCCGGGGTGAAAGGCTGATATAGCAGCCAGGTGAACTCTGATTGAAGATATCGCCAACCCTTGCAGTTTTAGGGAGAGGAGATATTCCAATATGAGAGGAATGGGTGCCTGCAACGGGGACGTGGCTCGTTGTTCGCACCAACAGGAGAACCGCTTCCACTTGGCCAGGTACGTGGTGCGTGTTGAGGGCTTCCTACTGCTCAGCAGAATCTGTTGGACAGGGTGCGAGCATTGCTGCTCTGCCTGGGTGAACCATGGAGCAGCCACGCCGTGAGGTGGAGTGATTGCAGGTCGGGGTGACGCAGCCGACCGTGGTCCTGAGAGATGAGATCCGGACACAACGGAAGCGGGATCGGTGTCTGAACCGAGAGCTCCAACAGTGTGGTGTACCAATGTTGTCTCGGCCACGCAGGAGCGATCAGAATTACCTGTGCCTGGTCTCTGCGTAATTTGAGCAGTACCTTGTGGACCAGAGGAAACGGAGGGAAGGCATAAAACAGGTGGTCTTTCCAGGGAAGGAGAAACGCATCCGAGAGGGAGCCCGGAGCTCGACCTTGTAGGGAGCAGAACACGTGGCACTTCCTGTTGTCTCGGGATGCAAACAGGTCTATCTGGGGAAACCCCCACTTCTGGAAGACTGAATGTATGATGTCCGGACGGATAGACCACTCGTGCGTTTGGAAGGACCTGCTGAGTCGGTCCGCTAGAGTGTTCTGGACTCCAGGGAGGAACGATGCCGTGAGATGGATCGAGTGGGCGATGCAGAAGTCCCACAGGCGAATGGCCTCTTGGCATAGAATTAACGAACGTGCTCCTCCTTGCTTGTTGATGTAAAACATGGCCGTGGTGTTGTCGATGAGAACCAACACACAGCGGCCACGTAGGAGATTGAGGAATGCCTGGCACGCCAGGCGTACCGCCATCAGTTCCCGAACATTGATGTGCAGGGCTAACTGGGATGCAGTCCACAGGCCCTGGGTATGGTGTTCGTTGAGATGGGCGCCCCAACCCAGAGATGACGCGTCTGTGACCAGGTGCAGAGAGGGTTGTGGGGCGTGAAATGGCATCCCCTCGCAGACCACATTGTGATCTAGCCACCAGGTGAGGGAGGCCAGGATCGAGTTCGGGACCGTGACCACCAAGTTCAGGCTGTCCCGATGTGGACGGTATATTGATGACACCCAGGTTTGAAGCGGGCGAAGCCGAAGTCTGGCATGCCTGGTTACGTACGTGCAGGAAGCCATGTGACCCAGCAGGGTAAGGCACGACCTCACCGTGGTAGTTGGGAAGGCCTTGAGCCCTTGAATGAGGTTCGTGATGGTGCCAAAGCGGTTGTCTGGCAGGATGGCTTGTGCACGTCTGGAGTCTAGAACTGCGCCGATGAATTCTATTCTCTGGGTAGGTTCTAGAGTGGATTTGTCCTTGTTGAGTAGGATGCCCAACTCGTTGAATGTGTGCACTATTCTGTGGACGTGAGCTTGAACTTGCTCCTTGGTGCGACCGCGCACCAGCCAGTCGTCTAGGTACGGGAACACCTGTACCCCTTGCCGACGAAGGTACGCTGCCACGACAGCCATACATTTCGTGAACACTCTTGGGGCCGAGGATAGGCCGAAGGGAAGGACAGCAAATTGGTAGTGCACCGTGTTTACCACGAATCGCAGGAAGCGTCTGTGAGGCGGGTAAATTGCAACGTGAAAGTATGCGTCTTTCATGTCGAGGGCGGCGAACCAGTCTCCAGGATCGAGGGAAGGGATAATGGCCCCCAAAGAGACCATGCGGAACTTCAACTTTACTACGAATTTGTTGAGTCCGCGCAAGTCCAAGATGGGCCGTAGACCTCCTTTGGACTTGGGGATCAGGAAGTAACGGGAATAAAATCCCCTGCCCCTTAACTCTATCGGAACCTCCTCTATGGCCCCCATGGCCAGGAGCGTAGAAACTTCCTGTATAAGAAGTTGCTCGTGAGAAGGGTCCCTGAAGAGGGACGGGGAAGGGGGGGGAAGAGGGGGGGATTGAAGAAAACTGGATAGCGTATCCCCTCTCCACCGTGCGGAGGACCCAACGGTCCGAAGTTATAAGGGACCAAGCACGGTGGAAGTGGGAGAGGCGATCCCGAAAGGAGGGAGCTGGATCCTGGGGGATGACTGGGGCGCCGTCCTCGACCGCACCTTCAAAAGTTCTGTCTAGGACCTGAAGGTGGTCTTGGTGGCCCTTGGTTCTGACCGGGTTGAGGGCCAGCCCATCTTCTCCTACCACCTCGCCCTCGCCTTCTGGCAGGGTCCTGTCTCTGGCGAGGTGGAGGGGGGTAAAAACGTTGAGGCTGGGCCCTAAATGGTCTGCGCTGGGGACCCGCAACATGCATCCCCAAGGAGCGCATGATTGTCCTGGAGTCTTTGAGGCTCTGCAATCGAGAGTCCGTCTTCTCCGAGAACAGCCCCTGTCCTTCAAAGGGCAAATCCTGTAGGGTCTGCTGTAATTCAGGGGGCAAACCCGAGACTTGGAGCCAGGAGGTCCTGCGCATAGCGATACCTGTGGCCAGGGTCCTTGCGGCCGAGTCCGCTATATCCAGGGAGGCCTGTAAGGAGGTCCGAGCCACCTTCTTACCCTCCTCGACCATGGCTCCAAACTCTTCCCTGGACTCTTGGGGAATCAACTCCTTAAACTTCCCCATAGAGTTCCAGGAGTTGAAATTGTAGCGGCTCAGTAGCGCCTGTTGATTCGCCGCTCTAAGTTGTAGCCCTCCGGCTGAGTAAACCTTACGGCCGAACAGATCAAGCCGCTTAGCCTCTTTTGATTTTGGCGCTGCAGCCTGCTGGCCGTGGCGCTCTCGTGCATTCACTGATTCCACCACTAGTGAACACGGTTGGGGGTGTGTGTACAAGTACCCATAGTCCTTAGATGGGACAAAGTATTTCCTTTCCACCCCTCTCGCTGTGGGTGGAATGGAGGCAGGAGTCTGCCATATCGTATTCGCGTTCGTTTGGATCGTGCGGATCAAGGGTAACGCCACCCTCGATGGGGCATCCGATCCAAGGATATTCACGATCGGGTCGTGCACCTCCACTATCTCCTCCGTCTGCAGGTCCATGTTACGGGCCATCCTGCGGAGGAGATCCTGGTGAGCCCGAAGATCTATCGGAGGGGGACCCGTGCATGAAGTGCCCGCCACTGCCTCATCCGGAGAGGAGGAGGAGGACGCCTCCGGCGGTAGTGGATCCAAGGGGGGGGCCCGGTCCCCCTGGTCTTGGGTCGGAGCGTCACCTGTACTTGGGTCCACGGTGTCGGGTGGTGTGGACACAGAAGCCTCTACGCCTCCAGGCGGAGGCCGAGAGATGGTGGATTCTGGGGCCCTTCTGGCCGAGTGACCCGAGCGAGAGGTCGATGGTAGTGAAGCCCCTTGCTCCTGGTGGTACGCCCACGGGGTCCAAAACGACCAGTGAGATGGTCCATGAGGGTGGTCCTCTGCCCTCTCCTGCCAATGGCCCAAGTCTCGTTCCTCGGCCTGTCCCTGAGGGGGGTATGCCGATCTCGACAGGTCCTCCGATGAGCGAGATGCCGATCTTGACGGCCATGGCGGTGCCGCGCAAGATGAAACGATCCCCGTGGTCTGCGGTGCCGCACGGTGCCGGTCCGGAGATGATCTATCTCTGTGCGGTGCCGGCGATCGGTGCCGGGACCGCGACCGGTGCCGATGACCTCGTCGGTGCCGGGAGTCGGATCTGGACCTCGACGAGGACCTAGAGTATGCCCGGTGCCGGGATCGGCCCCTCGGCGTCGAGCGTCGAGCGTGGCGGTGCCGAGAACTACGTCTCGACGTTGACCGGTGCCGACGATCATATCGGTGCCGAGACGTAGAGCGGTGCCGCGAAGAAGATCTTGACCACGAGTACGACCGGCGCCGAGGCGATATTCGGTGCCGGGACTGCGAGCGGCGTGGGGACCTGCTTCGGGACCTGGATCGGCGCCGAGGTTCCAGCCCTTGTGATGGAGGGCGCATCAAGGCAGGTTTCCCTCTTGACTGTACCGGGCGAGTCAGCGGTGCAGTCGGTGCCGGTGGTTGAGGCGGTGCCGGCTCCGTGAGAGCTATCAAGTCTCTCGCCGCCTCGAAGGTCTCCGGAGTCGACGGGAGACACTGTATCACCGCCGGCCTCGGTGGAGACGCTATTTGTACCGGACTCGACGGCCTCGGCGCCGGAGTCGACGGTGCTGGAGGCGCCTGTTTCCGTTGCTCCACCGGCGGACGCGGCTCTACCCCCGGCACTGGGGGAGCCGGCGCCTTCGGCACGGACGTCCCCGTCTTATGGGCTTTTTTATGCCCTGGGGATAATGACCGGCGCCGCGGCACTTGCTGTGTTTGCGGTGCCGACGAGGTCCGGTGCCGGGGAGGCTTGTCTGACGCCACTCGCGTGGTCGTCATAGCCGGTGCCGCCGGGGCACTGCGCACCGAAGTGCTAGGCATCGGAGTCTGGCCCGTGGAAGGAGTGTCCGGGCTAAGTGCCGCCTCCATTAGGAGTTGCCTGAGCCGAAAGTCCCGCTCCTTTTTGGTTCTTGGTTTGAAGGCCTTACAGATCTTGCATTTGTCTGTTTGGTGGGACTCTCCCAGGCACTTCAAACAGGAGTCGTGCGGGTCGCTCGTTGGCATAGGCTTAGCGCAGGAGGCGCACTGCTTGAAGCCGGGAGCGTTGGGCATGAGCCCGGGCCCGCGGCCGGGGAAGAAAGGGGGAGACGACCCCCTTAACCCCTTAAACTATAATAACAACTATAACAAGTTTAAACTATTGAACTATAAACACTATAACTACAACTATAACTATAACTCTGAATGACTAAGTACGCTAGGGAGAGTGGAGATCAGCTATGCCGCGCTCCACAGTTCCAACGACCGTCAGGGGCGGTAAGAAGGAACTGAGGGGGCGCCGGGTCGGCTGGGGTATATATTCAGCGCCATGAAGGCGCCACTCTAGGGGGGCTCCACAGCCGACCCGCCGGTGTTGCTAGGGTAAAATCTTCCGACGATCGTGCACGCGGCGCGCACACACCTAATGGAATGGATATGAGCAAGCACTCGAAGAAGAATCTTCATTTTCCCTTATGCAACGCAGAGTAGATACTCGTTTCTCCAGCCCTCGAACCTTCTCTTCCAATATGGAGACCAGCTTGCACTTTGTACAGACAAAGTCGCTTCTGTCCTGCGGAAGAAAGACAAACATGGCACAACCTGTGCAGGTTACAACAGCTGATCGCTCACCTTCCATATCACCGTCCTCTTAGGAGCTTCCTCAACTGTTGCAGGAACTACTCGGAGAAACCTGCAGATGAAAGCCTCAGTGCGCTCTCCCTAGGCGAACTCCAAGGCAAACTCCCGCTGTTAGCCTCTGCTGTTTGCCGCTCAGCTGGTTCGCTGCTGACTGCCCTTATATACCAGTCAGGCCCACTCAAGGCCCAGCTGGAACAAAGCACTCCCAATTCACACTTTTCAAACAAACAAGCAAGCAATCAAGCACACGGTCAAACTGACCAACTGTCCCAGCAGCAGACACTCAGATACTCACCAACACAGCCCCCCTAATGCAGCACTTAGCGTACCTCCTCTCGGACAGCTCCCAGGCAAACTCCCGCTGTTAGCCTCTGCTGTTCGCCGCTCAGCTGGTTCGCTGCTGACTGCCCTTATATACCAGTCAGGCCCACTCGAGGCCCAGCTGGAACAAAGCACTCCCAATTCACACTTTTCAAACAAACAAGCAAGCAATCAAGCACACGGTCAAACTGACCAACTGTCAGCAGACACTCAGATACTCACCAACAGAATGTCCAGATGCAATTAGGCTGTCCTGATTCTAATGATCAAAAATGCACACAGTATGGTATAAAGCATGTGTATGAATGATAAATGTGCAGTTCATATATGAATTGGTTTACACAAAAGTTAGAATTACAATTGACCTTTCATGTAAATATAGGGTTACACTTATTTTGAATGCTAATAGCTAAAAGTATTTAAATATTATTCATACTTTCTATTCATCTAATGATACTTTCTGGAAGTTACTGAAAAGAACTTGAGTTATGTTAGATTTCATAATCATAAGTGATTTTTTTTCTTACAAAACGTTACTACAAACAAAATGTAGTACTGCTAAAGATTAAACCACAATAGAATGGCTTATGTAAACACGAGGAAAATATATATACAAACACTCAAAAGCATTAATTTGTTTGTGTGTGTGTGTATAAATTATAGGCGTAGGTACCATTAATGCCTTTGTAGAGGCAGTTTATAACTATACCTGTCGATGTCTAAAGATGTGATGATACCAGAAATGAATAAAGTAAAAACTGTAATTCTGCTTTGCTAATTTTCTGTACCAACTATTTCTTAAATTTACATTCCAATCAAACAAGCTCTTCTCCATAATCAAGAGCATGTATTTAGAGTGATGTGCAGTTACTACCTTCCACCTCCATCAATATATTAGACCTGATTCTCCTCCTGTTTACACCCTGGTACAAGAGCTCCACTGAAGTCAATGACATTACACCAATGTCAGACTATCATAAGGCCCATTATTTTAACCAAATTACAGGGCAGATTGTGATGAGGGAGATGAGCAAAAGCACCTGCCAGAAAAAACATGTAAAGTAGGAACATGGGGTTGAAGTTTTCCACCTTCATTTTGGCTCCCTCTAAAAGTCACAGGCCATTCTGCAAGTCCTCCATGACAGGAGGAATGGAGAGGGAGGATCCGATATTTTCAAACCACTGGATCAGAGGGGTCAGCGGAAGACGCTGGAAATTTGGGGTGTGCCAGGAGTGCGGTATCAGGCCAGCAATTTGCGAATATGCCTCTGGTTATGTTTTCAAGGTAGCACTTATGAATAACAATGTGCAGAACAGCAGCCACAAGTGCCATGCCTGGAGGATTGGCCATTTAATAAAGGTTGCATGTGAATTCTCAGAGCTAGGGAAAAATTGCGCTCCTAAACAGAGCTGAGGGATTTGTACATTTAAGAAAATCTAACTGACTGAAAATCACTCTCTTTTGAACAATTGATTTACATTTCCTACAAATCACATTACTGAGGGGTTAGATGCAATTTTGCACTGATTTAGAGAATGCTTTTTCATTATGTTTTAATTTTCCTTCATATTAAAGAGCAACACCATCTAAAAAGACAAAAACCAAAATCTATAGCTAGCCATAACTATAGCTATCTATAGTGTTAAAAATGTACTAATGAAGGTCCCAGTCCTGCAAAGTCTAACCCATACGCTTAACTTTATGCACTGTGAGTAATAAATAAAATACCTACCTCTTACATAGTACTGCTTAGCTGTAGATCTCAAAGCACTTTACAAAGGAAGACAGTATCATTCTCCCCATTTTATAGATGAGGAAACTGAGGCACGGGGAGGGAACTGTCACCCAGCAGGCCAACAGCAGAGCCAGGAATTGAACCCAGATCTCCTGAGTGCCAGTCCCAGGGGCAGTGGGAGCTAGCACCCCTGCAATGGAAATATGGTGAGGGCAGCTCTATGTTTTCTCCCCCACAATATTTCTTCAGTACCCTGGGAGGATATGAGATGGGGCAGCTCAGGGAAAGGGGGCACCTGGGGACAGTGCCTGGAGCAGGACTGGCTGAGGAAGCAATGATCGGGCACAGCCATATCATGCCAGGGATGGGAAGAGCTGTTTCCCCTCCAAGGCAGGAGCCACTGCCAGTTGTGTAAAAGAAGCAGCCATGGTGGAGGAGCAGGGAACTAAGCCTGAGGTGGGGGAGCAGGGACACCATGCTGCCGCTCACCGCTGATTTAAGGTTATATTGAATACCTGCTGTTAGTATTTTACCAACTCTTGTGTGTCGCCCATTCATTCGCTGCACAGTGTGAGGAAAAACTCCATCTTGACCAAAAACATAGGTCAAGAAGATTACTGGATCCCTCAGGCTGGAAGGGATCCTGGCAGAGAGCTGGAGGAGGAGGCTGCAGCACTTCCAAAGCTTCTCACGGGATATGAATGAATAATAGGAGAGGGTGAAATCCTCCCGCCTGTTGGATGGGGCAGGCCCAGAGATACTGCAGGCCTAAAATACATTCCAGGGGCCATATGAGGTGGACTAAAAACTGCTAGACTGAGTCAGTCAAAAGTTTCACCAATACGTGGAACCTCACCAGAAGGTCACTTGGGAAAGCCACACTTTCTGTACACAAAACCAGTTGCTCGGTGAGATTGTTGACCCTCATGCTACAAATGAGAGACTTGGACAATAACAGTAAGTCACATTAATGCAAGCGGTTAACAGACAGCTTAACAGAGACCCTCCAACTTTGCAGGACAGGAGGGTCTAGAAAGGAGCAGATTTTCCAGGTCTGTACTTCCCCTGCACCGAGCAGAGCTCTGTGCTATACAGGAAATAAGCAATGTCTCCACTCTTATTCCCTCCTTTCAAAGCGGAGCCACACCCGTCTTCTGTCTCTGGGGCTGCAGAAGAGAGGGCAGGATGTCCCCTCAGTGCAGTTAGGGAATTCAGGCTCCATCTACCTTAGCAATAGAATGAAAGAGGTTTGCATAACTAGAACTTATCCTTAGATTCAGCAGCACTAGTCAGAGCTGCAAGGAAAACATGACTAGATTATCTCTGCACCACATGATGGAGCTGTGCTTTAACCGTGCTAGGGGGTACCTGTGTTGTATCTGGGGTTCCAAACAGGTTTCTACTTGTAGTATGGTTGGGCCCTAAGGCTTGCATTTTGAAACTAGAGTGCCTAAAGTTAGCACCTAAACATGATTTTAGGAGCCTAAGCACCTGAACGGCCCATTGACTTGAGCGGGATTTGTGTGCTAAGCCCCTTGGGAAATCAGGCCACTTTTATTTAGATGCCTAATAGATTTAGAAGACTAAATGTTAGGCACCCAAGCTGGAAGATTTTATAAATCCTTTACTGTGAACTTAAGAAGGACTCTGAGAATCTAACCCATCATATTAAAATATGTCTGTAAGAGCAGGGATCTTAGAAACAGTGGAATATCCATGGTAGATTAGACCAGTGGTCAATCTGGTCCAATGTCCTGTTTCCAACCGTGGCCAACACTAGCTACTTCAGAGGAAAGTGCAAGCGACCTTGCAGTAGGCAGTTATGGAATAACCTGACCACAGGGAAAGATTTTGGTTAATGCCCTGACACATGAGAGTTTATATTCCTTCCAAGCCTCCTTTTTCTTTAAACCCTTGCCATTATAACACTAGATGTTTACATTGTACATATAAATGTCAAATGAATCCTACTAAAAACTCTTGCCTCAAATGATGTTGTGTGGCAATAAGTTCCAGAGCCTAGCCTGCTGCACCACAATGAGATGCAACACTGGGAATGTCACTTACATGCTTTCCTTTCAGTGCTCTCCCCAACTGGAACAACATCTAAAGATTGCATCCACTTCTACTGCTGTTATTCTGCTGCAACTTACAAGATTTATTCTACCTTGTACTCTTTTCACGTATTCATTCCACCCTTTCTTTTTTAGGAAGGAGAGTGGGCCTAGAAGAGAAGTATCAAAGATAATGGGCCAGATCCTCAGCCCTAATGCATTCCCTTTGCACTACTACCAGTGCAAAGAGGACTTAAAAGTTGCCCTCAAAGGACAGTTGGGGATTTCTTCAGCCCAGGGAAAGCCTTAGGTGGAAAAGAACTACTGTGGGTAACTTTCCATGACCCCCTCCTGGCCCCAGCACTGGCATAGGGGGTGGATTGAGGTCATGGCACAAGAATGGCTGGAACATACTGCACTCTGGTTGTCTCCAGTCCTCAGAGTACCCATGGGGCCATTAGAAGCTGACATACCTTAGAGCTGCCCACAGGCAGCTCCGGGATTGGGGCGGGATACATAATTGTGCCTGCTGAATTCTAAGTGCAGATCTGAAGAGTGAGGCCAATATTATAGAAGTCCTAACACACTTACAAAATATCCAATTATGCAAATTGTTATGTTTGCGGCATAAAAACAGATTTTTAGCTAAAAACCATATGGTAGTTCTTCTGGAAGGTTGCAACATAACACTACTTTAGTTCTTAGAATTCAGAAATAAACCACATAAGAACCTGAAACCAGAGAGAGAGACAAAGCAGGCTGCTCCCTAAAATAGCAAGGCACAACTCACCCCACCTAACTCTAGGCTGCCTATTTCCAAACTGACTCTGATAACAGTCATTGGATGCTTCCCTATAGAACCTTCTTGCCTGGAGGCAGGACCAAGAACTCTCCCACTCTTAAAATGATAGTTTACAATTTTAGCACAGTTCTCAAAACACCACACAAATGTTTTTTCAAAACTGTTCATAAGGACATTTGTATAGAGTCAGATGGTTTGAGTCTGTAGTCCATATGCAAGCAAAACTGTTGTAGTCAAGGATAGGTTTGCCTGCATGGGACAGCCCACAGAAAAACTCACTTGGGTCTTGCAGCATGAGCAACTGTATTTTGCAGAGCTGCTTGCCCTACTGCTAACTCATTTTACGTATCATGAGAGGCCTCACACAGAGTACGTGACCATGATATGCCACTGCCCTGCACAGCATATGATCATTTACACCACCACACAGGGAGTGCAAAGTGGGTGAACAATACAGTGTAGTAATTCTGCAAAGATGATAAAATGCTGAAATAGGAACCAAAACAACCAGGGACTTCTAAACGTCCAGTTCATAGGATGCAGCTAGCTCATGCAGTGCTGGAGGACTGGCATCAGGACCAACCTTAAAGGCTGATGATCAGGGAGGCCACCGGGGTGCCATAATTCAAGGGCACTAACTCATCACATTCCAGGGTGCCAAATCCAGAGTTTTGTTTATGGGTTTGCTTTTTTGCTTGTGGCGGGGGGCAGAGGGGAGGGGAGAGGGGCTGCTGAAAATGTTTTCCACCCTGTGCAGCAAAACACATAAGGCTGGCCCAGACTGGAGTTCCATATAATAAATCAAGAGTGGCCTGATCCACCAAACTGGCATGAATAGTGATCCACACTCACCACTTTCTCCCTGAGCACTGGAAGATCTATATCTGGCAGACTGACAGAAAGGCATGTTTTATTGGAGGGGGGTGGGAAATAGCTGCAGAGAGTGATGAATCAAATTGCACTAACGAGGTGGTTTGCACTTCACTGTTAATGATAACTGAAAGGGGGGGAAAAAAACAGGAGCCATTTAATAGTGCAAGTTTAAACTAGTAGTTTCATGAGCCAACAAAGGACAAACCATGACCAAAAAAAAACTAAGAAGATCTAGAACGAAACATCTCACTAGTTTTGTGAACAACAACATAGCTCAGAGATCCTTTCTCCATGCAGCCTCTTAGATTTATCCCCAAAATTTCCCATAAAGCTCTATCAGAGGTTCTCAAACTGGGGGCCATGCCCCTCTTGGGGGGCATGGAATGTATTCTGGGGAGCATGAGAACATTAAGGGGGAGCAGAAATGGGGGGGAACAGAAAAATAAAACTTACTGTGCACTTTCAGAGCTGGGCGGCTGGAAAGTGCTGCTGCTGGCTGGGTGCCCAGCTCTGAAGGCAGTGCTGGCGCCAACAGCAGTGGAGAAGTAAGGGTGGGATGGGATGGGATGGTGTTGTCATCCTTAGTTCTGCGCTGCTGCTGACAGCAGCGCTGCCCTCAGAGCCTGGCACCCAGCCAGCAGCCACCCTTCTCTGCTCTGCCTTCAGAGCTGGGTGGTTGGAGAGTGTGGCTGCTGGCTAAGCGCCTGGGAGGAGGCGTAAACTACTAAAGACACAAAGAAATTTGAGAACCACTGCTCTAAATAATGTGGGACCTATCCACCTATCTTAGGATTTTCAAGAGCACCCACCCCGATAGTACCCAATCACTGACATGCCTAACTGAAAGCCTGCCTGTTTCCTGTGCAGAGCTGCCACAGAAGCAATCAGTTGAGATCCTCAAGCTGGAACTCTTGCCCCACCTCGTCCCTGCCCTTCCCCCTACCCCCAGTTTAAATGATGCAAGGCATTCTGTTGGGGGGGGGTTATGTCCCCCATGTTGGTCCAAATGATCCAAGATTTGTAAACTTTCCAGGCAAACTGTAAGATGTTTATGAAGGGTGGGCTGAAGGAAATGTGCAGCTAATATTTCTTGAATAGTATTTAACCAAATTTAACTGGGATTACAAGGGTATTTAAATATAATATCTAGCTCCTCTATAAATGAGGTCAGTAGATCTCAGCACTTTACAAAGAAGGTAAGTATTATTATCATCCCTAAAACATAGATGGGGAAGGTGGGGCATGAAGAGGTGAAGTGATTGGCCCATTATCATTCAACAGGTTAGTGGAAGAGCAACAACTAGAACCTACATCTCTGAGTCCTAGTCCAGTTCTCTAGCTGCTAGGCCACCTCTCCTCCTATGAGGCAGATAAAGATTGCAAGGTAAGAAGAGGAGTTCATTGGTTTTTATATATATAGGGGTTTTAGAATGTTTACATCAGTTTTAATTATTGTTGAAGTCCCCAGACCCTAGTGCCGGAAATAAATTCTAATTAATTAAAGGGACTGGTTTTGCTATCATTGGTCAGGCTGAGTAGCACTAGTCTACATGAGTAGTCCCATTGATTTCAAGCTGCTATTCAATGTAAATAAAGATGACAGGCTCAGGCCCTAAATAATTACATCCTTGTCAAAGCAGCGCAGTGTTGTAGCCTCATCAACATCCATATGATTTGGGGCTCTGTTCAGCACTCCTCAGTAATGGGTGGAAATGAAGGAGGCCTTGAAAGCCCATGTCACACTTTGAAAGTGTACCCTTAAAAAAAAAAAATAATAATTCCCTGTATCTTACAGTAAAAATTTAAAATCTCATCAAAAGCAGCAGAATCTCTCAGCAAGCCATACATCCCCAAAGCTAGGTTCAATCACACCACTCAGAAAAAAGGAAGTCCGATCTACTGAGAAATGGAATGGATGTCTTTTCAGCACAGCATAAATTAATATTGAAGCTGCCACTTCTATAGGAAAATCAAAACCCAGTCATTCCATTTTATAAACAGAAACTTCACAGATGCACTGTGGGATATTTCATTACTAAGTATTTTGAATTCTCAGCATGAAAAATATTCCCTAGTGTTAGTTACATTATTTGTTTCATAGGGAAGGGATTAACATTCCAGTGGTTTAGGAAACATACATACACAACTGAGGCAAGCAAACATGCTTATTTCTTTTTTCATATGTCATCCTGCAGACTAGCATAGGTTTTAGAGATACTCTACTGGCCTATGTCAAAGTAAGACACTTCTTTGGTATCATTTCACTAGCGGTAAATCCAGGGAGGGGTAGGAGCGCAAACTTAGGGACATATTCTACTCTCATTTATACTCGGGTAAATGTGGAGTTACTCCAGGTTTACAGCCTTGTAGCTGAGAGCAGAATCTGATCCTTAGTCTTGATGTATGTCCTCCATGTAATATATTTCATGTAAAAAATAATAAGAGCAGAATCAGTCTAATTTACGCTGATGTAAATCTGGAGTACCACCGCTGACTTCAGTGGAGTTACTCTGAATTTACTCCTGTGTGACTAGAGCAAAATCTGGTCCAGTGATTTTAGTTCTACGAGTCCCATCCCACCTCTGCATTTCAAAAAAATATTATGTTCATGCTTTAGGTTAAAGCTTATTTTGTATCTCAACCATTTTATGCAATATTTTTAGTAGGCTGTTTTATATGGCTATCCAGTCACCATTTTTAAGTATTATCAATAACGTATTCTTCAGTGTAACCTTTTTAACATTTACAATAGAATAAAATAAAAAAACACATCAACAAAAAATTGCCTTCACTTGGCAATGCTGTGTGAATTTTAAATTTCCCATTTCACAATGCAGTCATCGCTATAAAACTCTGAGGGCGGATTAATGCTCTTCTCGTACTTCACTCTATCAGACCATGGATTTGCAGACAACAGCTGCAGCGAATTCCCTTGACTGAGAAGAATTACAAGTATTATCACCTAGATCATTAAACTGGGTTCATAGATTGCAGAATGTCTTCAATCAATTCATCTAAGATAACTTGAAGCCAGCTGGACCCCCTCAGTGAGAACTTGACTTAATTGGCCAATAAGTGGCTGGAAAAGGTGCATGCTATTTGATAAAATTACAGGCTGAACAAGTGATTACAGTTTGGAAAACCACAGAGGGTAGCCTTCAGGTCAGCCCTTTTGGAGAGGGCAAAGTTAATGTCCACTATTAAGTGCTGCTGTGAAAAATGTTGGCCCACTTGGTGCTCAGATGTAAAGAGTATCCAGGTCATTCTTCAGCTGATGGAGTGTGTGAGATGTGCACATTTATCATTGCTTTGGCCTCATTTCTGCCTTGGTAATAGTCATACACTAACAACTCCTGGCAGTTTCATGGTTTTCTGTATACCCTTCATTTTATTGGCATAACTAAAATATTATCTTAGCAAAGCAATCCATCTGCTAAAGAAAAACACTTTCCTTCAATTATGTCCCATGAGTCTTTTCTCAAGAAAGGTTAAAGCGTAAGGAAGTTGAAAAATATACATTATTTTGGTTTTCTTTACAATCTATTGCAAATAGAGAAGTTGGTTACTCTATAACTGGTAGGTTTACATATTTACCAAATGCAAAATGTTAGGAATGTGCCTAGCTTTAAGGGAAATGTTGACTTCACAGGTCCAATCACTATGTTAGTACAAATTATTATTTAAAGGTAAATACCTTTCTTCAAGTGGTAGCAAAGATTTCTTAAGCAATTCTTCTGTAATGTATTTACTATAAAAAAAACCCACAACACTTTTCTGCAAATCATCTAAAGGGAAAACAAAAGGTTGAGTTTTAGAAGCAGACCAAACAGGCACCTAAAAGGATCATGTAACTAATTCATGTTAGACAGCATGGAAAAATAGGGTTCAATCCTGTCAGTGCTCAGAGCCCCCATTGACTTGAGTGAGAGTTCTACAGGCATAAGCTTTGTAGAACTGACCGTTTTGTTAGAAAATATGCCAAGACAAGGTTTGCAATTACTGTTGCACTAATAAATTTTATTTTTCTGTGAATCTACATTGAAGCTGCATATTTTTCATGGTTTCTATTTCTATTTCCCCCCCTTTATTTTAATCCATATCTTTTAGAGAGACAGGCTCAAGATTCAGATATCTGATGCAGATTAAAATTTCCCCCAAATTCAGGCCCATTTCTGATCTTTTAGCATCTGGGGATTTTTGCTGGTGTGCGAGTTGTGACAGTAAAGAGTGCAAAACTTAACTGAAAGCCTTGAGAGTGTTGCATAGCTGGATAGGTTTACAGAAGAACCAGGGATTAATGAATTGTGGAGAGGTCATAGTATACGTTTTGCCATCAAAATATGCAGAAATATTGCTGTGACAATTTCAAAACAAGTTCCATGAATAGACATCAGGTCAGAATAAAATTCTACTTGAAATGAAGATACAAGATACCTAATATTCCACATAAGAATCAATGTTCCTCCCATAATGATTTTTAAGAGGTTTCAAAAATTGTGTGTATATAGCTAATGTTTCATAGCAAGAAATTGGCTTGCAAGTGAAATGTGTACTTCAAAACCAGCAATTTGCTTGCTAGATTTATTTCCCTATAATATAAAACATGTCTATTTTCAAATAACAGTTTATATGGCCCCATGCGATCTATGTACCATGTGTACAAAAACAAGAGAACAAGTTGTTTACTATGGAATAGAGCTGGCTAGGAATTTTTCAATGAAACTTTTTTTGTTGGAAAAAGCTGATTCCTCAAAACAAACTCTTCACTGGAAATAGTGGGTTAGATAAATTCCCCATTTTGAAAAAAGTTTCAAAATTGTCAAAATGTCCTGTTTCAAACACTAAGTGAAAAAAAATTCATTTTCAGGTCAAAATTACTTTTCATTTCAAAATTTAAATTTGTAAATTTAAAAACCAAATCAACTAACCTCAAAGTCAAAACAAAATCTTCAAGTTGTCCCAATTCAATGTCCTCCTCTTCCCCTTCTCCCCTGGACTTTTTGTTCAAGAAAACGTTGACTTTGTCCTAATTTGTGGTAGGAAATTTTGTTGAAAATCTCAAAAAATCCTCATGGGATGGGAAAACCATTTTCTGCCCAGCTTTACTACAGAACCCCTTGTGGAATCAAGATGCATGGCAAATTTATGAACGGGCATGGTTGTTGTTTGTTGTCTTTTCTTTGCACTGAGTTTTTATGTCCTCGGACATGCTCCTATGGAAGTAAATTGCACTCTGTAAACATACATAGCCATAACAGCTGCTCACAACTGTAGATCCAAATGGAGTTTAAGCTAAATTAAACTGACACTGCTCTCTGCATGGGAAAAAAAAATCATGCACAGTGGATACAATCATTTCCTATTCCTAACCTTCTAGGTAAATATTTCAGGGAGCAGGAGTTAAATGTGAAGGGATTTATTATGACCTCCTCTTTGGAGTTATACATATAGATTTGTCTTGATAATTTTATAGGTGAAAAGACAAGTGTTTTCACTGCACAGTACACCCAAACACTATGTTCATGCACCAGCATCTGGGAGAATCATACAAAACACTTTCAGTTGGTTATCTAGTGTTGCCTTGAATGCAAGGCCCTAATCCCCTTACAAGACCAATTGTTTAATTTAATTATTGTCCATTTCTTAACACCCAAGCTAAGGGTCAATCCTTCTGAGCAGATTCAACACCTTTTGTAAGGTGCTGTGTGTTCTCATCTCCCACTGAATTCAATGGTTGACAAAAGGTGCACACCTGTTCTCAAGATCAGGCCTTAAAATCATAAGTTTTAATGCTACCCATGCACTTCAGGTAATTTTTAGTGAGATAGACCCTGTGTAATACACACAGGTGAAAACTGACTGGGTTTGTAGTACTGAAGGAAGAAGTGAACTAATTGCTTCTGCATGGTTTAATCATATTAGTGTCTCTAGTGCTGACACTTCAAATGTCCTAAAAGCGATTGCCAAATTGCTGGCTATTGGTGCTACTACACACTCTTGGGCAGCATGTTTCAAACACATTCAGAACTGTTAGATTAAAATAATTTTTCTAAAATTTGGCAAAGCAAAGATAAACGGAACTCTCGATGCACATTGTAGGATCGTTAAATCACCAATTTCCAGCAAGACCTTCACTGCAATCAGTGGTTCACATGCCAGTATCGGTGCTTCAGGATTTTGAGATAGGTTCATTGTAAAACCAGGGTTGTGGAGCCCAATTTGCAGGGCCTCAGTGATTCACTGTTAGAGCAGCCATAAATTAATGGTAACCTAACTTGCAATAAAGCACAGGCTGCTGCAGCTCCATACTCCAGTATTATTTGATATTAGAGCAGCACATGCAATGTTTTAGTAGGGCTGGCTGGAAAACAAGAATCATCTTTTGAGAAAAATTGAGGTTTTAACATTTGTTTTTGTTCCACATTGGAATTATAGAATCAAGCTCTGTCTCTCCTATTGAAGCTGCTTCACTTCAAATAAATAAATTCATTAAATAAAATATTCACTGGGCCAGAGAAAGACTGATACTATAGTCTGTAGTTACAGCATTCACCTGAGATGTGGGAGGTCTCCGTTGCTCTCTCTCCCCCATGACTAGAAAAATCTATCCTGGACCTGAGAAATGTTTCCAACAAAATTTCAGTCCAAAAGCAACGTGTTTCTGCAAAAAGTTTATTTTGACGAATAGGCATTTTCGGATTAAAAAAAATTCCTAACCAGCTCTAGTTTTGAGTCAGAACTTAAAAGTGAATGACAAGTCTTACAGTCCAATACTACACCAAGCATGGTATTTTAAGTATATGCCTTACTTTTAGCATGCGAGTTCAATGGGACTACACACAGATCTTCATTTGGGAACCTCTGCTTTAGGGCATCAGAGGCTTGAAATAACAAATTTGTCATTGAAGAGACAAAAGAGGTGGAACAATATGAGGTTTGTTGTGACTGATGTTGAAGAAAAATATGTTTTTGCCTTAGAGGTGTTATTCAAGAGCACTATTATACCAAAGTGAATTTGGCTAATTCCACTGAAGTAAATGGAGTAAAACCAGGATGAATTTGGCCTTTTCTTTTTGTGTAAAGATTGGAATACAGGATAATGCAATGTTACTTTGGGGTCAAACTCTTGCGACTTTATCACGAGTCTCACAATATTTGATGTTTTTCTTAATGCCCCAACTCCTGGAATCATGTAACTAAATGAGAATTTCAACTTTTTTTTTTTTAAATAAGTTCCTTGCCTTGTGGTTGTGGAGACAAGCCTGAAAATTTGACCTGAGCGCCTCCTAAAGCTCAGGAGCTAAAAGGTTTAAAAAACAAAACCACCTTCTCAGATTTATTATTTTTTAAATCTCAATTTGAGTCAGGCTTGTGGGAATTATTTTTGAGCTCATTAATTTTTAAGGCTTTGAGATTGCATTACTGATTAATGTTAATAAAGTCAGGCATTCAGATTGGCAAGTATGCAACAAATAAACAAGAACATACATTACACAGTGTCACAATTTTGCATGGTGTTTTTGAAACATGGTCCCCTCGCTTTCTGAGAGAATTCAGAGGCAAATCCTCAGCCCCATTTGTGGGTGCAAAAATCCTTGGCTGGTGCAGTTCTGCTGAACAAAGACATGGAACAGACATTTTTTGGAGAGAAGCACATAGAAGACATGCAGTGCAGGGGTTCCCTGGGGTATGCTGCACAGGATGATTTGGGCATATGGTCAGATGATCCACCACAGCACAGATCCTACAGTTCTTTCCCATGCAAATGGACCACTGAGGCTACTCCATGAAAATTATTGCAGACAAATGACTGAAGCATGGCCCTGTAGGGTGGATCCTGCTCTCTCACTGGCTGCAGAGAACCACACCTCCCAGCCAAATATCTGGGCCTGGTACTGGATCTGGTATTCAGTGAACACAAAGGCTCCATCACTGATCCACAGGGAAAATTCCTGGTGACAAGACATTTTCATACATTATAAGCAAGATCCAAGTTCAACCACTTTTCTCACCTAAAAATGATGGGGAAAAAAACCTCAATTCAGGTGGGATTGTGGCACAACAGTGCACAATATGTTGCACTCCATTAGAATTTTTGCTATTGTCTCTTATTTTTAATAACCATGGCGTATATAAGTAAATACTACCTCTACCCATTCCCCCCCCCACCCCCCATTTGGTCTTTCAAGGCTTGGGAGGTGCTTGGAAGAGAATGCTATTTATGCATATAGGATACATAAGTCTATTTTCTGTTTACTTTAAAGAAGTCCATTTATCTTCCAATAAGTCCTTGCCCAATGTAGCTTGGGATGTAATCTGTTCCAATGGCAGGTGCTCCTTAATGAGAGATCTGAAATCTAGCTCTCTCTCTTTTTTTAACAAATAGCTGAATAAAGAGTTAGAAAATGGCATGAAAGCATATTATCAGTAAATTGTTTCCACTGTGTTTGTCACTGTTCTTAATGTTTTATGAATATGCTAAGAAATTTTCTCAGGCACTTTTCCTTGGGCACTCTAGTTAATTACTTATTCAGAGTGCTTCTACTCTGTTCCTAGCAAAATGTGTTGTGCATTAATTCTGATTATGTACAAAAACCCACCTGCAAGGAAAAACTCTGAATCAGTAATGCTGATAAAATGAGCAGCTCTCCTGGGGCCTTACTATGAAACAGAATACTGGACAGAATTAGAATCTTGTAGCTAAGGCTATTCATAATGTCATTAACATAAAGGCAATTAAATGAGTTTTTAACCTACAACCCTTTATTGTTATTAATGAACATTAGAAAAACACAGGAGATAAAATTGGTAATTATCTTTGCACCAAGCTATGCAATAATGTGTTTAAATATAAAAACAAAACAAATGATTATTGTTAGTATTTTCAGCAGCAGAAACCCCAAGGAGCAGCTCAGTCATATTTAATCACATGGTACTACACCAAGAGGGTTAATTAAATGAGGGCTTTACCTTCAGCATGCTTGGTTATTCAGTTTTATATGGAATCAACAAACATAAATGTGAATGTACAAACTATTTCAAGCAGTGGTTTTCACCTTCAGGTTAACCACCTTTACAAAAACAGAGAGGGATTTCATTTCCTTCAGGACAAGTAGTTGCAGTCCTGTAATCAAGTTTTTATTGTACAGGGCTTTCAAAATCAATTCCAAGAACAACTGTATAAATCCAGGCTCAGAGCCTAAGCTTACTGTTCTGTAAAAAAGAATTTAGGTATCTAAAAAGAGATGCACATTTTAAAATAGATGGTAAATGGAGGTTTCAGCACCACAGAATAGTCCAAAAGCCTCCAGTTCCCTTTTTGTTAATGCAAACTACAGTATTGTATCCAATAAAAAAAAAAGCAATAATATATTAGGGTACATCTTCTAAAGAGAAAATACAGTTCAGCACAATACCCTATGTCTAGAAACAGATTTGACCTTATAATTACCAGAATTTGTTAGAATTTAAATATTTTTTCTTTCATTTTTATACACAGATTTGGGTTCAGCAATCAGTTTTCTAGGCAGAATGTGACTTAATGGCCAATTAATTTGTGGTTTTTAACTTCTGCCTTACCAGATATGCTTGCCCAAGAACAGAGCCCCTAAAGAGGTCCTGCTGCACGTCTCAATAGGGCCGACCTGCAACTTCCATTCAGAGACCCTTCTTGTTTGGGAGGAGGGGGGAGATATTACATCATTTTTAAATTTGATTTTCTTTTCTTAAACAAAGTAGTGAAATTGTATTATTTCAAAACCGCAACATACAGTACTCACTTAATTTTGGATACTGTATCCCAAAATACTTTATTTACAGAGTTAAATGACACAGTTGTAGTGATTATTAACAGCAAAGGGAGAGATGCATTCAGGAGTAGAGGAAACCAGAAAAGATAAGTTTTAAGATGAGATTTGAAATATGATGGGAAGTTAATGAGAGGTTGAGATCCATGAAGTCAGGCCCAGAAGACAGGAGTTGCAGAGAAGGCTCTCACCATCAGTTGCCAGGAAATGCTGGTATAGAGGAATATAGGGAGCAGAGTAGAAAGAGAATTTGTTACAAGCTTGGAACCTGCAGAATTGTACACATGGCTTTGAAAATCTGGTCCCAATTGTACATTATGTAGAGGTCCTTTTGCAGCCACTATGATTTTGTTCACTAGGACCTCTGTATGGTGCAGTTCCTCATGTCCTAGGCTCAGGGGAAGTCCTGCCTCTGGGCAGGACCTGGGTGGGGTTACCCTTGATCACAGGTAGGATGTGGTGTGTCGTGAGTTTCCCCATTTCTCCGTCAGTCTGTTTTGCTGTGTGCTTTCTTTCCAAGGTTTTCTATCACCAAACTTCCTTTTTCACCGGAAAGCTTTTGGGCAATAGAGACCAGTAAATGGGAGCTTTAGAAGGAGTGACTTCTCTGTGACAATACAGAAGCAACTTCAAATGTTGTACTTTGAGCAATGGCTGAAAACAAGAGCTGGTTGATTGCCTGTGTTTTGTTTTGACTCCCTGTGTGAGCTTCTGGGGGAGATTGTGATTAATTGCTGATAACAAGGCAGAAGAACCAAGCAGGTAGAATACCTCCTACTGAGAAAACACTGTGACCAAAGGACAGGAAGAGAGTCACAAACACAGCCCTTCAGGGTGAATTCACAGAGGGAAAGATACTGCCATGGGATTCTGCGAACAGGAACAGAAATGGACATTACCTGAAATATATATCAGTTGTGGTATAGAATCCTGAAGGCTACAGGTGAGGGACATGTGTGATGTTCCAGTTTCTAAGTGGACCCCCGGAGGGCTATACATTTATAAAGTGCAATTTTATTTCCTTTTATGGGGGAAGACAGCAGCAGGTCTTGGACAGTTGCTGAAACCAATCCTCAGAGAAGCAGATTAGATGGAACACAATGAAGATACGAGACAGAGGCTCTGACCAGATGGGATAATAGTGAAGGAGGCTGAAGGAAAATAGGAGAATGTGGCCATTAGGAAAAGCAAGAGTGAAGGGGTAATATCTAGAGTCTTCCATCCTAGTCACTCTTATTAAACAATCTGTCCGTGACAAGATGAGAAGCACCAGTATGGGAACAGACTAAAAACAGGAATTAGCCTTAGCAGGGTACAAGAAATAAGCAGTGAACAGGAGTCACTGGAAAGAAGGTAGAAGCAAACAATCCTGACTGATGCCTACATAGTGAGGAACCTGGCTCAAGTCATCTGTGACCCAGATAAAGAATATAGGACATCATGCTGCCTTCCAGGTGTTAAGTCAAAGAATGTGATAATGAGGGCTAAGGATATCCTGAAGAATGTAGGAAAATTCTCACTAATTCTCCACACAGGAACAAAGGACACAAGTGAAAGGAGGGGATTAGAGGAACTTCAGGATAATTTCAAAAACTGGGGGAAAGAATTGAAGATGGAGGTGGTATAGTACAGGTGATAGTCTTGCAGAGCCTCTGCACAAATGAGGCAAGAAGGAGGAAGCCCTGCCCCTTCTTGCCTGGGCATGGAGGGCATTCATTGCACTCTTGCTGCACTGCGGAAGCAGAATTTGGAGGAACAGTGCAGGGGGTGTGCACCCCCACATGCCATACAACCCAGCACTGCAATCACTCCCTACAAGCTAATAAGCAGACAGGGATGGAATGTTGGGTGAGCAGAAAAGGGGGCAAGGCTGGAGCAGTTCTACTAGTGCACGGCCTTGTGGTGAGAATTCTTCCTGTGATATGCAGGGAATGGTCCCACTGTAGTGTACTACTGCACTGTACACACCAATTCTTTAGTATGTTGCTCCTTATTGTTCATCTTCTGTTTTGTATGTTGGAAATCCATGTCCATGTATTTGAATTCAATGGAAACTTCCCTTCTCCCCTCTTACTATCGAATTTAAAATCCACTTAAAAGAACTTGCCATTATTGAACTCTAAAAGCTTAGTGTCTCACTGGCTTGAATGGAGAGTACTTCAGACTATCAATGTGTGAGTACAGTAGTAAGGACTAAAGGCTCAATCCCACACCTATTGAAATGAGTGGAAGTGTTGCCATTGGCTTCAATAGGTGTAAGGATCAAACCCTAGCTGCATTAGTAAAGTTTGTTGGAGGACAGCCTCTTGTCAGCAGTGTCATGAGAGGAGGTATTGGAATCCATCAGTGTGGAAAACAGCTGGAGAATCCTAACAGACAGTGTAATTAAAGCACAGCAGATTACAATTCCTCTGAAAAAGAAGAATGCAAAGAACAAGATGCAGCCAATGTGGCTTCATGGGGGACTGCTCAAAGATCTGAAAGTAAAAGATGAAAGCTGTACTGAAAATAATGAAGGGGTGGGGAGGGAACCAAACAAGAATATAAAGAATCAATTAAGGCTCACAAGGCAGCAAAAAAAGCAGAATGAATCACTGCTAGATAACAATATTTAAAGCATAAGAGGGGCTCTTACAAAGATATCAAGAGAAGGAGAAATACTAGCAAAAAAAATAGGCCCATTAATGTTGACTCAAATGGTTGAGATTAAGTTCTTTTTAAAAATCAAAATGAGAAAGAAAAACAGTTTATTTACAAAGCAATGAGGACCTTATGAAAAGGAGCTATTGATAAGGAGCATAGATTTTGGAGCCTGACTTATGCAAGTCATACACAGTGTGGGTGACCTGCCACAGTATATTAAGGGGATTGAAAAATGGCCTTAAAAATACAGATAATTATTCCTAAAAAGTAACAGAGAACTTCTAAAGTATTGGAAAAGGGAAAATTTAGTACTTAACTTAAAAAAATATATAGATAGATGAATGATCTCATAGACTTATCAAGTAGTAATGGATGTGTCGTAAAATAATGGAATAAGAATTAATAGCCTATACGGGGAGCAATTAGCATTATGGTTTTATAAAAATCAGATTGCTAGATGAATCTGATTATTGAAACAAGCAATCTTTCTAATCATCCATTACACTTGTAAGTTTATCATATCTGGATGTTTATAAGCCATTTGAAAGAGCTCAAAATCTTACACTTATGCAAGGGCTCAGAAGCGAGACAGCTAGGTCCTAGGACGGGGTACAATTTACCAGTTGGATGGGATGGGATTGGACTGGAATCTATTGAAGGCTGTTTATAAAAGTAAAGAAGGGATTTGGGCCTAATGCAGGGTCATAGAAGCAAAAAGGTATATTGAAGAACGAAAAAAGTGGCAGGAGAGAGCAGGGACTGACTGCAGTTCATGGATGGAAGGGTATATAGCAGAGAGCTGAGGGACAGGGACAGGGCTGCAGGCAGAGGGAGGGAGATTTTATATATATGCTCATAAAAGCAGCTGAACAAAAGTGAACTTCCTAACCTTCCTTAAATTCTCTCAGCTTTGTTCAGCATTAGTTGCATTAAAAAGAGCCATTTATTTGTAATAATGCTACCAACAGCACTAAAATGTTCTAAGTAAACTGTGAATGGTGGACAATTGAGGTAAACAACAATTTTTTCAACCAACTCAGAAATTCCAAATACCTGAAAGGCTCTTCCCTGACAGCCACTGAGTGATCTCCTGATGTAGAAGCAGAGTCTATTTGCCTCTATTAGCCTGCTCTGCACCGTGCGAGGAGAAAAGGCCCAGGCTATTCATACACTGCATAGATAAAGAAATTAGGTGCATACTACACAGGTTTTCTTATTGCTAGTGTGAGTAAAAATTAGTACAGCTGTTTTAGTTTCTTTCAAACTTCTAGATTTCCTAGGAAGGCATTAAGCTACATAGGATGTGCTTGGCTTGGAAGCTCTGGAGAAGGAAGAGGAAGATAAGATGGCCTCCAGCATTTTGTTCATGAGAACATATCCCTTCCAGCAATCTGTGTCCATCCTGGGGAAAAAGTATAGAATCATTTCTATCCTTGAGGCACTGATCAAGCAGTGTTACAAACATCCTTCCATTTCATGCATTCCGTTAATTCTTGAGCCTGACGTCTTACAAGCTGGCGTTGTTACTACTTTTACTTTTTTTAAGTATGTGACTGCATGTGTCTCCCTTTTGGTTTAAATTCACTTTGCATTTTTCTCAAACAGGGGCAACGCTGTACAAATAAGTAGATGCACGTAGCTCATACTTGCTTTAAAGCATCATTAGGTTCAAGATCTACAAATAGACTGTCTCATAACCTTTGCTGACCAAACAGTGCACTACTAGTGAATTACTATTTATGTGCACAACTATTTTAATAATTTGATTAGTTAGGTCATTCATTTAAATTATGACCTCTTTTGGGCAAGGACCATCTTTCTGTGCTGTGTTTGTATAGTGCCAAATAGACCAGGTCCCATTCTATGGTGGGTCTCATAGGATACATCATATACAAATAATAATCAATCAATAATTCTACGTATAAAGCATGGAATATGGATAGAGCCACCACTCTTTACGCCAACATTTGTCTATTAAAATGCTAGACAATTGGGCATCACAAAGCTAAATGAAATTCTTTGTGGACAGGTGCCAGGTAATACATGTTTGGAGGAACAATGTCAGTTACTCATACACAATGATGAGTCCTAAGTCACCTGCAGCCACTCAGGAAAAAGACTTAGTCATCACTGTGGACAGCTTCAACTAAATCAATTCAACGTGCAGCAGTAGTCAAAAAAGTGATAAGATGTTTTGAGAAAAGAATAATACAGAAAAATACAAAACAATATCAAAGTTAGTGGTGTCACTCCAGAATACAACTTGTTATGTTCAGAGGAAGTCAATGTAGCTATGACAATTTATCCCAGCTGGAAGTCTGACCCTTGGAATTTTATACCTTACATTGAAGCATCTGTTCTGGCCACCATAAGGGACAGGATACATGCAGTATCTTTGGTCTGATCTGGGATGGCAATTCCACTATTCTTTATGAACTCAGTCATGAAAGAAATAAGTCTATATTTTATTTCTAGACTTTTGGTGCATAAAAGACACTCCTGTTCTTTTTTGCCCGCTATCAAACTTTAACAAATATTTATAGTGACAGCCAGTTGTCTATCATTTAGAACACTGGGACCTACGTGGATAACAACTATTTCTGGAGCATCAGGTTCCTATAAAAAAGGGAGGGGGGAGAAAAAAAAAAAATCAATGGATGTGACAAGACCTATTCATAAAAACCTGAAAACAGATGAAGAATGATCCAGGAATGTCATTTGTTTATTACAACAATTCCACAAATGAAAATACGTTATCTGTACAATGATGGTGACCCAGGTTTAGAGATGCATGGGTAAAATACATTTGAAAATAAAGGAAAGCCTTGGGCCAGATCCAGAGAGCTATGCTGATTGACAGCAGCTTACGACCAGGATCCCAATTCTGCAAACTACTGAGCACCCTAAACTCCCATTGAGATCAATGAAAGTTGATGGAAATTGGCACCTTGCAAAATTAATCTGCACAAGGATTGGAACCCTGGCGGGTGTGTCCTGTAATCACAGGCTATCGAGTCACTCTCAATCTATCTGGTCCAATGAATATTTAATCCAAAGTGGAACAGCTCCAACAGGTGACACTAAGAGACCCAATTTAGCATACCCTACAACTCCATGGCTAGGGCACTCTTCCAGGTATGGGAGACGTAGGCTCAAGCCCCTCCTCCATATCAGGGAATAGGAGGGATCTAATCTTGGTCTCCCACATCTCAGTTGAGTGTTTCAGCTACTGGGTAAATGGCGGAGGGTGGGGCAGCATCACCACCTCTTCTGTTTTTTTTTGGGGGGGGGGGGGGGTTGCAAGAAAGGGTTGAGCTGGCTTAGGCACCTAACTTCAGTAGAGGATTTACAGCCGTGAACCCTCAAGTAAAGGGAAACACCCACCTCCCTCCCTGAGATGGGGCAGTACTCAGGTTCCACTCCTCTCCTCTGCATTTCCTCTGGCTAATACAAGCAGCTCCCTGCTCAGCTTTCTGGCTTTTGTGGATCCCGTTCTTCAGCACCTAACTCACCCCAGGCATTGCCCAGGGACTCCAGGCACCTCAGGTCTGAGGATTCTGCCAGGCAGCAGGGTAGCTAAAGTTAGGCATTGCAACTTTGAGCCTAAGTCCCTGGGGCCCTAGGAAGTGCTCAACACTCAGAATCAGGTCCTTATTTTTACTTTTACTGGGCTGAATGCAGAATGATATTTATTGCTTGTTTCTCCAGGAGACTTGGTAGAGCTGAGTAAGGCAGAACTGCCCGTCTGAAATTTGTCCAAGATATAAAGACAGACATTATGTGCCTGGAATGACCACAAAGCTACATATCCAGACTAGCCTACACCAGTGTTTCTCAAACTGGGGATAGACAAGTTCTTGTTCTAGTTCCTTTTTTCATTCATTTGATTTGGTGGTTGAGCCCTTAGACTCATAAATCAAGCAGGACAAGTGAATGGTTTTTGTTCTTTTTTTCCTTTGCTGAAATTAGAAGTTTCTTTCAGAAGCAGACATTTTCACATTTTGATTTTCTTGAAATTTTCCCATTTTTCAATTTAAAAGTTCACTTATCATTTTCAGTTATTTACCAGTTTCATTTTCAGTTTTAGGTTTGGGATTTCTTTTCCAATTGCCAATTTTGAATTGTCAGCTTAGTCAGATGCTAGAATTTTTCAAAATACAAACATTTTAAAGGAATTCTATTTCAGAATTTAATATTTTTAAATATGTTAAAAGATAAAATATTACAATTCTGCAAACTTCAGAAAACAGAATATCAGTTTGTTTTTGGAGGGGGGGAGGAAAGAAAGCCTTAAATTTGTTATGAATTTAAAAAATAAAAATAAAACCCCACAGACCAGTTCTATTCTCAGCCTATCAGCAACTTGGCAGAATATTTCTTCTGAATCTAGATAGACATAGTATCAAGCACTATTGTTTCTCTATATGCAAGATGTGCTAAGGATATAGGGTAAAATTGCCCAAGCACTTAACTGATGTAGGCCCCTAAAGCCCCATTTTAATAGTCACTTAGGTATTTAGGAGCTTACATCTCAATGAAAGTCAGTAGCCTAAGTTCCATTATGTGCTTAAGTCACTTTTGAAAATTGAACTTGGAGTTCTTAAGTCATCAGGTATTTTTGGAAATTTTACCCATAGACCCTAATTCAGCAGTCCATCCCTATTCAGCAAAGCACTTAAGCACATGAGTAATCTCACTGATCATTTCATTGGGACTACACACATACTTCAGAACATTGTTGGATTAAGAACAGTTCTTATACTGACTACACAACTTGAATTTTCTAGGTTTGTTTAGTGGTTTAAAGAAAAAACAAGAAGAAAGATTAGGTCTTTATGTTGATTGGTATTGGGACATTTTCTTTTCAAAACCTTAGCGGTCTCTAACACCATGCTGTTCTGAAAAAGACTTTATTTTGAACATGGTTACCAAGTGACACCAGACACAGTAACTTCAGGTCAATAGCGGTGATTGTAAAGGTACCCACTGAACCAGTGGGACACTTAGCTGTGGTTAGGACTGACTTTTAATTTTGTAATGTTCTTTCACAATGTTAAATCTTTTTAAGACTAAACTTTGTTACAGAATAGTATCTCATCAGGTGGTGAGTAGGAGAGATTTGGAAAAAGATTAAAATAAAAATGAGGAAATGTGATAACCAACACTACCCGTCAATTTTCTTATGCTGATAGTTCATGTACAGTAGCATAAGAAGCAGCAGTGTTTGTTGTGTTTTGATGTGTTCAGTTGAAATATTTTCCGACCTATGTGTTAACTGCCCCTGTTGGAATTAACTACTAGTAACTATATATCAAATACAAACAGATAAACATATAATATTCATAAAATACAGGCAGCTCCCACATCCTTCACACATACAACCTTTAAAGATTTTTGTAATTATCGTCTCCAGCTTCAACATTATCTCTCTGAGGATAGAGTGGGTATATGCAAAAACAAATTTTAAAGACAGAAAAATCAGGCAGGTTTACAGGACAAGCTGCTATCTTTACACAGCTCTAAATTGTATGAAGTGAATCACATCTCACACACACACACAAAAAGAAGTGAAGCAGAGTTTTATACAAGATAACCCCGTGGGCAGAAAGTGCTCCAACTGAACATCACTACCTCATCATTGAGGGAATCCCAAAGTAAAGTAAAGTAATCATATGCCGCTATACCTCAATAATTACCAAAACCTCCCAATCTTTGTACATAAGATGCGAGGAAGTAGGTCATAATATTAAAAAAACAAACAAACAAACAAACAACCACAAACACCCACAGCCCAACCAACACACTCCACAATGGGATTACTCACTGAGTAAGGCACTACTCAACATGAATAAAGATGTTAATCTGACCCAAATGGGATTTAACTACTGATAGACCACTGGATTTCTTCTATTATTAGCCATGGCAGCAAGGAAATGCATCAAACTATGACTCAGATACTGTTACAACAGGGCTAAACAAAATATGAGATACTAAACTAAATCTGGCTAGGATTAGAGAGAGTCCAGACTTGTGAGGAATGTTGGTCCTAAGAAATAAAGCCAGAAAGCTTGTGTTACTAATAGCAAACAATTACCTTGAACAGAAATTACATTAGACATCTAGAAAGATGCCAGTCTCACTCATATACATACTGAATAACACATTGTTACCTGATAACAATTGTGCACCAAATAGCCATATACTTAACTGGGGTTAAAACCACTATATTAATTACATGTGGACTACTGGTGTATAACAACATTACACCAAATACCTCTGCATATATTTGCATAAAAACAAATGCCTCAAGTACCGGTGTATATTCTTAAATAGAATACTACATGTGGCTATTTAAAAAAAAAAAAAAAAAAAAACCAAACACACAGGTTCCCCTGTACACTTACCTGTGTATTTTTGAGAGAGCACGTGCACACTACATGCCATTATTTATTTGTATAGAACTCAAAATACTCAAAACACACAGTAAAACACAAAAAAAGTTTGAAATTGTCCCAATGCTCAGACAACTTTCAAAACAAAAAACCCTACAAATTTCCTCTATTGTTCCTCCTTTTACAGATTGTGATCTCACAGTAAAATGTTGTTACTGTTGAATTTGCTAGGGCAAAAATCTCAAGCAAGACCAGAAAAAGCATGTGTGTGTTAATATTACATGATGTTGCTCTCAATGCAACCTACTTGGTGGAGCAATACAATCTATGCTTAATGTGCCTAGTTAAAACTTTCAAACAAACAGCACAGTCACCATGAGACGTTGTATTCCACTGCTACTTTGTGGAATTACTGCAATAAATTAAAAGTCCAGAACAGAGAGAAAATACAAAAAAAGTTAGTTCTATAATGTGTGTGGTATTGTTGGTTCCAATATTCAATTGTAATTGACCTTATATTTCCAACATGCCAAAATTTCACTAACCATTTTATTCATTGTAAAGGCTTTCTTTCTCTGCAATTCCCTCTCCTCCCCCACCCCCCCAATTACCCCAACCTCATTACAGTTAAGTTGGTTGTGTGTGTGTACGCACATGACAGAAGCTTTTCAAAAGTTTGTACTGCAGATTCTCTTAGGTTGAGATTTAGCAGTCCATCCCAATTCAGCAAAGCAGGTAAGTGTGCGCTTACCTTTAGGAACACACTTAAGTCCCATTAAATTTAAAACTTTCTATATAAGAGAGAGAGAGAGAGAGAGAGAGAGAGAGAAGGTTTTTACAAGTTTCTGAGAGCTGAGTTGAAGAGAAAGAGTTGTTCTTTTTCCACACAATACCTAGTAGAGTTCAGCCACTGAGTGAGTTTCAGCCACTGAGTCTGCACTGCTGGAGGAAAAGTAATTCACCTTTAAAGGAAATTGAGTTTCATTGACTATCAGTTTATAGTTTCCCAAAAGATTATAGGAACAGGGACTTACTGGGATCAAGCAGCGTACAATGCAAATCTCTAAAGTGAAGACGATGTAAGATGCTTTCTGTATTCTATGTGACATACGAATTGTCACAAACTTTACTGTTGTGACTTTGGTTCTCCCCCACCCCACCCCACCCTCCCCCCCTTTTTTTTTTTTTTTTTTTTAAAGAAGCCACTATTTTCTTTCATCTGGAAGCCTCATCTTTCTGTTAATTGGTGACAACGGCAATCAGAACCACATTTACAACATTTCTAATGCATGTGACATAGTTTCATTAGCTATTGTTATTCTCTATTCTCACTGGCATAAGGATGTACGTATGTGTATCAAGAAAATCTGCTACTAGTAAAACACATTTTTCCAGTGTAGTTTTATTTCAGCTACAGGGCACTATAGAAAGACAGGTCTTTGTATTAGAACTATTCTTTAGATTGCTTCGTGTTCAGTGCATATATTTTTGTGGAACTGTTCCTTGTAGTCAAAACAGTGTGAGTGCTAGACAGGTGCATATTACAATGAGAATATTTTATTGGACTTTGATGAAGCTGGCACTAGAAAACAGTGGTCTGGCAGTTGAGATCCTTGCACTGAGAGGGCACATTATTATCTGAAGTAAATATGTTGCTATGATTTTTGTGACTTGATTGACGGAATTATTTAGTGTGAAGTTTAAAATCCTATTAATCTGACTGAGGTTTCATGCCTGTAACATTTTTAACACAGTTGTATAGTGAGGACTATTTTGAGTTATATCATTTCTTGATCTAGTAGCAAAGAGATTCCAACGTGATTTAATATAATCAATTATAGCAATATTTTAAAATCAATTGGATTAAGAGAAATACACTTCCAATTATGGTTTGACAGACAAATCCCAGTATTTTCAGTGGATCTTATTTCACATCTATTCATAATGTTAGTAAGTATAGAAGAAAAATTCTTTTAAATGTCAGAGGTTTGAACAGACAGAAGAGGCACCACAGACAGAGTGAGGTTACTCTTCAGCTTGATTAGATGACTGTTTATAACACTCGTCTATGTAAAGATATTATACTTGTCTCAACCACATTAAAATCACCATTATAACAGCACGACTACTTAATGCTCAAAGTGTATTGCTTCAATGATGGTATTCTAAAGTGAATAATAAATAAATAATAATAATATCATCCAGACATTTAATATCTACATATTTCAGCTTGACATGTAGCTATACATTATCTGAATTGGCAGCGCTTATAAATGCTACACAGCAGTAAAAAGTTTTTTTATACTGTCCCATGCTTACATAATGTATGTTCAATACAGAGTGCTCTTGTAACTCACACTTACCAGCAAAAATGGATCTGGTTATCAATATATACTCAACAACATTATCCTACTGTGAAGTGCTTTTTATGGACAGATGAGCACATTTTATTTTGGACAGGGAAGGTAGATCTCAGTCATGAGAAATGAAATATCAGGAGCTTATGGTGATTGAGTTTATGAAGGTAAATAACAGGACTTAACCAGAAAAGTCTAATGCAAATATTTTCATTTAGAAATAAGATACCAATGATTTAGCAAATAGGATTTATGGGCTGCTAGCCAATGTTTTTAAATTTAGAAAGAAACCTTTTACATGTTTAGCATATTTGCCTAAATCAAGCTTTTGAATCATACGAAATGTAAGCCAGGATTGCATGAGACCATGTCTTACCTCATGTCAATGGACTTTGATAAACAAGAAATTAGCTATGATTCCCCAACATCTATTTGTTAATAACTCAGCTGATTCTTTGGCAATAGTGTATATACAAAAAATTGGACCAGATTCACCCCTACAGTAGCCTCACCAAAATCAGTGGAATTACACTAGCCATGTAGTTAGCACAGTGGGCCAACTACCAAGGCCTTGATCCAGTGTCCATTGCAGTTAAAGGAGTCTTTCCATTGATTTCAATGAGCAGTGGACTGGGTTCTAAACCACTTCACTGAAGATATACCTATATCTCAGAACTGGAAGGAACCCTGAAGGGTCCTCAAGTCCAGCCCCCTGTCTTCACTAGCAGGACCAAGTACTGATTTTGCCCCAGATCCCTAAGTGGCCCCCTTAAGGATTGAACTCACAACCCTGGGTTTAGCAGGCCAGTGCTCAAACCACTGAGCTATCCCTCCCCAAAGCTGCACCAGTTTTAGTCAAGTTTGAATGTGACCACTGAAAGCCTAAAGCATGGCGCATTCTGCCTTTTGGATAAAAGGACACCCTCACTGGTAAAGTCACTGTGCTGATTCATTCATTGTGCCCTTCTCAGTTAAAGGGCTGCATGCAATCTGTGGCACTCGTGATATCTGCATTTTTCACTAGTACACAAATTGAAATCTGACAGATTGCTAATGAGCTGATGTTGGAATAACTGAATAGTCTGTTATCATTTGTCCATTCACAGTTACTTCACCAGCCCATCTGTGCATGGAATATAGCTACTATGGAGCAAGCAGGGTGGGGGACATTTTCACCATTCACACCTTTTGCCACTGTAGGCCTCTGGGAAAGGCCTTCGCTAATTAAAGTTTTTAAACAAACATATTGCCAGATTTCCCACACTGTTATTAAAGTACTCTGTGTTGTTACGAAAGGTGCTGCATGACAGCAGCTTGAAGATTTCGATATTTTGTACATATTTCTCAACATGAGCATAATGTTTGTGTTCCAAACAGCAATTCAGACAGTATAACATCTGATTCAAAATACTGTAACATGAGGACTCTTTTGCAGACAACTGCCTAAATGGCAAGATGTAGGTTTGCCCATTGTCTACGCTTAGCTTTCCCATGTTTCAGAAGCTTCTCCCCTTCTGTTGTATGCTGGGATTGTGTGCAACATTTCATTCCTTCATTCCTTAGCAGCAGTAAATGTAGTACTTGTGAAAGGTGCCAGACAGACAGTCCTACAATCAGATTTTTTTTTTTTAATTCCCACAACAGCTACAGTGCAGAGAATAGTCATTCAGACATCCTCTCCCCACTAGTATGCCTCCATCCTACTCTGAAGGGATCATGGGTGCTGGCCTCTGTGTTGAGACTGACAGCCAGAGCACCGTTTATGGTGATTTTTTACATGCTGGGTACTGCCCGCCTATACCATGACAGACCACCAGAGGTTCATGGTTTTAGGTCACTCAATTCTACTGAGCTGGCCTGGTTTTGAATCAGGGAACTGTTATCCCATAAGCTAGTAGTTCCCAACTGTGCTCCCCTGGTGTACCTCCACATAGTGAGCCATGCCACTCTTCAAGCAGTGATGGGTTTTGCTGTGTAGCTCCTACTAAATATCCTTTAGGGACTCCAGAGGGTTTTTTAAGCAACTAAACAAACAAAACAAAAGTGGAAGCTCCTCTCTCTGTCCTGCATGGCTGCTCCATGTCGTCCTTTATCAGCTGTAAATCCAGCCCTTAGCAGATTTACAGAAAAACACAGGTTTGAGAGATAGCAAGCACATAGGAGGACAGAGCCATTCTGCAAAGAGACATGGAGGGATTAGCATAATGGGGATTACAGTCAACAAAAACAAGTTCAGTTTTAGTGAATATGAAGTCCTACACTGTGGGAGAGGATGTAAATAAGTAGCTGCACCTGTTGCATTCAAATTAGCATATTTTCCTCTTGCCCCTTTACTACTGTCCCAATGTTGGGATTTTGTTGCTGTTTTGTTTTTAATGTAGCTAAACAGGGAAGAGGCGGGCCCTCTCTTACGAAGTGACCACAGCATGAAGAGTGTTGACAACCACTACAGGCATGAAAGCCTTGAGCCATCCAGTCCCCCACAATGGATGCTACTTAGCTGTTAATAAGGTCTCGATATTTAGTAGTGTTACTGATTTCTTTAACGTGAATGTCATGTGCTATTTAAAGCAGTGCTTACACAGACAAAAATACCCTGCAACAGTTTGATTTCATTGACATAACGTTAGAATGCATTGGCTCACATTGTTATATTATACAGTTAGTTAAATATATGGGACCAGAGACTTTCTTCAGGGGTCTACATGAAATTCCAAAGGAAGTCATGCTCAAGCATCTGCAGGGACAATAGTGCCTATGTAAACAAATGCTAAACATAGTATAAGCAGGGCTTTATCTTTTGCTTTTCTAATAAGCAAATTCTCTACCCCTCCCCCATTCCCAAGTTGGAAATCTTGGATGAAGCAGTAAAAGGTGTTTCCATTCAAGGCAGCTTGAACTTCCAAAAGAAAGGCACTGTGTTATCAGAGAACCCTAGGTAACACTGACCTAATTTGTCAGTATTAGAAGAGGTCGGACTTTCAAATAGATCAACTGTTCTTGAAATACCCTCCCATACAATGAGGGCAAACAGGTTTTTCTTCTCCTTCAGTCATGTATTTCTTCTCTTTCTGTTTCTATTTGCTTTTAATTCAAGAAACAGGTGGATGGTGACCATGGAAAGAAGAATCAAACTGAGTGACATTCCACTCTGTAAAGTTACAGTTTTTGAAAGGTGCTGCACTGACAACTCTGGAATCTAAAGCTTCCAGTTCAGCCATAGAACCAATACAGTACAGGAGACACACTGCCAGCTTTCCTACACTGTCCTGCTAAACTACATCAACCCGGATCACAAAAGATCCCCTCTAAGGATAACAGCATAGTTCAATATCCAGCCCCATTTGTTGATTCTATCCTGGTTCTGCCACTTACTCTTTATGTCCTAAGTCAACACAATGTCCCTGCCTCAGTTTCCCCATCCATAAAACTTGGATGACGTGAGGATTACTTTAAAACACTTCAAAGCTGAAAAGTACTATAGATTGCTGTTATAGTGCCAGGTGGAGTGGTGATGTTTTTGGTGATCCAGCTCTTATCACACTCCTTTGCTGTATGCCACTAAACAGCTGTCAGATGGCAAAAGCTTTTTGTCTGTACCACCTCGGACTGGGTTTGACTAAGCTATGATAAAAGACTCTCCCGTTGTCAAGTCCCTGAGTCAACCATGTCCCGTGTAAGAAGAGTTCAATCCCTCACCACCACTTCCATTTCCTGTAAAAATAGATTGCATCCTGATAAGTGCTCATTAGTGGAGGTTTGATATCATCATGCTATTGATCTAGGCAGGTTTTTAATATCATACTTCTCACCACGGTATAGCCTAGTTTTTATACCACGCTCATTACCATGAAATGGTGTTCTTGAATACCGAGAAAAATTGAGGTTCTCTGGGCACAGTCCTCAGCGGTGCTGAACTTATGCCTGGCTCTTCTGGACAGGTTGTTTGGGGGTGAAGGTGCCTCCAAGTCACCTTTCTGTTCTCCCAAGCCTGAGAAAACAGCTCCTGGTGAAACTCAGTGGCTGCAACAGTCCCATAGGAATGCTGCATCAGACAAGGCTTATGAGACGCATCATGCACTCCATCTTGCTCCTACCTACCACTAGCCAAGCCTTTCTGGCTATGCAGAGGGTGGGGAGTAGGTGACATTGATCCAGCTATGCCAGGTTTATGCCCGTACGGAAGCTTTCTGGCTGCAAAGCAGTCAGAGTGGGGCCAAAGATTCACTGTTACATTCAAGCAAAGAAAGTTTTCATGCTTCTGTTGAATTCTGCATCCAAATATACCAGTACTACTCCACTGCAAGTGTGCAGTTCTAGAGCTAGGATTTTCTTTATAGTCAGAATAGTATTTAGAACTTTGCTTTTCTCGAGGGACAGGGCTAACACGATAGCAAAGTAATCACTTTAAAGTCTAAACAGACGTTTACCTCATCATTTTGTGTTCACGTGAATGATGGCCTCCATAATGGAATGGAAATTTACTTATCTGCAGGATAAGGCCCTCAATGCTAATTGTGATACAGGTATCTATCCACTAGGAGTTGAACTGGGATCAGTCATTTCTATCAGAGGACAATGACTTGAGTGACTGGTTTAAATTCAGCTGACCAATAGTCACCACAAGGACTGACACTGCAAACAGGCAGGGGAATAGCTATTACTCACATGAGTAGGCCCATTGAGCCTTAAGGACTATTTATGTGTGTAAGGGTTTGCAAAAATCAGATTCCAGAACTGAAAGGTATTTAGTGTTGTTTAGCATCTCTGGGGGGGAAAAAAAAGCCTGTAATTAGCCTACTGTTCCCAGGAATGGCACTGCCTACTTGCTACCCTGTAGCCCATACTACCAGCACTTCCAGGCCTCTTCCTTTTAATAGGACCAGTTATACTGAAGGAAATAGCAAGGCAAACAGCAAAGACACACAGGACAATGGAAGTACTATACCATAGTACTTAATAGAAACACTTTATAGCCTCAAGTACTCGAGGGGGCAACTTTAATGAGCACAAAATATTCATCTCTAATAAGAACACACTGTCATAATCTCCCTCCATGTGATAAATAGATTATAGGGTTTGCTCTTTTTCCCCTCCTTTTTGTTAGGCTAATGCTTTTTCCCACACAATAATTTAACTTATACTCTAAAAGCAAATCACAAGTTATCAGGACCCAGTATAAGTGGATTTTCTTTAAAATGTTTTGAATCTTGGATTAAACAAATCTTTTCCAAATAAATGCTCCTTTTTTTAGCTGGCACTGAAGATTTTGTTGTTCCCAATAATCAAGCTCCCACTCGACTAACTTCTCATTTAACACAATGTGTTCCTTTTTCATTTGAAGAAAATTTATCATCCACAAGCAAAGACAGAAAATGTGTGAATGTCTAAAGCTTATGTAAATTAAGAGGCCGTGCACACTGGTCCTAAAAATAGTAGATAATTATAGGCATTTCTTCATTATGCTATAATTATGGGCCTCCTGTCATCCCTCTATTCTGTAGAAGGTCACATTAGTAGTATACAAAATTTACAGTATATTACAAGTTAAAAACACAATAATTAGCAACTGCGCATCTTCAGCACCAGTGATGAATGTTAACAGTAAATGTAAAAAAAAAAAATTTGCTTTATATGGACAGTACACACTTAAATTTAATCATCAACTCCTGCTATCCAGTGGGCAATATTCTCTCACTATTATAATGCTATTTGCCAAGATCATAGTACACCCTTGGGCTGAATTCATCCTTAATGAAGAAACAAGGAGCCAAATCTCCCACTATCACACCAGCAACGTACACCTTAAACATATTCCTTTAAACGTCATAATTCTATCACTTATTCAATGACAACATCTAGGAAACTGGGAGAAAGGGCTAAGTATTATTTTGACCATTATAATGAACATTTTACTTAATATGCAGAAAATGTACATCACAAGAGTGTATGAGCTGAGAGAGTCTCTAATTAAATGCATATAATTTTTCAGCTTCTTTACATGCTTGAATCTGAAAGGAGTAAGGAGATTATGCATGCCCAAACCATAAATACACTTGTAAGGAATCAAACAATTCATTCATTTACTGTATTGCCCCATTCTCTCATGTCTGGCTAAGAAGAATATTTCATGGAACATGCATCTTTTCATTACAGGATTTATAGTCACGAGCAGGATTGCATAACCTTTCAGAACTCAAACAACATATGTTTATAGCACCTTCCATCAGAGGATCTCAAGCATTAAAGGATTAAGCATCACAGATCACTGGGAGGTAGATATTACCCCCATTGTACAGATGGGAAAACTGAGGGATAGAACAATTAAGTGACTTGTCCAACATCCCACAGCAAGCCAGTGGCAAACCCAGGAATAGAACCCAGATCTCCTGCTTTAACCATTACACCATTCTTCTCATTTACAGCTGCATCCCCAGATCATGACCACAGAACGTGCAATATAGAAACCCAGCTAACTGACCTGAAATGCCTCCATTCCCACACCAACTCCTGATGCAAAGTGCTGTAGTCTTACATCATTGACAAGATCAACAGAATCAGAGAGGATCTCTTTGGGACTGAAGAAACCAAACCACAAACAAGATCCTCAGCCAAAACATCTGCCTTAATGGAGTTTGCACCACTGAAACAAACAGAAGTCCTGGAGAATTTAAGGAAGGTCAGGCCCATCATCTGTGAAAGCATCCCTCACCATTCATGGATGGTGAGAGAAGCTGCATACACCTCTTTGAGTACCCCGAGGTGTCCCCTCTCTTCAGCTCCCAGTACCCTCTGCAAGCTGTCAGTTTACCTCTTGCAAGTCTTCTGTGGGTCAGCCCTCTGGCCAGGCCACACAGTTTAAACCCCTTCTGGGGTACAATAAACTCAGAAGATATTCCTTGACCTGCAGGGCCATTTATAAATAAAATGGTTTCTTACCCTTCTGAGGCTTAAGTCCCCCTGAGGAATTAAATCAGTAGGGTTCCTCCTGAACTCCTGTTGCCAGCTATAGCCAGTAATAGGCCCTAGCCTTGACCTGGTTCCTTCGGCTGTAACCTAGGGAGCCTCTCTCCTTGCTCCAGAGGCTCCAGCCACAAGCTGCCTTGCTAGCACCAGGCACCTGCTTTTATTTCAGGTTGGTGGGCCTTGATTGGCTGTTGCTCTTCTCCAACCCTTCTAGTTGCTGGAGGACCAGATCTCAGTAGTTCCCAAAGTGGCTGCTCCCAGGATGCTTCTGTAGGCAAGCCCAGAGGTTTAATACTGCCTGCTCTTTTCCTCCCAGGCCATGTCTACACTACAAACTTATGTTGACTCGAACTATGTTGGCATATAGTTGCCACAGTTAGTACATCACTTGTGCATGTGCATACTTGGGTCTTTGTGTCAGTGGTGCACATAGTCACCGGGAGCGCTTGTGTTAATGCAGAGTGCAGTGCACCATTATAGGGTCTGTTTCCTTTGCGTTTATTTTCATGTTTACTGTGTTTATTAATGTTGTTGATGCTGTTGTGCTTATGGAACATTTAAAGGACTTGGAACTTTCCAGAAGGGACTGGTTCTGTGGAACTTTCATGATCCAGAACCTTTATAAGGGCTGTGCACCTGTCAGCAGTTGCTGTCCGTTAGAGAGGCAGCCAGTAACAGTCTATTTGTGTGGGCTTCAGGAGGTTTCCTTCATCACAGATCATTGTCATCACCGATCCTCACCATCAATCTGAGTCATCTTACACCTGAGACTTACCTGTCGTGTGTGACCCAGTGAACTTACTATCTGTTCCTGTGCTCCTGATCTGCTGAAGGTCCTGTGATCCTCCTGTACCTGGAAACTGCTGGAAGCAGTGGTAGGTCCAAGATCCACCTAGCCAACCTGCAGATGACTGCTTACGTCCATCAGCTGCTGTGTGCATCCATCATTAGCCTGGGGGGTCTGTTGGGACCTTGGTTCATTGGAGACCTACATTACATTACCTATATTACAAAACATCTGGATAACACCCTGGGTAGGAATCCCACTGTGCAACTCATCACTGTTCAGCTCACTGTCTTTTGGGAAGTTTTGGCAATGCAGGATGAGGCCAAAATGAGACATACAGGGATGATTGGGCGCATTGGGGCAACTTCTTAGTTTGTAATTGTCTCTGATACTGTTATCAGTATCCCATAATTTTCATGCCATTCTTCCAAAATCCCACAAATCTGTGCAGCCCACCTCAATATCTACCATCTCTGACAGAAGCATAGAGCCTGCACAGCTCCGCACTGTTGTCATGATTGTTGCAAGCACAGGATGTGTGATCCTGGGTATTCGCAGAGCTGCAAGAACCACCAAATGAGTGGGGAATGTGATGGTTCCTTGGAGAACAGATTGCCATAGAACACAGCCAGAACCAATTTAAGGTTGTTGGTGGTCTTCACAGGGCAGCTGCAGATGGAGTGCCACTTCTAGGCCTAAAAAACAAGCACTGACTGGTGGGATTAGCTTGTAATGCAGGTTTGGGATGATGAGCAGTGGCTGCAGAACTTTCAGATGCCCAAGGCCACATTCCTGGGTCTGTGCACTGAGTTCACCCCAGCCTTTCAGTGCAGGGGACACCAAACTGATTGCCACACGCTTCTCCACTGTCACTTCTGCTATCACACTATGGAAACTTACAACACCAGATTGCTACCTGTCAGTCAGGAATGAATTTGGAGTCAGGAAATCCACCACAGACATAGGAGATAGATTCATAGCAATGGAGCGCCAAACTGCACTAGAGCAATAGACAGCACACACTTCCCTGTCTTGGCACAGACTTCCTCACCACTGAGTACATCACCAAAAGGGGCTACTTTTCTAGCATTGGCAGATCACAGGAGACGTTCCATGGACATCAACATAGGCGCTGACTCCACGGGTGCTGTGGGGCTGCAGCACCCACGGGGAAAAATTAGTGGGTGCTCCACACCCACTGGCAGCCAATCTCCCCCCGCCCCCTCTTTCTCCCTCTCCCCTGAGCGTACTGTGTCCCTGCTCCTCCCCTTCCCAGCACTTCCCGCCTGCTGCCTAACAGCTGTTTGGAGGCACTTACAACTTTCCAGGAGGGAAGGGGAGGAGTGGGGACACAGCGTGCTCGTCAGGGAAGGTGCATGATGCTCACATCTTTTAGCATGCAGGACTTTTCAGAAAGCTGCAGGCTGTGACTCTTTCCTGACTGGTGGATTACCATTGGGACTTTGGAAATGCCAGTAGTGATTCTGGGCAACCCAGCCTACCCTTTGCTCATGAAGCCATACACTGGCCACTTGACAGCACCAAGGAATGATTCAGCTACTGTTTCAGCACATGCTGAATGACAGGTGAATGGGCTTTTGGTCATTTGAAAGGATGCTGGCATTGTTTACACACAAACGGATATTTTTCCTCACAAAGGTCCAAATGATTATGGGTACCTGCTGTGTCCCGCATAATATCTGTGAAGCAAAGGGGGTGGAGGGGAGGAGGGCAGAGGTGGAGCAGCTGTTTGCTGAATTTGACCAGCCAGATACATGGGCTATTAGAAGAGCTCCATGTGGAGCTATATGGCTCAGGAAGGCTATAAAAGACCATTTTAACAGTGAGCCACAGTAGTGGTGTAAGGTGCTTTACCTGGCCCTGCTCTTTTGTAGCCTGGTAGGAATTGGGTGGTGACTGCTGTTCACAGAAATACAACTCAAACTCTTTAAAGTGGCAACAACAGGGAGTGCCAGCCTCAGGGCAGATTGTTAAGAAACAGGGCACAAATCCCAAACTGGTTGTGTGTCACTTACCTCAGTCAAGTGCACCCTATATCTCTCACAGACAGTGCGTATAGGCAATCCTATAATAAAAACTAACAAGATTTATTAACTAGGAATAAGAAATGAGAGTTATTTACAAGGCTAAGCAGGTAAAACACCACACTAATGAGATACAGTCTTAGGTTTTAAAAAGTAATAGAAGCTGCTGTAACATGCAAGCTCTATATGTCCTTTATGCCTAATCCAAGCTAAACAGGCAGGGATTGCTTGCTGATTCTTAGAAGTCTTGCCCTCTCCTTGAAGTCCAAGCAGCATAGGAATAATAATTTCTTCTTAACAGGGGTTTTTATTCCCTTCCCCCAGAGAGCAAGCTGATTGGACAAGTGTTTGTACATGTTTGCTCCCCCTATGCTCACAGGGAGGAAAGTCTTTTGTCGGCTGATGTTCCACAGTGGCTTGTCTGGTATCTATAGTCCTTCTTGTGTTGGAGAGGTGATGATCACTCTTGTGGTAAACTAAAATTTCACAGTCACAATGTATATCCTCCAGGTCTTGTGCTCATAGTCTGATGCAGCCTGGGCTTGCAACATCTCATTATACATGCCATCCTGACTTTTCTCCTCATCTGGCTCAGGTTTTCCACACATGTGAAGGAGAGACCCAAAGGCCACAATGGCAGCAGCTGCAGATAAAGGCAGAGGCACCATTGTCAGCATATTCACTACAGAAAGTGAAACTTAAGATACTGAATTCACTCTCCTTTCTCCCCTAAAGTTTTAAGGACTACCTACTTGGGATTGCTTTTGCATAGCGCCAGTCACACCACAGCTCTCTGGAGGTTGGAAAAGAGAGGAGGGTATCGTCTGGTTGCATGATTCTATTATTATAGGGCAATAGCACTGAATACTGGCACTGTTTTCAACAGGAAGTGGTGATATCAGATAAATAGCTTATCTCACTCCTGAAGGTAACAAAGGCAAAGAAAGCCCAGCTGCTGGTGGTGTCCTGGAATCGCCAGGCCCATGTCCTGCAGTGGTGCCTGCTGAAGTTAATGGTGAGTGGAGATGGGAAAGTGTCTTCCCACCAAAGAAGAAATAAGGCAGCCCTCCCTAAAAACCTTTGGTGGAGGTTTGTGGAGTACCTCCATGAAAGTTTCATCAAGATCTCTCAGGAGGATTCAAGGGCCATCCCATGTACATAAACAAACGGTTCTGTATGGACCACCACCCCTCGCCAAACTCTAGAGGCATGGATGGCAGGTATAATAGGCTGTGGGGTTTGGCGGGGAAAGTTTTTGCTTTATTATGCCCCATGCAGGATCTGGAGTTGCTAAGGAGGCAGTATTTGCTATTCAGCTTCCTGGGTTCATCAGTAATCTCTCTGGAGACCAGATAAATTACTGATTAATCCAGGAAGCTGAATAGCAAATACCACCTCCACACTGCCCCGGAACCTGCATGGGGCATATCAAAAGCTTTTTCAGGACGTAATAATGGCCATACTTGGTCTGATCAAAGATCCAAGGCGGGGGAGAGAAGGACTGAGCCCAGGCTGGAAAAGGTGTCTGGCCTGTGAAAGAAATGCCTAAAACAACATTTAGGGTGAGAAATTACTACTTGTAGCCAGTCTCTTTAATGTATTAAGCTTAGTTTGTGTGTTTGTTTTATTTGTTCAGTAATCTGCTTTGATCTGTTTGCTATCACTTATAATCACTTAAAATCTATCTTTTGTAGCTAATAAACTTGTTTTTGTTTTTTCTAAACCCAGTTTGTGGAATCCATAACTCAGGGGTGGGGGTTGCGGGGGGTGAAGCTGTGCATATCTTCCTCCACAGTGAGGGAGAGAGTGAATTTCATGAGCATACGTTGTACAGTTTTCTGTGCAGCACAAGACAATACAATATTGGGTTTACACTCCAGAGGAGGTGTGCATTTGAGTGTGGAGAAATTCCCTAGCTGAGTCTTCCCATGTAGACCTGCTTTCAGTGTCTGTGTCTTTCTGCAGCTGAGTGTGTGCTGGAGGAGGCTTGAAGTCTTGGCTCAGCAGGACAGCGTGAGGAAGTCCAGGCTGGTGGAACAGGCGGGCTCAGTGGTACCCCAGGCCATCAGGTGGCACCCCGGACGAGGGGGGTAACCTGTCACAGTGTAATCTAGGCCTTAATCCTGCAAACACTTGTTCACATGAGTAACATTACACACAAGTTCTCCCAATAATTTGAGTTGAGGTTGCAGGATCATCTGGGAGTTACTTAAGTTGTAAGCCCTTTTGGGGCAGGGATTGTCTTTTTGGGCTGTGTTTGTACAGCATGTCGCACAATGGGGCCCTGGTCCATGACTGAGGCTTCTAGGTCGAACTGTGTGAATAATAGATTTTTTTCAGCTGACTGGCAATTCCTAAATGGGGGGGAAAATGATATAAAATGAAACACAATCTTTCAAAATGTGGTGACTTGAAAAGTCATCAATTACTGTTAGATTGAATGAAACATTTCATTTAGGCATTTTCAAATGGACCATTTTCAAGTTGACCATTTTAAATGTTTTAGATAATTTTTAAATAAAATTTTGTAGCAAAAAGTCACTTCAAATGGAAACCCTTCCATTCAAAAATGTTGAAATGAAACACTTGGATTTATTTTTGGGGGATTTCTTTTGACCTAACCAGTTTAGTGAAATTAGCATGAGTTTGTGAAAAGTTCTGGTGTCACCGTAGCTGCATTTTTCAGAAAACAAATAAAACCCTCAGTCAAAAAAGTAATTGGTAATGTTCTATAATTAGATTTTACCAACCAAGGAACAAGTGTGAACTCCTAAAGCCCTACAACAACCTTAACATGGACTCAAATGTCCCCTTGGGCACCCTGGTCTAGTTTGCCACCCACGCATGACTGCCTTCATGGTAGATGGTACCTTATACCAAAAATCACAACAATAATCAGAAGTTTCAGAGTAACAGCCGTGTTAGTCTGTATCCGCAAAAAGAAGAACAGGAGTACTTGTGGCACCTTAGAGACTAACAAATTTATTAGAGCATAAGCTTTCGTGGACTACAGCCCACTTCTTCGGATGCATATAGAATGGAACATATCCGAAGAAGTGGGCTGTAGTCCACGAAAGCTTATGCTCTAATAAATTTGTTAGTCTCTAAGGTGCCACAAGTACTCCTGTTCTTCTTT
>NC_048305.1:76740937-76759329 GCF_013100865.1 Trachemys scripta elegans | reverse complement strand
GCACCTTAGAGACTAACAAATTTATTAGAGCATAAGCTTTCGTGGACTACAGCCCACTTCTTCGGATGCATATAGAATGGAACATATCCGAAGAAGTGGGCTGTAGTCCACGAAAGCTTATGCTCTAATAAATTTGTTAGTCTCTAAGGTGCAACAATAATCAGGTTACTCCCAGTCCCCAGGGACCAGTTACTTATCATAGGTCAGTTGTACCTCAGATCCCAAACCAAAGACAACACTTGTAGCTAATCCTATAATGCTAACTAAAGATTTATTAACTAGAGAGAAATGAGTTGTTTACAAGGTTAAAGCATGTAACCATATAGACACAAATGAGAGTCTCAGGCTCCAGAAGGTAATAGAGCTTGCATATTACAGCAGCTACTAATGGATGGCTCTCTGGGATGATGCTACTTCACATCAACAAATACTTGCTTTTGGTTTTTCTTCTAGTGCATTTTTATGCATCACATGGCAATGGAAATCAGAAAGTCCTGGTGGTACACAAATGGGCTGCAGCCATATCAGTGAAGAGCTAGCTTCATAGACTGAGTAATACATAGTTTCAAATATTTATAAAAATAAATTGGAATTCTTGGCCCTAATCCTGCTATCAGATCCCTGCAGATGGACCATTACACACACATTGAAGTGAATGGGGATCCTCATGAGCACAAAGGCTGGCTGCATAGATCCAGTTGCAGAGTTGGGCCCTAGGTTTGTAAGATCTGGGTCCCTGAAGAAGCACAGCGGTTAAGCATATGTTTAGTTTCATACCTATTCAGCTAAGCACTTCTCTTCAGTGAGACTTAAGCATATGCTTAAAGCTAAGCACATGCTTAGGTGTTTTGCTCTGTCAGGGCCAAAGCCTTCCTAGACGTAGCAGGAATTTCTAGGAGACTTGTTTGAATAAAGCCATGTTTGAAAATAAGTGTCTGGAATGAGATGGGGAAGAACCGCCAAAATGAACTGATTTTTAAATTTAAGCAAGTACTGATGAAAAAATATTGATGTATTTGCACATGACTGAGTTCTCTTATAAATCTAGCTCTTACTGCTTTGTTTTTAAACTAAAAAATATTTAGTTAGTGACTGGATTTAGCTTGGTGCAGTGGATTATTTTAATTTGCTGACTTTCCATTTTGGCAACACAAATAAAACCTGCTAAGAACCTGAGTTTTGGCCTCTTTTTAGTCTGTAGTGCACCTTACTGTATACAACCACATACCCTGCAATCTGACCATACAATGATCACATGACCCTGCAGTGTCAAAGCAGCCAGGAGTCAAAGGTTGTTTGCAGCATCCCAGGAAGCTTCTCAGGAAGGTGGGAGATCAGCATCTTCAAAGTCCTATTGTTCCCCCTAATGGCCCATCCAGGCTGATTGCATTTTGTCTGGTGGGTGTTCCACAGGTGTAAGCACAGTTGTAATAGGTACATAGACAATATTCCCAACTTCAGATACAAATAGGATAATCATAGTCAATACATCATAACCTTTCCAATGATACCTCACATGATCCATCTTGCATAAAACATATCTTAATTATGGCATATTCATATCATAACAATATCTCTTTGAAGAACATAGGGCATAGTGCCACAGACAAAACATAAAGAACATTCTAGGCTCTGATGCTATATAATGTTTCAAAGCATTTGGGTGTCAATTTAATTTTCACCAGAGTTCTGCAATACTCATGTTGTAAGGCCCCTTCAGGTTAGTGGGTAGGATCCTAAATAAGTCTCCTCAAAATAGAGGCTTCACAGTCTGTTTACAAGTATGTTTGTGAAATATCTGAGTGAAAATCACGTTATACTTAATAAATACTCAGGGTGGGAAGTGCATTGTAAAAAAAAAGTGCTGCTCAAATGAATGACAAAAAGATTGATTTGTAGATTTCTTTGTACACCAGATTTGCGAATTGTGAGACCAATCCTTCTCCCACTGAGGTCAAATGGAATTTTTCCAGTGACTTCAGCAGGAGGAGGACCTGGTTCTTAATGCACAAAAGAAAGGCTGTTTTAATAAATTGTGTGTGTGTGTGTGTGTGTGTGTGTGTGTGTGTGTGTGTACAGAAGAGATACTACACATATAGATGCAAAAACAAAACAAGCAACTAGTTAAAGGCAGGTAGCAAACAATATATTCAATAACAGCTATCAGAATCCCAACAAAGGCAGCCAGGGCCAATGGTCAGAGCAAGGGCAAACCTGAGGCTGGGGAGTAGCAGAGTAGTTCATAGTCAGGTCCAGACCAGGGTCCATACCCAGGGTCAGAGTCCAAGTCAGGCTTCAGGATCTGAGTCAAGAGGCAAAGTCCAGATCAAGCCAGGGATGTCAGAGCAATCATTACAACTGCAGAAAATCCACACTGTTACCTGGACACTTCCTGAACTGCCCCTTGAGTTTATATAGGGCAGGGAGTCAATCAGGAGCCAGGGTGCTTCTGTCTGTCAAACCCCTGAGGCAGAACTTCCAATGGCCTGTGTCTACAGAGGGTTATTATTAAGGGTGTTATTACAACAGGAGTATTTAAGAATTCTGTTCAAAATTAAATTGCTACTCAAATGCTCTGAAACATGCTGTAGCATCAAAGCCGAGAACTTGCCTTTCCCTATGTCTGTGTAATTTAGGCCTTGATGCTGCAAACAATTAAGCGTACAACTACTCCCACTAAACTCAATGCAACTACTCAGGTTGTAAAGTTACTCATGCTTTTGTAGAGTCAGAGCATTAAACTGTAGGTTTGTTGGGAGAGGCACCATGCTTTTATTCTCGTAAAGCATCATGAAAACTTACAACATAAATATGATATAATGTTAATAAGCACTGCCGTTTAATAATTATAGAAACACGTACCTGCAAAAGGCTTCTAAATTTACATCAGAGCAAAAGTACACTACTTGAACATAAGGCTCCAATTTGTATCAAAGGTGTGACTTAGTTTTAAACTAAACTTTGATGAGACAAAGTATCTGATTCTCATTTATACTAAGGCCACTTTACGTCTCTCTATTGCAGTGTAATTATCATTTACTCCCACTTTAAGACCCCGTGCCACTTTAAGACAGTGCCAAAGCAGTATAAAATGGCCTCAGAGAAAATAAGAATCAGGTCCCAAATGTTTTATCTTGACTTAATGATATAATGTTTTATCAGCAATATTTAAAAAAATTAACTCTCTGTGTAAGTCCATTGTTTGAGGACATTTTAGATGAGTAAGCAGTAGTTATGTCAGCTGCTAGCTAGTGATCTTTTTTTGACACCCTTCCCCAAGTGAATTGCATAGACAAACATACTCTGTTTGAACAAGACCAATGACAGCAAAATTGCTTGCTTGTCTCTAAAAAGACTCTAATAATGTGCATCAAGGGAGAGACCCATGGTCTGACAGACTTTTTTCCCCTCAGTGTAAAACATAAAAAAACCCATTTCAATAGCAAGGAAAAATCAGTTTAAAGTGCAGCCCCAGTTAATTATATCCAAAAGAGTAATAATAAAATAAACTATTAAATTTTAGAACTTCCTCTTTAAAGTATTAAGCATTTGGCAACTGTGATGTAGTTAAATAGCATGCGGAACAATGGACTCAATCACTTTATAGTGAGGTACCAGTCAATTACATGTGGACTGTATTTGAATACCAGTACACCTATTTCAAATCATACTTAGAATAGGTAGCTTTTATTGGGTTAGCTTTAGCTACATATTTATGGCTTTTTAATTCTTAAATTAAAATGAACTCTCATTCATCTGCAAACAGGAAATACCTCAGTCTGGTCACAGCTCTGCAAAGCAGCAGTCTCTGCTGTGGCGTGTTTAGCTAAACAGAAATTAAAACATGAAGGTGGCTTGCTGGCTCCTCACGTAACACAGGAGAGCCCAGAAAACTTACCGCTGTTTTTAAAAACAGCAGTTCAATTCCTGGCACAAACACTGAGGCTAGTTTAAAAATTCCAGTGGCTGAAAAGATGCTAGATTGTGGGCCCACTGTAACCTAGAGCTGTGGGGAAACTTGCTTTGATATCAGTCTTGTAAACAGCGAAGGCCAAGAGACGGAATGAAAAATGGAGTAGAGATGTGAATAAAGGTTATTACGGAGGAATGTTCTGCCCTTTTCACTCAGCTACTTTAAATATTTGTTCAAAGTTTCAAATGTAAAGGTCATTTAATTTGAATAAAGGGACATTATAAAAAGCTCTTTAATGCACAATACTGCACTGTTATATAGCCATTAAACACTAATAATAGCCTAGGGCCAGCTCACCCCCTCCCAGGGTCAAATATGTTGGGGGAAGGGGTTGCCCTGGCCTCCCAAACCCAGTGGATCCCAAGGAGCCCTCAGGAAACCAAGGCCATCTACACAGGACTCTGGGGTTCCACGCCAGCTCTGGAACCACAGAAACCCCTCCAGTCCACAGCAGCAGGCTCCCTGGGTGTCACATTACCAAGCAGCAGCTGCCCCTGTGTTCCCTGTAAAGAGGGGTTCCCCACTATAATGTCCTATGCTGTATAACCTTTCCTTCCTGATCACTGAGAGAAATGTACATCCCATTGCCCCCAGCCCTATCCAGCCAAGACTCACCTACTGCTTGCTCAACCCCCTCTCTCCATGTGGAGTCTGAGGGTATGTCTACACTACGAAATTAGGTCGAATTTATAGAAGCCAGTTTTATAGATATCGGTTTTATATAGTCGATTGTGTGTGTCCCCACATAAAATGCTCTAAGTGCATGAAGTCGGCGGACCGCGTCCACAGTACCGAGACTAGCGTCGACTTCCGGAGCGTTCCACTGTGGGTAGCTATCCCACAGTTCCCGCAGTCTCCGCCGCCCATTGGAGTTCTGGATTGAGATCCCAATGCCTGATGATGCAAAACAGTGTCGCGGGGGGTTCTGGATACATGTCGTCAGGCCCCTCCCCCTCCGTCAGAGCAACAGCAGACAGTCGATTCGCGCCTTTTTACCTGGGTTACCTGTGCAGACAACATACCATGGCAAGCATGGAGCACGCTCAGCTCAGCTCACCGTCACCATATGTCATCTTGGTGCAGGCAGACGTGGTACTGCATTGCTACACAGTAGCAGCTAATTGCCTTTTGGCAGTAGACGGTGCAGTATGACTGGTAGCCGTCATCGGCTATCTGGGTGCTAGCAGACGTAGGGCTGCATTCTTACACAGCAGCAGCCCCTTGCCTTTTGGCAGTAGATGGTGTATTACGACTGGTATCCATCATTGTCGTACTCCAGTTCGATCAGAGGCACCTGGGCAGACATGCTTTGTCTCCTGGAGACTCAGTCCTGCCGGCAGTCCTATTGAACTGTCTTGACGATGATGGCTAGCAGTCGTAGTACAGTATCTTCTGCCAAGCACCCAAAAGATGCCGAGGGCTATCAGTCATGCTGCACCATCTGCTGCCAGCTTAAGATGTAAAAAATAGATGGACCAGATTTGTTCTGTATTCATTTGCTTCCCCCTCCCTCCGTGAAATCAATGGCCTGCTAAACCCAGGGTTTTGAGTTCAATCTTTGGGGGGGCCATTCTGTGTGACAGTTGTTTGTGTTTCTCCCTGATGCACAGCCACCTTTGTTGATTTCAATTCCCGGTACCTGTACGCCATGTCGTCAGTCGCCCCTCCCTCCCTCCGTCAGTTTCGCTCCTTTTTTCGGACCAGACGCCATAGCACTGGGATCATGGAGCCTGCTCAGATCACCGCGGCAATTATGAGCACTATGAACACCACGCGCATTGTCCTGGAGTATATGCAGAGCCAGGACATGCCAAAGCAAAACCAGGACCAGCCGAGGAGGCGATTGCAGTGCGGCGACGAGAGTGATGAGGAAATTGACATGGACATAGACCTCTCACAAGGCACAGGCCCCAGCAATGTGCAAATCATGGTGTTACTGGGGCAGGTTCATGGCGTGGAACGCCGATTCTGGGCCCGGGAAACAAGCACAGCCTGGTGGGACCGGATCGTGTTGCAGGTGTGGGACGATTCCCAGTGGCTGCGAAACTTTCGCATGCGTTAGGGCACTTTCATGGAACTTTGTGACTTGCTTTCCCCTGCCCTGAAATGCCAGGATACCAGGATGAGAGCAGCCCTCACAGTTGAGAAGCGAGTGGCGATAGCCCTGTGGAAGCTTGCAACGCCAGACAGCTACCGGTCAGTCGGGAATCAATTTGGAGTGGGCAAATCTACGGTGGGGGCTGCTGTGATCCAAGTTGCCAGGGCAATGAAAGACCTGGTGATATCAAGAGTAGTGACTCTGGGCAACGTGCAGGCAATAGTGGATGGTTTTGCTGAAATGGGATTCCCAAACTGTGGCGGGGCCATAGACGGAACCCATATCCCTATCTTGGCACCGGAGCACCAAGCCACCGACTACATAAACCGCAAGGGGTACTTTTCAATGCTGCTGCAAGCCCTGGTGGATCACAAGGGACGTTTCACCAACATCAATGTGGGATGGCCGGGAAAGGTACATGATGCTCACGTCTTCAGGAACTCTGGTCTGTTTCGAAAGCTGGAGGAAGGGACTTTCTTCCCGGACCAGAAAGTAACCGTTGGGGATGTTGAAATGCCTATCGTGATCCTTGGGGACCCCGCCTACCCCTTAATGCCATGGCTCATGAAGCCGTACACAGGCAGCCTGGACAGTAGTCAGGACCTGTTCAACTATAGGCTGAGCAAGTGCCGAATGGTGGTGGAATGTGCATTTGGACGTTTAAAAGCGCGCTGGCGCAGCTTACTGACTCGCTCAGACCTCAGCGAAAAGAATATCCCCATTGTTATTGCTGCTAGCTGTGCGCTCCACAATATCTGTGAGAGTAAGGGGGAGACATTTATGGCGGGGTGGGAGGTTGAGGCAACTCGCCTGGCCGCTGATTACATGCAGCCAGACACCAGGGCGGTTAAAGGAGCACAGCAGGGCACGGTGCGCATCAGAGAAGCTTTCAAAACGAGTTTTGTGACTGGCCAGGCTACTGTGTGAAACTTCTGTTTGTTTCTCCTTGATGAACCCTCCAAACTCCCCCCCGACCCGGTTCACTCTACTTCCCTGTAAACCAACCACCCCACCCCACCCTTCCCTCCCCACTTCGAGCACCGCTTGCAGAGGCAATAAAGTCATTGTTGTTTCACATTCATGCATTCTTTATTAATTCCTCACAGAAGTAGGGGGATAATTGCCAAGGTAGCCTGGGATGGGTGGGGGAGGAGGGATGGAAAAGGACACACTGCATTTTAAAACTTTAACTCTTATTGAAGGCCAGCCTTCTGATGCTTGGGCGATCATCTGGGGTGGAGTGACTGGGTGGCCGGAGGCCCCCCCACCGTGTTCTTGGGCGTCTGGGTGAGGAGACTATGGAACTTGGGGAGGAGGGCTGTTGGTTAAACAGGGGCTGTAGTGGCGGTCTCTGCTCCTGCTGCCTTTCCTGCAGCTCAACCATACGCTCGAGCATATCAGTTTGATGCTCCAGCAGACGGAGCATTGACTCTTGCCGTCTGCTGACGCCACCTATCATCTTCAGCCCGCCACTTGTTCTTTTCATCCCGCCATCCAGCCCGCCACCTCTCCTCTCGTTCATATTGTGCTTTTCTCATGTCCAACATTGACTGCCTGTGACAATGCGGTTCTGGCGGAACCCAACTGAGAGTGCCAACTCAGGACAAATTGCTAAAACAGGGCAGTTAGAGCCCAAGGCTGGGGTTTTTCCACCTCTAAGGCAAACCAAACCAGCCAGACTAGGAGGACTTCGGTCTCATTCCACTGGCTAACCGCAAGTCTCACAAGCAATTTCCTTAGACACTCCAGTTTCCCAGTATTACCACCAGTGCCACTCGTTATGGGGCCAAATGGTTAAGAAAACCAATACCCCAGTAAAAGAAAAAGGTTCTCCTGATCCCAAAGGACCAAGCCCCAGACCCAGGTCAATATACAAGTCAGATCTTACCCACAAATCACGCTGCTGCCAATCCTTTAGAATCTAAAATCTAAAGGTTTATTCATAAAAGGAAAAAGATAGAGATGAGAGTTAGAATTGGTTAAATGGAATCAATTACATACAGTAATGGCAAAGTTCTTGGTTCAGGCTTGCAGCAGCGATGGAATAAACTGCAGGTTCAAATCAAGTCTCTGGAATACATCCCCAGCTGGGATGGGTCCTCAGTCCTTTGTTCAGAGCTTCAGTTTGTAGCAAAGTTCCTCCAGAGGTAAGAAGCAGGATTGAAGACCAGATGGAGATGAGGCATCAGCCTTATATAGTCTTTTCCAGGTGTAAGAACACCTCTTTGATCTTACTGTGGAAAATTACAGCAAAATGGAGTCTGGAGTCACATGGGCCAGTCCCTGCATACTTTGCTGAGTTACAAGGCATATCTGCCTTCTCTCAATGGGTCCATTGTATAGCTGATGGTCCTTAATGGGCCATCAAGCAGGCTAGGCAGAGCTAATCTCAGCTTGTCAGGGATGTCACCCAGAAGCATAGCATAAGTTTGCCATACAGACAGTATAGAGCCAATATTCATAACTTCAACTACAAAACTGATACACACATATAGACAGCATAATAATAACCAGTAAACCATAACCTTGTCCTAGACACCCCATTTGACCCCCTTTATACAAGATTTGGGTGCCACTACAGGACCTTGGTTGCAACAATGATCTATACGGTCCCAGTTTATGTCAATAACGTCACACTGCCTCCACGCATTCTGCTGTGCTCTATCAGCGTGGGAGGACATCTGCAGCTCCGTGAACATATCGTCCCGCGTCCTCCGTTTTCTCTTTCTAATGTTCACTAGCCTCTACAAAGGAGAAACATTTGCAGCTGGTGGAGGAGAAGGGAGAGGTGGTTAAAAAAGACACATTTTAGAGAACAATGGGTACACTCTTTCATTACAAGGTCGCATTTTTCCTCTGCCTGCCGGTTTGGTATGAGAGATCACTCACGCAGTGCCCCAGGCAACATATTTCGGCTTGCAGGCAGCCATGGTAGGCCACAGTCTTTTGGCTTTTTTAACCTTCTTAACATGCGGGAAAGGTTTCAAACAGCAGCGCATTTCCCATATCAAGGATGAATTGGGTTGGCCATTTAAAATGGGTTTTCAATGTAAAAGGAGGGGCTGCGGTTTCCCGGTTAACATGCGGCACAAACCCAAGTAAACCACCCCCCACACACACACGATTCTCTGGGATGATCACTTCACCCCTCCCCCCACCGTGTAGTTAACAGCGGGGAACATTTCTGTTCAGAAGAGCAGGAACGGGCACCTCTGAATGTCCCCTTAATAAAATCACCCCATTTCAACCAGGTGACCGTGAATGATATCACTCTCCTGAGGATAACAAAGAGAGATAAGGAATGGATATTGTCTGCATGCCAGCAAACACCGGGACCATACGCTGCCATGCTTTGTTCTGCAATGATTCCAGACTACGTGCTACTGGCCTGGAGTACATGAAGGAGAGCTTTCTGGAGATGTCCCTAGAGGATTTCCGCTCATCCCCATACACGTTAACAGACTTTTCCAGTAGATGTACTGGCCGCGATTGCCAGGGCAAATTAATCATTAAACACGCTTGCTTTTAAACCATGTGTAATGTTTACAAATATTTACAAAGGTACACTCACCAGAGGTCTCCTGTGTGCCCTGAGGGTCTTGGGTGAGTTCGGGGGTTACTGGTTCCAGGTCCAGGGTCACAAACATATCCTGGTTGTTGGGGAAACCGGTTTCTCCGCTTCCTTGCTGCTGTGAGCTACCTACAGTATCTCCATCCTCATCTTCCTCGTTCCCCGAACCGTCTTCCCTGTGTGTTTCTCCAGTGAAGGAGTCATAGCACACGGTTGGGGTAGTGGTGGCTGCACCCCCTAGAATGGCATGCAGCTCCGCGTAGAAGCGGCAAGTTTGCGGCTCTGCCCCGGACCTTCCGTTTGCTTCTCTGGCTTTGTGGTAGGCTTGCCGTAGCTCCTTAATTTTCACGCGGCACTGCTGTGTGTCCCTGTTATGGCCTCGGTCCTTCATGGCCTTGGAGACCTTTTCTAATACTTTGCCATTTCTTTTACTGCTACGGAGTTCAGCTAGCACTGATTCATCTCCCCATATGGCGAGCAGATCCCGTACCTCCCGTTCGGTCCATGCTGGAGCTCTTTTGCGATCCTGGGACTCCATCATGGTTACCTGTGCTGATGAGCTCTGCGTGGTCACCTGTGCTCTCCACGCTGAGCAAACAGGAAATGAAATTCAAACGTTCGCGGGTCTTTTCCTGTCTACCTGGTCAGTCCATTTGAGTTGAGAGTGCTGTCCAGAGCGGTCACAATGAAGCACTGTGGGATAGCTCCCAGAGGCCAATAACGTCGAATTCCGTCCACACTACCCCAATTCCGACCCGCAAAGGCCGATTTTATCGCTAATCCCCTCGTCGAAGGTGGTGTAAAGAAACCGGTTTAAAGGACCCTTTAAGTCGAAAGAAAGGGCTTCGTCGTGTGGACATGTCCAGGCTTAATTCGATTTAACGCTGCTAAAGTCGACCTAAACCCGTACTGTAGACCAGGCCTTAGCCACTTAGTTATTTCAGAACTTCACTTGGTGTCTGAGCTCTTTGACAGTGCCTGAGGTATACCCTTGGCAATTACTGTTTACTTGCCTTACATGCAGTGTTTCTGTGCTCTGCGGAGATTCTGCTGATGTGCTACATTGTTAAACATTAAATATCACTTCAACAATTATCAGTGCAAACAAGCATCATGGTTTGAATTATACCCACTGGACAGCACCTGAATCTTCTGAACTATATGTTGTAAGAGTGCCGTTGAAGCATCCCAAGTCTTAAATATTTATGGTTCTATTCAAGAGACAGATCTTTAGCAAGGCAACAAGCAATGGCATAATTAGAAATTAGCTTCAAAAAATTATGTACAGAAATAAGGGTGCTATAAAGTACGTGAATCATTTTAATTTTCTATAACATGTAAAATCAATTCAGAGTGCTAAGGCTGCAGTTGCTAGCAACTTTAAATGCACAAGAAGAGGGGCCAAACCACAAGGGGCAAATCTCAGTTCCCTCGCTGGTTAACTGAGTAGGTGCTGGGGATCTCCCACACATACATTCCACTCTGCAGTAGCATCACTCTGATTCCATAGTGGTACTAGCTAACCAGTGGATGTAAGCAGTGACATGTCCAGCAACTCTGTCCTGCCCTCAAAGAGATGGTGAGCACAGCCACACAGGGAAGCATGGCTTTGAAGTATAAAGGGGATGTGCAAGCAAAATCCCTCTCCCTCCCCTGCATGCAGTAGAGTTACACCGGTTCTACTACATCTGGGACATATCACCCATGCACAGAAGGGCAGGATTTTCCACTTACAGCATCCTTGAACAGGGTGGAGAGGGGGTTCTTTTTATAATGTGGGGCCCCATCCTACTCCCATTGGGGTCAATGGAAACCCTCCAATGGATTTCAGTTTCAGCAGGCCCATGCCCCTGGTTCTGAAGCCCAAAGTTGCAATGCTGTTGCTAAAAATGGGCTAAATGACCTAGCAGCTTTTTCCCATCTCTTATCATGGATGTAATTTAACAGTTGTTTAAAGGGTCAGTCCTAACAGTGCCTGACAATACTACTAGAGTTAAAGTGTTCAGACATTTCAATGATCCCTCCCCCCATTAGGTGAGTGAAACTCAGCTGTTAGAAACTTGCTCCAGGTTGAAACTCACCCTTTGAGGGCTCATCCCAGAAGTTGTTTATTTACAACATTTCACAAATCTGTTGCGGCACTTCGGAGATTTAAGACTGAAAAAATTCAAACTTTCTGGGAAGTGGGAAGGAATGGAGCTTCCATCGCTACTTTGTGGTTCATATAGCTCATAAACAGCTCATGTAAGTCATGCTTTGAAATCAAATTTTACAGACCTTTAGCAGATAATGAGAAGAAATCCCATCTGGTAGGTTGAAGGAAAAAAAGGGATTAAGGTATCGTTCTAAAAATCATGAACTCCACATGCTCAGTGCAATCCTATCCACAACTACTAATCTAGGTTGGTATGGCATCATTACATTTGCATATTCTAATCATGGCATTCTTGGTACTTCTGCCAAATCCATTATTAGGGCTGTCAAGCAATTAAAAAATTAATCGCGATTAATCACGCGATTAAAAAATTAATCGCTATTAATCGCAGTGTTAAACAATAATAGAATACCATTTATTTAAATATTTTTGTATGTTTTATACATTTTCAAATATATTGATTTCAATTACAAAACAGAATACAAAGTGTACAGTGCTCACTTTATATTTATTTTTTATTACAAGTATTTGCACTGTAAAAAAACAAAAGAAATAGTATTTTTCAATTCACCTAATATAAGTACTGTAGTGCCGTCTCTATCATGAAAGTTGAACTCACAAATGTAGAATTATGTACAAAAAAAAACTGCATTCAAAAATAAAACAATGTAAAACTTTGGAGCCTACAAGTCCACTCAGTCCTTCTTCTTGTTTTTGAGTTAATCGTGAGTCAACTGCGATTAATCAACAACCCTAATTATTATATTACTATATAATAATAGTCCAAAAAACAAATGTAATACAGAAATGGTCATACAAAAATGTTCGTAAAATATTGTGAGACAAAGCCAACAAGCCAAAAGAATCTCATAGGGAAGAGAGCCAGCCTCCAACACTTAGGCCCTCTTGTGTCTTCAGGCCAATCCTGCTTACATCACGCACAGGGCTGGCTCCAAGTTTTTTGCCGCCCCAAGCAAAAAAAATGTTCCGCCCGTTCCCCACCCCATTCCAACCCCTTCCCCAAATCCCCAGCCCCACCTCCTCCCCTGGGCGTGCCGCATTACCCCTCCTACCCCTCCCTCCCAGGCAAGCCTTGGGGGGAGAAGCGGAGTGGCGGCGGGCTCGGGGGAGCAAGCGGCAGTGGAGCGGAGGTGAGCTGGGGGGGAGCGGTTCCTCTGTCGTCCCCCTCCCCCACAGTTACTTCCTGCAGCCCTCCCCGCGCCCTCCACCGCCACTCAGGTCCGGCTCCCGGCTTTTTGTGCCCCAAGAAAGAAAAAAAAAAAGGAGCTGGAATGCCACCCCTTGGAAAGTGCCACCCCAAGCAGGGCCAGCTCCAGGCACCAGCCTGGCAAGCAGGTGCTTGGGGCGGCCGCTCCGGAGAGGGGCGGCACGTCCAGGTATTCGGTGGCAATTCGGCGGATGGTCCCTCACTCCCGTTCGGAGCAAAGGACCTCCCGTCGAATTGCCACTGCAGATCGCGAAAACCCTGGAGCCAGCCCTGGCCCCAAGCACATGCTTGGAGTGCTGGTGTCTAGAGCCGGCCCTGTTCACGCATGTGAGTAGTCTTATCGAGAGCAAAAGGAGCAGGCCACTGCATTTAATGGGGCTATTTATTGAGTAAGTCAAGCAGGATTTGACCCTTAATATTAAAGTGGACCCACTGATCTCAGTGGGAGCTACAAATGCACAGCGCCTCTGAAACTCAGGCCACTTTTACATAGGACATTAACTGTAGGGACCCAGGTTTGAAAACACTGGCCTTAGTAGTTACTTATGAATTTCCTCTCTTTTGTGGGTTCGTCTCAAAACAAAATCTACAACAAATGACGTTACAGCTCAGTGAAATACCAGCACAGGCTGGAGCACCTAAAAGAAAGGCATCAAATGAAATATAGCTTAGAAGATCTTTCAACATCAGAATTCACTTTGCCCAGACAGGACTTTTTAGGCAAAGTGTAAGGACTCAATCTAACACCCACTGAAATCAATGTCTCCAGTATATCAAGCCCTAAAGCTCCAAAATCAAAAAAGGGCCTGATCCTGCAAATCCCTTCATATGAATAACGACTACTCAGGGGAGTACAGGCCGATTGGCCGCACTGAGGCTATTTGTGCCAGTAAATGTTTGCAGGATTAGGCCTATAGCATGCAGCAGAAAAATGTAGTATTTTCTGACTACCCTCCAATTCATTGTTTGTTGGGAAATATCAAAGCCAATGGAATAGTAGGTGTCCCAAAATGTCTTAATTCAGAGAATTAGTGTTAACTGAGCCTGATTAGCTCCATTTATCTCTAATTAATTACCTTTACCTAATTAGACACCCTGTTTCCAGTAGACATGGAGTCAAGTAGACTAGATTATTAGTGTAGTCATTGTGCCTTTACAAAATCCTGAAATTAATGAAACGTGCAAAAGAATCTGCAGCTTTAATTGCACAGGTGTTGCCTTATGGCAAAGCTTTATCATCTGATTACACCAAGGGATTATTAGTGACTTTTTATATAGAGGATGAGCCTGTGAAATGTACCTTAGCAACAGCTCATTAGTTTAGGGTTGTTACTGTATTATTTATTACATTCAGCCTTCCCCATTATCTAGATTGATTCATGGACCGATATATTTTCCTCCCCTCTGTGCAGAAAATAAATAAATAAATAAACCTTGGCTAATGCCAGTCCAGCTGCAGTATGAGAGGAATGCAGAGTATATTCTCCAGCTACCAATCTTCACTCTTTAAAATAAAGCTTTTAAATTGGTTGAAATAAAAGTCTTTCCACCAACCCCCAGCAAAATAACCAATTCAAGTAACTCTCAATATGGAATGTTTTTTGCATGTGATCCAAACAGTTTGGGCCATTTTACATCTCTTCATATAAATAAAAACAATTTGTTAGATTGAAAAACAAAGCAAAACATTTTTGCACCAAAAATAACTTCTTCCTATGTAATTCACATGTGCATTTTATGAAATTCTATTGGAAATTTTTACTTTGGGGGATTTTTCCCAGATGGCAGTGGTTTGTGTTTTTGTTTGTTTGCTTGCCACATACAAAAAGTGTTTGGATAATAGAAGCACGACTCACAAAGTAAAAAGCTGACCTTTAAAATTAGAACAGTCTTCCAAATTCCAAGGCTTTATAAGACTATAAGGTTTAGAAGGCCTGACCTTACATTACTCAAATCTCCTCAGAAACCACCTTTTAGAATCACCAACTACCAGATTGATATAGTAATAGCTAGGACTGAATCTGGCTACAATCCAGCACCAAGCAAAATGCTCATTTCTTGATAGACCAATAATTCCCTTAACTAGTCTATATGATAATAAATGTGTCTCTAAAACTGTTTTCTCTGGGGCTTTATTTTTTTTTTTTTTTTCAAAAAATAAATAAATAAACATTTTTCTACTATTAGATGTAAAACATTGCTGTTTGCTTATTATAGAATTTAAAACAGGGCAAAAATAATGGGTAACTGTTACTATATAGGGCATGACAACTAATTTGAGTAGTAATACTGAATATTTAATGACCCTCCTTTAAAGCATGAACACAAAACTTTTCATGTGTGTATTATAAAGATTATAAACCTTAATCTCAAAACCAGAGCTGTAACTGAAATAATGGATGGATAACCAAGTAGTGTATGGTTTATATATCTCCACACAGTATATATGTACATACCTATAAAAGACATAATCATGCAACCTTTACTCACATACATAATCCTTTGAAGTGAATTGGACTACTCTTAGAATTACCCATGTGAGCAAATTTTAAGGGTCCTAGCACCATAAAATGTGTGATAACCACCTGTCATGGGTTATCACTCACCCTAGACTACACTCACTAAAAGCATGAGCTTTTGTGAGATTGTTATATATTTATTAAGCCAAACATTTTATATATAAATTTGCTGACTTGTCACTCCCTTACCAGGCTAACAAGATCACATCAGGCCTGCTCTCTGCTCTCTCTTCTGGCTTCTCATTGAACATCACATCAAAGTCAAGAAGTCTGTCTTTAGCTTCAAGGCACGCAATTAATCCGAACTCAGGACATCTCAAAGCTCACCTGAAGTTCTGGGATGAGAACTATGGTGGACAATGCTGCTCCTCAGGCACAATGGAGTGAACCACATCTGTGCAGGGGTCAGAGCTTTCTCAGGGAATCCACCCACGCCTGGGAAATGCATTCCACCTCTACTAGCACCATTTCCCATTCAAAGTGCGAAGTGCCCCTGGCCTACAATAATAAACACAAACAGCACCACAGGTACAAATAAAATAGATTAAACAAATAAATCTCTCATAACTTTCCACTTGGGGTGGAAAAGGGAGAACAGTCCAACCACATGTGACAGCTATTAGTCACACTGCGTAAGTCACTGCTAGAGGGTACACAGATTCTATGGTGATGAGGGCAGTATAAGAACCTGACTAGTACAGAACACCTGTTGTGAAGAAGGGAGAAAACCCAGCATCACCTTGTATTTGCAATGTGCAGGCTTATGGGGCAGTAGTAAGGTCAATCAGGAGCAGGCCTCATAATAAATACCACCACTTTGCATGTATGTAGCAGACTCTATCCATAGATCTCAAGTGCTTTACAAAAGCAGGAAAGTTTCATTATGCTTGTGTTACATATGGGGAACCTGAGACACAGAACTACCCTGACTTGCCCAAGATGAAACAGTAAGTCAGTGGCAGAGCTGGGAACAGAACCCAGGTTCTACTCATTCCCAGGTCTATACCCTTTCCACTGAATCCTGCTGCCTGCTTCCCTCCTGGGTACAGTGTTGGGAAGGGAGAGGTGCTTTGCTACTTTTCCCTTGGTCCCTCCACTGCAGCAATGGCGCTGTTGCCAGGTTATTTGATGAGCAGGCCCTGGCTCTCTCCTCTTGTGGCTGGCAGTGACTCCTCTGAAGGGTTGGCTGGCACCAGCTGGTGGAAGGAGCTAGCTCTGGCTGTCTCCCCTCATGGGGGTGCTAGCTACTCTGATGAGCCACACGCCAGGGCTGCCAGTGTGTGGGAAGATGACCACCTGGGAAGTCGGTAATGATGTTAGACATACACAACTGTCCCCTAAGGGAACTAGTCCCCACATTGGGATGGGTGGGAGATCTTCCAAACATCCTGGGACCAATATTAGCCAATGACATTTTAAATAACATTCTACTTGGATGTGTGTATCTATATATACATACACCACACACAGAGATAGATAGATAGATAGATAGATAGATAGATAGATAGATCTAAAGTGGCACAAGGTAAGAGATCTGCCTCAAAAATAATGTCACACACTTAAGTGACTGAAGGGAGGGGTGCTAGAGAAGGCAGGTGTCCCTGTAGCCTCTCAAACTGAGCTGCCAAGTGCTAAGCGGGAAGCACAGTTCCCGGCCTAGGGGGTTTTCCAGACAGGAGGTGGCCCTGCCACCAACAGGGACTCGGGTTTGGGCTGTTTCAGGTGGAAGAGCAGCTCCCGCGCTTTTCTGCTGGGTTTTGAACTTGGCTGTTGGGCAGCGCAGCCCTTTGCCAGGTGGGGAGCGCCGCCCCCCGCCTTTCCCCACAGGCGCCCGGCGCTCCCCGAGCGGAGTGGAGGCGGCTCAGCCCGCCTGCCCGGCCCGGGGTAGGTGGGTTTGACCTGATGACTTCCCCTCACCGCCACAGCCTTGGCACTTCTCGGAGGTCACTTCAGGAGCGGCCGCCTGGGCCTATCCGCGCGCACACCCCGGCGCCGACCTGAGAGCGAGCGAGACTCCCGGGGCGGCCCCAGGGATGATTAGCAGCTGTCTGCGCGCGGGTTCAGTCTCCCCACAAGCAGCGGGCTCGGCCCCGCTTTCTGCAAGCCCCCTCGGAAAGCTCGCCTTTTTGAGAGTATTTTTCATTTAACCTTTATTTTACAGTCTCTTTAATCACCCTCTGCACCTGCTAGCCAGCTTGGTTCCGATGATAAACAAGCAGATTTGCAGACTACTCCAGATTCCTAAAGAACACAAACTCCATGGAGATTGGTTTTTTTTGTTTGTTTTTTTGTTTTTTTTTTAATGCGAAGCCCGTGGCTGCAAGATGTGAGGGGACAAGGCGCGGCGGGGGAGGATCATGGGGGGCTGGGGAGGCGGAGTGGGGATTTAAAAATACAACTTTGCCTGGGCACCAGGAGAGATTTGCAGCTGGAGCGCCCCTCTCGCGGTCACACCGCAGGTGACTGCCGTGCTCAACACACTTTGTGTGGGATTCAATTTTTTTTTGGGGGGGGGGGGGTTAGGTACACACGGAGCGAGGACGTGCTACAGCATATGCTGCCCTCCCCCATCGCCCTCTTGTTTTGTGAAAAGTTGTCTGGAAAGGCAAAGCCAAAGCTCCTCTTCCTCTTTGCCTGACACTTCTGCAGGCAGCAGTGCTGTCCTCAGCAGCTCTGTGGGGTGGTGGCTAATTGCCCCCGTAAATCACCGTGCAGCAGCGCGCTACTGCGTTTATTTTTCTGACAGTAATTTAGTGCTTGCTCTTTTCCACACTTGTCATTGCGTGTTTTTCCTCACATTAGAAGCCTGTAGGAAAAGGACAGTAATTAACGGTGCAATACATCCTCA
>NC_048305.1:76620937-76735937 GCF_013100865.1 Trachemys scripta elegans | reverse complement strand
CTTCCATCCTACCTCTGCCTATCCCAACTCTAAATTTGGCCTCCTCCCTGTATCACCAGAGAAACCAAGCTCCATTGAAGGTTGGGTTGCTAGATGGCAGCACTGAATGGGAGGCATACACATGATGGGGCACTGAGGCCAAGAACAAAGGCCCACCACTGGCTGTGATGGCAGCCCAGAGCACCAGCACTGGCAGCATATCTGTAGTTGGAAACTTCTGCCTAGAGTCTTTCCTGGCCAGCTGTATAGATAAAGTTCTGGCAGGCCTCAGAAGGGATAGGGGGCTCACCTGGTCTCGTCACATTATCATAGTTTCATCAAAGTCTGCAACAAAAGGAATCAAAGGGTTCCAAAGCATTTCCAGGGAGAGAAAGACAAACTCTAGGGGATCTGGGCAAGCGTTCCAGAGTCCCATGGTCGCTAAGAAGCCAGCAGTGGTTTGAGAAAATAATATTTCTGAGAGGAACCTATTTTGCATTCCTTCCCTTAACTGTCAGTCTGCATGTTCCTTTCACACTAATTATGTGACCTTCAGAGGCATTAGAGCTGCAATTCCCAGCCCTAGGAGAGGACAACACATTCTACTGTTAAATCGAAGACATGAAACCCCAGAGATTAAACCAAGATGGAAGTTCCCGACACACAAACACACTGTCGCTGTGAAGAAGGAAGATTTATTTAAAGCCATGGACCAAAGCAAGAATATTAACAACAAGCTAGAAACACCAGTAACATCTCTGGGGTGTTTTTATTAGTATCACCCCTTTGTAACGTTTTAAATGCTGCTCTTAAGGAAAATGCTGATAATCCTGCTGAAGTACTCTCTCTGAACTTTTGGCTGAGTGTCTGCCAGGCCACCCCCTGCAAGGCAAAAATGTAGCAAACTACTTCCCTAACAATGTAGGTTTTAAGTAGTGGGCCTAAAGATCAGCCAGATGTCTAAGTGGAGACTAGCGCCTCCTCTGGGTAAATGCCCTTCAAACATTCTTTTGAGAGTGGACCATGGTTTCTAAATAAATGAGTTTTTAAACATTCATGGTCTCTTCTTGAAGGAGGAAGAAACCCTGAGCTGCAGATCTTTGCCAAGCATACAAACTGACTCAAAGTAGAATCAAATGGAGTTTGAAAACTGAAGCCAGACCCTACTCCCAATGATAGTTTTCCCACTGGTTTCATTGGGAGTAGGATCAGGGCTTCTAGTTTTAACAATACCAGTTTTTTAAACAACATAAGTGAAATCCTGGCCCAGATAAGTCAGTGGCAGAGTTCTCTTTCAACAGGATGAGGATTTCACCCTATGTCTTCTATTTGATCATAAAGAAGACCCATCCATTTCCTTCTCCATCACATGGGTATTTTCAGATGCTACAAGGATTTTTTATCTCTGTGCTTTGTTTCTGAATTAACTCTGAGGAAATGATCCCTAAAACCTCCTAAACAATTAAGATTGTGGCAAGTGATTATGCTAAATCCAGTGAACAGCAGACTCCCTTGGTTTTGGGGATGGAGCAGTAATTGACAGCCAAAAAGAGAAATCGTCTCATGGAATTATATATCAGCAGTGTCATCAGTCCTTTGCCATGGAATCAAATCTAAGGACAATACAACTCCTTACATCACTTGATCAGAGATGGGCCATTGTGAAATGTGGCATCAGCTAGTTTTTTCCACGATGTTTTTTGAAGAAAAAGTGAAGTCACAGCCTTGGTATTACTTTTTAAAATGATGAATGGGAAGTGTAACATTTTCCCATCCTCTTCTTTGTAATATCCCTCCAACCCCATAAAAATACCAAATAATTCTATTCACACATCAATCATACAAAATCATCTAGTTCAAAGTGATCTTTTAACTGTAGAGGCTCTGGGCTGGAGATCCTGCTGTCGTTACACAGGCAAAATTCCCATTGACTTCACTAGGTTCAGTTGATTTCAGAGGGAGGTTTAACTGCCTAGGAAGTGCATGATCACAGCTTGCAACAATGTTTCTTGAATTCCTTGATTACTTTTGTACAATATTTTTTAAAAAACGATTTAGGATTTCTCTAATAAGTAATGCATTGCAGTGTAAATGTCTGCCCTCTACTTTTAACAGCATTAACTACAGCCCCTGAGTTTTATTAATCCCAATTTGGTTTTCTTTGCATACAAAAAAGGAGGGGTTTGACAATCTTAAAACAAATATAAATTTATTTCTTAAGTGGTTTCTACTTACCCTTTAAAATACACACAAATGCTGACACACAGATACTGCTTTTACAGTATTTGTGTTATATGAAAGTAAGATTCAGATTTTCTCTTAAACTGAAAAGCTTCCTGCATATGAAAGCGACCATAATGAAATTGTGAAGCTCATCTTATATTCTTTCCACAATATAGGAAGGATATCCCCTGTAAAATTAAAGTCAAAAATAAAACAAGACCATTAGGCTATTAAATATGCCAAGATACATTCACTGTCTTTAAATCAACATTGTTTACTTAGAGAACAGAAACCCTTTTTGCACAATGTCAGAGTGCAATTAGTTCTTTATACAATAACAATTTAGGGTGCATTAATTTGGATTGAATTACAAAGAAAATAATAGAAATGTTTATAACTTCAATTTTAATGCCAATTGAGTTAATTGGAGCCACTGCTGTTCCAATAAACATTCAGTTCAATAAGCCACTAAGCACTATATAGTGTCAAACATAATCTATTTCCCAGTGTACTTCTGAAAGAAAAAATCAAATCTACATACCTGGAACACCTAGGAGGTGAGGTAAAATCTTGATATGTACCAAAGCTTCGCATTAGATGTGGGGCCCAATTCTGCATTCGCTGTGCAACCCAGCCTCCTCTTTAAGTCAATGAGGGTGCTGGGTGCTAAGTAGGTTAAGCACTTTCATTATGAAAATCTATTTACAGACATTTCTAGAAAAAATGACATACTTGTTCCCAGCCCAAAGGGGTGGGGGTGGGGGTGTATATCGAGATCAATACAAATTCTATTTTGCTCTTTTTAAAAATTGACTTAGTGACATGGTTTGAATGGGAGCTCTGGATGTAAAGTGCTTGTAGGGTTGGGCCCTGGGAATGTGAAAAAAGGTGTTTTCACATTTTAACAGTTCCTGTTTTTGTTTGTTTGTTCAATTCAAACAACAGGTTTATTTTTAACATGTCAGATTTGCCAGTGACTTTGGCCTGATCCTACACTCTTTATTCAAGCAAATGTCCAGCTGAATTGTGCCTAAGTAATAAGCCTTTGGCTGGTCCAATAAAATTTGGTTTAGAAATAGCCTAGTTACAAGTGTGTGAATATAGGGAATAGAGAATTAGCACGATTGTCCCACGTTTCCTGTTAAAATTCCATTGAAGTCAACTTAAAGAGAATTAAGGATCTGGCCCTAAATGTTTAAAAACACACCACGGTGGAGAGCTTTAGATAGACACATAACAAGCATGACATGTACTGCAACAGTGTAGTCCACTGTGAAAACAGTCTAATAAATGCATTAAGTTGCAAATTCAAACAGCAGCTAAACAAACAAATGTAAGGCCCAATTCTGGCCTCAGAGACACACCCAATGAAAGCCAATGCACATACACCTCAGGACAGAATTTGGCCCTAAATTGGTTCATTTTAATCTTACAGTGTGCGACTGAACATACAAAAATAACTGAGGGGTCCAACATGATCCTCCAATTTTCCTCTTCTCATTGAGTTCGCTGGAAGAGGGATTAGGCCCACACTTCACTTATTTCCATGGGGTTTTTCTTCTTCACTTTTCCCTTCCACATTTTCACTAAATGGTGTTGCCTGAATAATGTGTACTGAAAATGACAATCACACCAACATAGCTCCTGCTCCCCTTGACTTCAGTGGGGGCAGAATTGGCCTTTCTGGGTTCAACACTGAGGTAAAGGGACCATCACAAGTGTGTCAATACCCTTTCATAGCACGGGTGATTCCTTCATGCCAAATACTAGATTAAAACTCTTTTTGGAAATCTCTTAAAATTTAAAAATCTATGTTGATACAAATATCCCTATCTGCCTATCTCGGAGGGCAGGTTGTGCTTGACAATTATGGTTACTGGTGGAAAGAAACATTTTAATTAGTTTTAAAACTTTTAAAAGCTCTAAAAGCGATTTAAAGGAGCCTCTCTGTAAACAGTGATAACCACAGTTCTGGGATTCAATATCACATTACCTACCAAGAAAAGACAAGTTGGAGCATCTAGATCACTAGAAAGCCTGGAATTCTAGTCCTCCAATAATATTTAGCAAGTGGGTTTTTTTCCCTGGCAGTTTAATTCGTCAAATCTGATGCTGATTCATACCCGAATAATGCCAATCCTGGACTTTGCATCAGTACGATTCTAAATCCCACTGGTTATTTTTCAGCGGGGAGAGTGGGGGGGTGGAGAGTGTGGGGGGGGAGAAGAAATGAATGTTTATGTCAGGTTCTTTTGGCAAAAATGGCTGCTATCTCAAAGCTGCTCAGAGGTGTAGAGCATTAGAAGTGGTCTTGGCTAAGGTAGATCAGAGAGCAGAATGCAGGTGAGATGATCATAGGTGTTAAATAAATTCACTGTGTTCTATGGTTCTGCAATGCTTACAAAAATAAAGAAAATTGAGTGTTTAAAGCTTGTCTACATAAAGGTGTAAAGATGTTAATCTAGCCTTGGGTGTTCACTATATGATATGATGGATTTAAGTGTTTAACTTCTTTCAGTACTGATGGTAGTTAGGAGTGCAAATCTCCACCTATTAGTGGAGATCAGTAGACCCCATAGTTGCTCCATAGCTATCTTGTAGTGTAAAGATACTATTCAATGGTGGGAAATGCAGTACACTTTTTACATTATATATATTAGTGATGACCATGCACACATCATTTCTGGCTTAGCATAATTTAAGAACTGTATGATGATTTCCAGTATATTATACTGTCTACCATCCAGGGCTACCCGGGGGGTGGGGGAGGAAGCAAGTGGGGCAATTTGCCACAGGGGCCCCCACGAGAATATAGTATTCTGTAGTATTGCAACTTCTTCTTATGGAAGGGGCCCCCAAAATTGCTTTGCTCCAGGCCCCCTGAATCCTCTGGGCAGCCCTGCTACCATCATACATGCTCTATAGCTACCAGTCTTGCTGCAGAATCTTCAGAGACAGAGGACAGCTTCCTGTAAGAAATTCCAAGCAACATTGTAAACAATGAATGTTTCCCTACAGTCTGTGCATATGCTTATGTATCAATCAGTACACATCACAGCAGAAAATGTATGCATGTGCTCTGTGTATGTCTGTGATCATGTATAGATATAAACAAAAAGACACAGCTAGAGAGATAAACACATATCTCATGGTCCTTTTCACTGCTGTTTGGAATTTATGATAGCGTTTCTATTTAGGTCTTCATTAACATTTTATGTAATACTGAAGAGAATATTGCTCTTTATACACAGAAATGCATATATTAAAATACGCATACATACCAAGGTTGAAAAGCAGTATCACCACCAGTAATAAAACCAAAATGGTTCTCACACAACAGCCAGGGTCATTCATTAGACAGACACACCGTCATGGACTCTGGTTAAGTTTCCCAATTGCACCAGTAATTTTCATATGACATGTATAACATTACCTTAAGCATGAAGTGCAACAAAATTAAAAAGATTCCCCTTACTATTCTTTATTCAACACTTCCAGCAAGTGCAAAAGGTTGGCTGGTTTAAAAATTGAATATTTACATTTCAAGCACTCTTACTTGAGGAACCTTTACAACAATAGCATGCAAAGACTGCTAAAGACATTTCCCCCCCCCCATCTGCTTTCTAAATATACATGTGGCAACTTACTAAATAGCACCCTTTGTGCTATAGAGATTGCCATCAAAAGCGAACCTGCAAAATAAAAAATCTAAAGACACAAAAATGCATCAAAAATTAAAATAATAAAATATTTAAAATCAGTGAATGCATTATAATTCAGAATGAACAAAACATTATAATCTTATTTTAAAATGTCATTTCCACGGAGGCAATTGTTTACCCCTTAGTGGTGGGCCATAGATAGCCAATTAATGCAACTTAATTCTGTAGTTGTTTCTGTTTAAAGAGTATTTGGAATGATTTTTTTCTGTTGTTTATGATCAAACAAACGAGCCCTGCTAATCTTATATTTTATCTCCCTAACATATGGAAAAGCTATTTATCCTAGCCAATCACAATAAAGTGAAGAAAACCCCATTTTATGGAAAGGTATATATCACAAGTTTGTTCATCATTAAAGATATGATTACCAGTGAAAACCCTCCAAAAGTGGCACATTTATGATTCCAGGAACAGATGGGGACATACATTTTCCTTGCAAATACTTTTGAAATTGCTCTACTGGTAGCAGTATAAAAATGATATACAGATGCCAGTGCCAACGAAGCCAGGACAAGAGGTCCAGATTTACACAGTAAAAGCTTCACATACGCTCTGTCAGCTTTGATTGATCTGTACTATACCTCAGAAACTTGTTGACTGGTAAAGGAAACAGTGCAAATAATTCACTGCAACAAGCCAGATAATTCAGAGCCAATCGGTCTGCTTCAGTTTTCCTCACCAAGATGCATCATTTTCCAGCATGAGCAGTATTCAGTGTCAGGGAGGGGGAGGGAAAAGGAAAGAAAGAAAAAAAGAAAGAAAGATAGGAGTAGCTCACACAAAAGAAAAGGCAAGACAAGAGAAGTTGTTTTGGGTAATGGGCCCAGCCATCTACCTTTTCCACTTTGAGCCCTAGCAGAGCCATTCAGCCCCAATTGTCATTATCATATTGATTAAGTTCATCAGAGTGCAATTTTAGGTTTAACGCCAACGGATTGGGAAAGGGAGCAAAGAATTATCTAAGAAAAGCACAACATTCTCACCGCAGGGACGTTTCCCTGTTCCAGTTCATTGATGGAGTTGATTAAGTTTAAATGAAGCAGACACTGGATAAAAGTAAGGGTATTGACCACTGGGCAGGGCGGGCTGTGCTTGAAAAGGCCTGATACATGCAGAAAAGCAAGATTTGCTAAATGCTCTAATCTTCAATCAAATCTAACATCAATACAGACAAAGTTTGGTAATGAGAGATTCAATGAAGCATGCTGGAGAAAGAATTAATCCTCTTGGTCTAAACTGGGTTCAACTTTGAAGCCTGCTCCGAAGGAAAGACAGTTATCTAAATGCTAAATAAGAAACTTATTGTACTTTTCATGGCATGCTAATCTTTTGTCTATTTCATCTCTATTATTTGTATGCTCATAGATTGCAGTTGTCATGGTGATTATATCAAACCACTCGGAGCGGATGGCTGCGAGGACTCAGGGCCTCCATATAACCCTCAACCACACACACATAAACAAAAAAACAAGGCATGGCAATTAAGCCCCTTCTGTCCGGCCGGCCAGACCCCCAATATTGCCCTGCGGGTGCAGGTCAGGAAATTCTTTACGCTACCAGCCGGGGAGCTAGCAGTCACCCGGGTCCTGGCCACTAGCTCTCTTCAGTGCAGCGATTTAATTTGCTGTGGCAGTCAATACCGTTTTAAGCACCCCTGTTACCCCACCCCTTGGGAAGGGAGACCATCCAAACCAGCGAGATCGCTCAGCCCAGCCTACGCGAGGTGCTTTTTGTAGGCTTGTCTTGATAAGCTTTTGATGTCACAAATCAAACACTCGCCAGGAGGTAGATAATGGGGAGTGTGATCTCCTCGATTTGTACATAGCTAGCGCTTTGCATCGGCTCTGCCTTGAGCTTTTGGGAGGGAGAGTAAAACAAAGGAGTGGAATTTGACAATTGCGATTGAAAGGGGGGAAAGCGCCCGGGCCAGCGGGGGCTGCAGGCCTGTCCTTCGCATGGAGCAGCTCCCTGCGCACCACCTGGAAGGACGCAGGCTCCGGGCTCCCTAGGCCGGGCAGCCATCGACAAGGGGGAATTAGGATTCACATATGTAAATGCCTAGGGGCCGGCAGACACTTTAATTGAGAAAGATTGGAAGGCAGGGGGAGGAGGAAGCCGTGCGAGCAGGAAAGGGAGCTCGGTGAACGGCACTTGGTTCCCATTTGCAGACAGGCTGCTCGGGACAGCCGCAGGAAGCGCCGCGTAGTTTGTTGGCAAACAGCGAGCTCGCCTCTTCCCTCCGATCGCCCGGCGGGGGCTCGGGGAACGGCCGCGGCCGTGCCAGACAAGCAAGCTACGCCTTGCTGCTGCTATTGCAACTGCTGCGTCTTGTAGGCCTCATACACAGGAGGGGACCTGACCCGCAGACCCAGAGCTGCCACTGGCCACATAGGTGAGACACTGGAGAGATAAAATAGACCAGAGAGGACAGATCAACTACATAATATTGGCTAGGCAGGTAGACCAGACAGGAGCCAGGCAACCCAAGTCCGTCAGACTGCACAGACAGACCGCCCAGATGGATACACAGACAGGCAGATGCCTGGAGAAAAAGACCAGCCCTTGTCCAGGGGCACCTGCTCCCTGTCTGCCCAGAAAACTCCAAGTCCAGTTTCTCCCTAGGAATTTGAGGGAGTAATCAGGATTTCACTGCAAATGGGGAGAGGGGGTAGAGCGCCCAGCAGAAGGGCAAGGGGAGTCTAGGCAAAGAGGGGGAACTTCCCTTTGGCTTGTTTCACTATTATATAGTCATTTGAGCGCACAAAGGTAGTACCCCAGCTTTTATGTGTTTTACAAAAGTTACCAAATTAAGGTCGGATTAGGGATCCCTCCAGGATTGGAGGGAGCTTTAGAGGCTGGGAGCGGCAGATATAGCCCGGCTGTGTTTATGAAAAGCTTAAAAAGTAATAAAAGGGGGGAGAGATTCCGAGAGAAAGTAACATGTATAACTCTTATTAAAGGAGCAGCGAGCAGGGCTGTGAACTTGAATAACTGTTTGAACTTTAATTTGTTCATTAACAGGATTTGCCCCTGACTGTGAATGTTATTACTTCTCTAAAAGCGAGGTGCAAATGCAAAGCCATAATGAAAGAGCCTCGCAAAAAGTTAAATGCCTAGTAATTACACTTGTCTCATTGAAAACTTAAAGTAATACAAAAGTGATGAAAAATGGGAGCTGGGCTGATATTCTCCCAATGTCCCAACCTTTAAACAATAGAAACGGAAAGCTTAAGGCCTCCATTTGAACTTCATCTCAATTCGAGAGCAACACACTAAATTTGTGCGAATATAACAGAGACCCATTGATCCAGCTGAACTCTAGGTATCTAACTATAGGTATATTTTAAACGGTTATGTTTAAACAAGTAAAAAAAAAGCCTTAAAGTCTTGAATTTTTTGTTTTATTTTCCTTTTTCCTCAGTGGGGGAAGTCTGTTTTATTCCTCTGTTTTAAGTCTTGAGTGAAACATGGTGTCAGAAGTCTGATCTAATCTGCATGTTTGTCTCCTAAACAGGGCACATTAGCTCCTCTCTCCCCCATCACACCGACAGTAGATAAAACTCTGGAGATCTGGAATAAAACAAACTACTGCTCCTCTCAGAAGGTATGTGACTTTGTACTGATGGTTTTGCCTGTTAGCTCCGCATTGACTGTCTTTTCATCTGTCAGTTATTTCTTTCCTGTTTTTGTCAACTGTTTTTTATATATTCACTTGTCATCTGCATCCTTCCTCAACAGGAACATGCAGCCAGGTCGCAATTAAATATACAGATACACGATCTGTTAGCAAGATTTCATCCTCGCATCCGAATCAGAAAGCAGCAAAGTTGGGAGGGGGATGATTGCCATGTCACTTATTCTTTATACTTAAAATGTCTTAAAACTCGCCGGCAGAGCGATGTGTTTGTTATTCAGACACTTTCTTTTGTTAGTGTCCCTTTCACTACCGAAAAATCTTTGAAGTATTGACTTAAACTGCTGCTTTTTGGTTTTTAAACTCATAAATGTATTAAAGAGAGAGAGAGTCCCCAAAGAGATTGTCTACCAGCTGCTCTTACCCATTCGCTTCTTCACAATTTTCTCCTCATCACAATCACTATTTCGAGAAGAAATAGTGGAGTCAGATGGGTTTGATGCTCAGTTCTCTTGATACTCTCCCCCTGGATTTTATTATCGCTTGTCTTTACACGCGTTGGAGGGGATCAGCCGACGTACTTCTGTTGTGCCTGGGAAACATTCATACCAAAGTGTCAAAGAGGAACCCGCGTTAGCCTGATCTTACCCCTCTCCTGCCATCAGCCCCTGCGGGACCAGGGTGGGGGGAGCCTCTGCAAAGGGAAACCCGACTCAATCGCTCTAACTGGCCCGTAACGGCTCCTTGCCACGGCCCTTGGAAAAGGTCAGCCCCCCCTGCCGAGCGGGCGAGTTAACACAGCTGTGGGGCCCGGGGCCCATAGCTCCGGGGTGGGAGGAGCGCAGCCCCGCGAGGAACAGAGAAACACCCCCCCCCCCAGCGGGGAAGCTGCAATGGCTGGGCCCGGCAGCTCCAGCTCGCAGCCCAGGCCTGGGAGGGATGCCCGGGAGTAAAGACGGAGTCTCGGCGGTCGGGCTGCGTCCTGCAGCAGCTCAGCTCAGCTCCTCCCCGAAGCTGGCGAGCCGCCCCGTCGGACGGAGCTCGAGCCTGCAGCCCCCCGCCGGCCCTAGGAGAAAGGGAAGGCCCCCGCCCCCGGCCAGCCCCTTCCCGCCCTGAGGGAGGCCGCTCTCGGCCCGCTGCGGGCGCTGGGAGGGAGCGAGGGAGGAGCAGGCCGAGCTCCTGCACGCCCTCCGCCGCCGCACGCCGGGCTGGCTGGGGGATTTGTTTACACGGGAGAGTGGGAGCGGGGCGGGGAGAGAGGACTGAATAATTGATATGGCGGGGCCCGCGCGCCTCCCGAGCTTCCTTTCAGGGGGAGGGGACTCGTGTTCTCACAATAAACACTGCACTGCCAAAAAGAAATTGTAATGGCGTGGCGGCCTATTAAAGCAATTAGCTCCCACCAGCCTCTCTCCCCGCATCTCTGTTCAACTGGAAACGCTCAGAAAACAACTCCTCCCAGGGGCTCCCCTGCCAGCCCCACACTCCCACGATAGACGGGAGGCGCTTCACGTGCTCCCTCGGGCGTGGGTGGGTGTCTGGCCGTTCGCCTCCCCCTTCCCCGGGCATGGGCGCCAGCGGGCCAGGAGTGGCCCCTCACTTAGGTGTAAAAGGCAGAGCGAAGCCACCTCCATCTGCAATGAGGAGACTACCGGCTCCAGCCTTTCAGGAGCCGCGCTGAACTTAACAGGAGGGCCCTTAGGCCACGCGATGGCCCATTGCATTGTGGGACCTGTGGTCTCCCATCAACTCCATGTCAAAAACTAGGGTGCTGTGGGGGAGCTCCTGCCATGTGGGCCATTCTTTACACTTCGACCACCCCTTCCCTAGGTTGTAACCAGGTACCAGAGGACTCTGCTATGCCACAAGTTTTTTCTCTTCACCCTCTTGGTATTTTTTTTCTTTTTTTAGTTGATTAGAAAGACTCTGGATATTTTCAAGATGAGCTGTAAACACACCCAGAGTTTACCAAATTAAAGATGCTTTGGTGAGCGCATGTAAACTATTATTTCAAAAGAAATGCCATATGGGAAATGTGTGACACCAGGAGAAAGAGTCCTGTGCAGAGGACCCCTAGGAAGCCAATGCACCTCTATCAACAAGGCTTAGGTGGGATTGAGTGATGCACTGGCCTGGTGGTGGTATTCTGCACAGGTTAAATTGTACCTCCTAAAGATGTCCTACCAGCCAGCTCAAACCCTGCTCAGGCCTTTTTCCTGAGAGGACATATAGTGTCCTGCAGGTTCTGCAGAGTCATTGCTGGGGAAAGAAACAATTCTGGGTCTTCTGACAATCCAGCATCTTCGCTGTTTGCATTTATTTAGAATCATCTATCACTGGGGGGCTACTTATATGTTTGTACTACCCAGTATGTCCTTCATGAGAGTGAAGATGAACCACACTGGTGGTCCAGGGGCAAGCAACTGTTTCAAAATAGCATTAAGGGACACAAGCAAAATATGTGTCCTGTAGAGAGCTGTCTACAGTAGGGTGATGGTACTGCATTAACTATACTTGTGTAGAAAGGCCTTATTTTTGTATTTACAAAAAAAGCAGCTCTATGACCATTACAGTCATTAGAAGAACACTTTTTTGGGGGGTCGCTATCCAGAAAAAAATCCTACCATCCACAAGCAAATTCCTTTCCTTCAGACCCTCTCTAATCCCCAACAATCCCACTCCAGGGAAAGCCTGGGTATATCGATAGGCTTTGCCAGGTGAGCTGAATGGCAACAAATGCAGACTCTACTGGAGTCTAGGGGAAAGGTGGGTACCATAGCTGAAGATGCATCTATTGAAGCCACTGACAATCTCTGATTTAAATCAGGAGCTGTAAACTCCAGTGCTGTAGCTGATCATAACTGTTGCATTATCATATGAAGATAGAGGTAGTTTCTAAAATTTCCAGAACACAAGACACTATGGGTGCTGGAAGTCAAAAAACACCTTACACTGCACCAGGAAACTAAATGGAAGCCAGTGCAGATCACAGGGAATGGGTATAATTTGCTTTATGTGAGAAGTACCATGAAACATACAGATGGCAACATTCTGCACCAGCTGAAATTTCTGAATGGCCTCAGCTACTGTCTCACATATTAGTAACGCAGTTGTTAGGTGACAGGGATCGGTAACTAACAAGGTCCTCATCCAAAAGAGAAAGTCCCAACATTTTTTCTGAGCAGAGATGAAAAATGTGGCCAGTCACACCAGTGCAACTATCTGGATAGCTAGAAGCTGCTGGAGTCCAAGATACATACTTGGCTGACAAATGGCAGGCAAGTGCCCACAAATGAGGGGTCAAACATAGACCCCAATCTTGCAGTGGACTGTGTATGGGCTACTCCTTGTGCCTGCATGGAGCCCCATTAATGTCATTGACTGCCTGCATAAAGCCTATTGTAAATTCAAGGGGACAAACCATTTTTTTCTGTTTTTCCCCCAGCCTATAAGCATTACTGAAATCTGATAAGGATTTAACTTTAGCCAGATAACCCTCATCCAAAGGATTGCCAAATACTGCACTGGCTGGATTGTTCAACTCCAGCACACAGGCTTATTAGCTGGAGACACAGAGCTAGGTGTAACCTACTTATTGGAAGCACATCAGCATCAAAAGCCTCACTAACTGAGGTCAGAATGATCAGACATCCTGATATTATCAGCACCATCCTGATATAGGGGCAACTATACCCCTCCCCCCAAAAGGGTCCCTATTTTTCAGACTTGCTATCAGGTCACTTTAGTCAGACTAGAATGATCACAGTGGTCCCTTCTGGCCTTAGAATCTATGGATCAACTATCTCCCCCAGTAATCTCATATATACATTGAACAGAAGTGACAAAACAGAACCTCATGGAAACTCACGGGAGAATACCTGGGGCAGAGGAGTAGCTGAGGTCCCTCAGAATAGAACACTCAAAAGCAAACTTCACCTGCCCCCACTAGAGGTGTCAGCAACACCTTATGCGAAAATAATGTTTGCAGCTGATGGGTTTAATTGGGAGCATTTGCCACTGAAAAAGGAAGAGTTCTGGCAGCCAGGCAAGGTGCTTGGCAATGGAGTATGGGATTTGGTAGGATTCTGCACACTGAAAAGTGATTGGGCTCTGGGAGTCTTATGGGGGGATATATGTGAGGGGCTTGTGACTGAGGTGAGGGCTTCTCAGAGAATTGCAGGAGAGGTGTCATTGAGGATGCACCTTCCCGTTTCTTCTCCTTTTCTCTCTGCCAAACACCACTTTTGACTGCAATGGGAGTTTTGCTTTAGTAATATTGCAGGATCAAGCTCTACATAGTCATAACCAATATATTTTAATCCTGAGATATGCTATATCACCTGTAAAATTTTAATAAAAATGTATTTTATAGGGTATATCAGATAAATCATATGCTGCATGGTAGGACTACATCAGTTCATAAACCAGTCTTTGCCACAGTATCTCAATAAAGCATTAAAAAGTAGGATGTCAATCCATGGAGTTCTAATCCTAATCTAAATACAACTGGTAAACTACATTTTAAAATTTTATTTCACAAATATTCACATTTTTAAATATTGGTAACTTAGCAATAATAATTATATTTTTATACCAGAAATGGCCTACACCATAGTGACAAATATTGGCCCCCCACAATTGCAATTAGAGTGAAACCTCTCCCAACCCTTTTTTAGTGAAAGTGCACAAAACTGAACAAAATACTATTTACTTCTTCCGCAAATAAAAAGTAAATGATTTTATAAAAACGGTGTAAAAATGTCTACAGCCAGAAGATTTGTAATTTGAGTTTCTGTTATTGTGGATATTATTTTTTATATATAGCTACATAAAACTTATTGGTGCTTTACAGGCAAATAAAAACTGAAGTCCCTGCCCTGAAGATCTTACAATCTAGGTAAGGATCATCTCTTGTATAATTGGAGAGGTATTTATGTACCTGGGCAATTGTTGTCACTTATTTACCTGACAGATGGTAAAAGCCCTTTTGAACCAGGTGTTAATACAAATAATGAAGTTAGTGCAGATTTTGTCTGAGTAAGAAATTCAAGAGTGGACCATACTATGGATTGCTTCTGTGTGCCATGTCAGAGATCCTCCTATCTGTGCTTCCATTTATGTGTTGAGGATTGATGGGAGATTCTGAGCACACTATGAACTCAATCCTGTAGTTTTCACTCAGGCAAAATTCTCACGATGGGAGGCAAACTCCCATTGGTGCAAAGACGGCAGGATCAGGCCCTTTGATCTTTGAAAGAGCTTTACTTAGAAGCAATTTGGAGGGAAGACGGAGGAGACAAGAGTCTTTCAGCGCGCCCTTTTTCTTCTTCTTCTTTTTTTTTTAATCAAACCATTTCATTAGGCCAGAGCAAACCGGGGAGAGAAATTCCCCTGCATCCTCACTGTGTATGAAACTGTCTCGTTCTAATATGTGGTCGAGCACGGAACATCGAATGTAACGTAATAAAGAAATGATGTATAAAATACAAATGGACAGACTTCAGCCTCTCTTACTGACAAGAGTCCCTACTTCACTCATGAGCCTGCCAGAACCGCTCAATTTCGCTCTTGATCAGCCCTGACCTGCTATAGTCTACCTCACCTATAGATGTAGGGGTACTTGAGGGGATTGAAAAGAGTAGGTGAATTCTGGTACCATAAATACTGCAATATGCAGATAGTGATTTACGAAGATAATTAAGAGATCTTGAATTTCTGGGTTACTATGGGTTTAACTCAGATTATTCACGGATTTTAGTGAAGTCTTTTGTATATTACCAGTTAGTTTATAGCATGTTTTCTGCAACCCATAATTAATTAAAGGGCAAAAACTACAGAGAATAAAGGATACATATACATGTAATCATACAAATAGTATCTGTAAGTATTTCCTGTGAGTATTTGATCGTGAATTTCAATACTTTAGTCCCTTCTTTTTTCCTTATTACTTTCCCTGCATTTGTGGTAACTTGAATCTTTGGTTTTAGGTCATAAACTGATTAGTATATCTTTTATTAATTTACAGCGGGGAGGGAGAGAAAAGACTGGAAGGGAAGAAATAAAACCAGTTTTTATCGAATAGTTTACGGTAGCCCAATGATAAGATCCACACACCCACTCTTTTGATCAGACAATAAAGCTGTAATTCATAATGGAAGGGAAAAATCATGATCGTTCTCAAAAGTCTATGGCAAATATGCGTCCCTTTTAACTCTAGCTAACCTGGATGGTAGTAAAGGATATTCGGTACTTACTCTCTTGTAAATCCAACTGGCCTTCTCCAAATGATTCAAAGCCTTTTAACTGTGAGGTTTCTAATTCAAACCTTCTTACTCTTTGGCTGGTGTAGGCAGACCACGCGCCTAATCATAGTAGAAGTATGCAAATAGAGCGGCCTCTAGTGTTCATTCTCAGATTTGCATTTCTGACATGGAAACAGCTAGTAATAACAAAACAACAACACATGGGGCTAATGCAGCTATTGGGCAAAAGACGAACAAGAAGTGACACAGAAACCATTCTACCAAAATGAACTGTGATATCCTTTTGATGGCTATAATTTATTCCGCATAGTCCCTGGACTGAAACGATCAATTAGCAGCCTGAAATGCACTGTGAAGTAAATTGTCACACTCCCTATTACAGGGTGGTTATCATATATTTATAAGGTGGGTTTTCTGCAATCAGAGCCAACAAGGTGTTGAGTGATCAGTCATAAACGTAATTCTTCAAAAAAAGAAAAACCCAAGTATTGTGTACTGAAAAGAGAAATCTTTGTGACGGATATTACACCTTTCCTCCAGGAGTGTTAGATTTTATCTGGGGAATGCAACAATGCACTAAAAATGAGAACAGTGCTATTGCTAAAGAGGGAGAGATTTCTTTACATTTATTTGAAGGGCAGCCTACTCTGGCCGCTAGTCGGGAAGATCCGCTGTCTTTTCTCGGTTCATGCGAAAGAACACCGAAATGGAGAGTTTAATCTGCTGACGTGCCTCTAGCTCGCCCAAACCGGGTGTGACAGCTCTCTCTCTCTCTCCCATGACATGTTCTGTGCTCGCCTTCTCCACTGGCTCCCCTTTCCAAGCAACTCCTTGGTAATTTGTGCTTTTAATGAATTAGGCCACCGATTTTGCTCCTATTGTTTGTTTCCCAGTAGCATGATAGTTTCATTTGAAAATAAATAAGCTTTTAATTGGAGTTGACATCTCACATTGAGAGAGCCAGGGGCAGGAGTGAATGAGCTGGCATTTAGGGACATTTTTCTTATTTGAAACAAGCTTCATAGAAACCAAAGGGACCACTCTGAACCAGGCGCTGGGTGTCCTTTGGAGCTACCCTCCCAGGAGACGGAATGCAGGCCTCTTTGCAGGGGGTTCTCTGGGCCGGGCGTCACCGGTGTGACGGGTTCAGTGTAGCAGGAGTCAGTCATTCGAATCTGGGATATAGCCCGGCTGCAGCGCCCCCTTCTCTCCTGAGAGCTACAGGCCCGGTTCTTTCCCCCCTCCACTTCCCCATAATGCACCTTTCCTGGTGCTGCTGACCGCCCTGTGGTGCAGGAGGGCCTGAGAAAGGAGGTCAGATTGCGCCTGGAGGGATGAGGGGCAGCTGCTTGGTGACCAGCTCTCTGTCACACCTCGAGCCTTTTTTCTGAAGACGTTCTTAAGCGAGTAATCAGTGGGAAATAATGGCCTAGCCAGAGGAGCCCCGAGCAGCCTCACCCAGTGCTCTCCGACTGCCCCTCATTAGCATATGTATACTTTTAAATAGCACTTCAGCCAGGGGACTTGGCTGCAGCCTACACCAGCGCCGGCTCCCAGGCCGAGGGGGCAGGTTCCTGGGACCAGTGGAGGGCAGAAGCAGTGAATACAGGAGGGGCTGGGTGGCAAAGGAGGAGGCCGCCCTCAAAAACGGCAGGCACGTGGGAAAGCAGCTTCCCATGTTCAGTAGGACCCCAGCCCCACTCCCTTGCCGTGCCTCGCTGGTGCAGAGCTGGAGAACAGGGCACATCCCGCGGATCTCCCAAGTCTAAGCCAGGCGGCGGCGGTGCAGACACGGAGGCAGAGGCCTTCTCAGCCCAGTGTGGCTCACCGGAGGTGGAATTTAGCTTCTTAATGGACTTCAAATTACCAGCATCGCTAAACTCTCCCCTAATAGACTCGTAAAGATCCTGGCGCTACCTTTCCCCTTGCATCTGGAATTCGTAATCAAGAGCCCAATTTTGTCATTTGGAAATACTAATTATCTAATCACGCCACGCGACAGAACGCACTTGTCTGCCCAATTAGCTAGGACAATTATTAAAATTCGGAGGCCTAATTATGTCTCAATTTAATGCTGGCAAACTCGTGTATGGAGCAGTAATTAAAATCCGCTCTTTGCCTCTGCCTTTAGGGCAGTGGCTGATTAGGACCTGTCAGAGGCTGTACTGAACCAAACCAGTCAAGCGTATTGTGCAACATGACCCTGCATTGTTAAGTGTGTCAACATATTAACCTGAATTCCCTTCAGCCCCCATAATCACATTTGGTAAGAGGAAGAAAGGAGGCTACAACATGAAGCATTTTATTAAAAACACATACATTCTTTTTAATTAATGCTACAAGAGATCTGACGCGTTTTGAGCTACCAAGTGCTGCAAGTCATAAGACCGGTTCTTCTAATTACCAGTAAAGGAGGGTTTATTCTTTTCCCTTCCAAACGCCTCCCTTCTGGTCTCGTTTAAAGAAAATGATCGGTCTGGTGGATAGTGTATTTTTTTAAACCCAGCTAGTTGGCTCGCAGTGATAAAGTTGATTGCCAGTTTTTCTGTTTGATGAGGGGAACGCAAGTGACTCTGGGCTTCTGCGCGAATCAAACGGAGGGCTGGAGGCACAAAGAAAGAGGCCAGCGTTTAAGACTTGAAAGTAGTTAATGGAGGTTGGAAATTAAAAATCCTAATATTGGGTTAATTGCTAGCTACTGATTTTCGTTCCGCTTCCCAGTTCGGTGTCTGACCGGAATTCCGCCGGAACCCACCCCGAGACCGGCAAGAGCTGGGCTGAGCCCAGAGGCAGGCCAGGGACTCGCTCCGCTGGCGTGGCTGGGGTTACACTGCGGCCGCGCTCCGGCAGGGAATCCGCATTGACAGGTTGGGAGCGCGGCTGCGCTCCACGGCGCCAGTGGCGGGGGAAGGCCCTGCAATAGCGAGGCACCCTCTGATCCAGGAAGTTGTCCTTCATCTCCGGGCTGTGTCCGTGCGCACAGGGCCCTGAACGTCCAAGGCCGCCCTGCTGAGGGAGCGGGGGCAGGGCCCAGCCCTGCTTTGCCATGGCGTTTGCCCTACATCTGGGAACGGGCCTTCCTTCGAGCCTCTCTGGACGGCAAGCCGAAGTGCAAAGCTGTGTTTCGACTTGTTCTAGTGGCTGTCAGCATGTTTGCCTCTTGTCAGCAGCAATTGACTGGTCAGGTTCACCCTTGCACAGCAATTGTCACAGCTCATTGACAGACCAGTGACCCAGCCGCACCCGATAATGGAAAACTATTGATTTTTGTGGGCTCCACGAATCTAAAGCGAACAAGCCCTGTAAACTCATCAATTGCCTTGGATCCTGGTAAAGAGACAAAGTTCCAAAGATCTGCTGAGCATCCTGACAATTCGCTTGTAAAAATCAGTGAATACAACAATGAAGTGGACCTTTATCAGCTTGTTTCCCAAATAAACAATGATCAATCAATCCCTCTTTAAACCCTAAGGCTGCACTAGTTCATGCGCCTGTAGGCCAGCTGCAGTGGGGATTCCAGCTACCTTTTAACTGAAGAGATCTGTGTCTGTCTCTTCTGCTGTTAACACTTGCAAAGGAAGAACAAGCATAAGGAGAATGATAATAAAAACCGCACCAACCTACTCTAGAACAGAGACCAAGCAATGCCAGGGGAATGAACAAAGACAGTATTGGCTACAGAGGTGATACTGTGCTATCAACTTATAGTTGAAATCAAGCAGAAAGCTAGAATAACCAGACCCAGCTGTGCAGACCACATCTCCTAGCTACGGAGTCTGGTAAGGCAACGTGAAACTTTTACTACTAATTAGGAAATTGGTTCAAATGTGACCCCCTCAATTGCCACCAGCCAGGTAAGGCTTGGTTTTCAGAAGAGATGAGCACCCACAAGTCCACCTGAAGTCAATGGGCTATGTCTACACAGGGATAAAAGACCCTGACAAAGCCGCTGGCCGGAGTTTGCCTTGGGAGTGTTTTCTGACAATTAGGCCCTCGCTGTCCAGCTGCTCTTTAATGAATTCTTGCTTTCACTCCCTACTGGACAAATACAGACAATACAAAACCCAGGAGCAGAGCTGACAGAAGTGAACAGTCAGGAACAAATTGCGGGGGTCTGGCAAAATTGTGCTAGCACATAGAACATTGTGTGATTACATTATATCTTGCAGAGGTGGAGAAGTGGAAGACATAGATCTATGAAAAGTCTGGGGGGAGGCAACTGCACCCCCATCCCATAACAAATGGCATCTCTGCTTGTAGCCAGTCTCAGCAGAGAAGTCAAGGATTGACTGGGCATGGCAAATAAGCTCTTCTCTCACTTGTTCGGGGGTCCAGCCCTCTTCCAGGTGACAGGAGAGACACCAACAGGGAAGCTCACACTACTGTGGGACTGGAGCTTTGCTTTGACTGCTAGGTTCCATCCTGTAAGGCATTGACTAAATCAGTGGTCTCCAAACTTTTTTGATCGTGTACCCCATCAGTAAAAAAATTTTGAGCACACACCCCCTGCCGTGCTGCAGGGCCGGCTCTACCATTTTTGCTGCCCCAAGCAAAAAAAAAAAAAAAAATCTGCCCGAACTGCCAAAGCGGCGTTGCTTCGGCGGCCCTCCTCCTGCCGCGCACCCCACTGTGGAGACCACTGGATTAAATGACAGTTAAGGGTACTCAGCAGCTCGCAGAATTAAGCCATTAGGATCTGATCCTGCAAAACCGTACTCATGTGAGTGCTCCTCCCTCAGAGGCAGGGAATATGTCTCACTCCTGCAAGCACTTAAGAACAGGTGTAACTTTACTCATGTGAGTAGCCCTATTGAGTAAATTAAGTGCTTCCTTAAGGGAATAGTGTCATATATAGCTATTAATAACAAAGGATTTCATTCATCAGTATTGTCTATCTACATCTTTCCTAAGAAATCATTATTTGGGGAAAAACTGATAGTTGAACAATTATCTGGTTTAAGATTACCTTATTTTAAAATCACAGAAATTATAGCCTATTCCTTTATAAACATTGAGTAAATCATTCCTTTTATGAAGAAATATAGAGTAATGAATCACCTTTAGGTTCTTGTAGGCAATTGGCTGAACACGGATCTTGCATACACTTGCATAAATCAGGAGTAAGTTAATGGAGTTACAACAGGGTAATAGATAGGGGAGATCGGAATCAGGCAGGTTCTGGCTGGGGGCTACCAAGTACATTTTTGCAGAAAGTGTTTAAAAGGCCCTTGAAAGGGCCATGGAGATAGCCAGAACTTTACTTGTTTCTGCTAAATGAAGCTTCCTTTAAAGAGAGAGAGAAGGAAACAAATATTTATCTTGCAGATAACATGATAAACTTAATTCAACACCTAATAACAGTTGAGACTTAAATAGCTTTGTAATCCTGGTAAAATGTTAAATTATCTTTGCAGGAAGAAAGTTTATTTTACATCTTAACCATTGACCAGCCCCTATCACCAAAACACAAATCCATTCTGCAATAATTTTTCACTCATCTACTGTAATTTTTCCTTGCTGGCCTCTCACTCTCCTGCCTTTTTTCCATCCATGTGAAGGCTGCTCCCAATATCACCTTTATCTCCCACCTTTGTGACAATGGGCCTAACCCAGCAATCTGCTAAGGACTGTCAGTCAAGCAGAGTAATTCAGCATCTTGCAGGAAGCACTCAGCCCCTCACAAGATAATGACTGTCTTGCCCCACTTTTGAATTCTTTCTCATCTTCTTTATATATTATTAAAACTTCTTCTCACCTTCAGGCAACTCCATAACACCGGTTCTGCCAACACCTGAGCCCTGACTTCCCCCTTCATCTCCATCCTCTCCCTACATTCCTCTCAACCCTCTCTCCTTAGTGTTCCCTTTTGGGCCTTATACTGTGAGGTTAGGTCTGCAGCACCTGAGAACTGCCAAGTGCTATCAACTCCCAATAAAGTAATTGAGAGTAGAGGGCATCCAGCCCCGCACATAAAGGTGCTCAGGGCCACACCTTTTGTCATAGTCTCTTACTATGAATTCTGTCATACTGGCCCCCTAATCTTGCAACACCTCCCAATTAAATATCCAATGCCTCTTCCTTCTCCTCACTTCTATTAAGCCAACCAGGGATCACATCTATTCACTGCTCTCTGTTTGACTGCAGTGTACCCACACAGGCCTTCAGATAGTAAGCTTGCGGGCCATGAATATTGCTCATTATTACTGTTGTCATATTTTCCCTGCTGTAATGTTTAATGTACAATTATGATGTCTCAAAAATATAATAGACATGTTGGAACACACATGGAAGCAGAAGAGAAAAATAAAAGCGGAGCAACTATCTAGGTTTGTTATCTAAAACTATGATGGCTCTGATGACATGTTGCCAACCACCAGATCTGAAAAAGAAATGAACTACAATTCTGAACATTTTAAAATACAGCAAACTAAAAGGAGCCCAGGCCATGATTCACCTTCACTTAAATGGTGCATTCATTATGGTCTTCAGTAGTTCTTTGTCCCCGGCTTTTGATCATCTCCTCCCTCAAAACACTTTTTCCTCATTCAAATGATTAAGTTTAATTTAGGCAGTAGTTTTACTGCTACGTGACAAATCCAGCAACAATGAAAGCAACTAACCACAGTAATTATAAGAAGGAAAACATTGTGTATTCTTGTGTCCCTTGTCTGTTCTTGTAGCATTTGACTTTTCCACGATGAAGCAAATCTTAACTCAAACGGTCATCTAGTCATCTTTTTTCTAGTCACCTCACACACACTTCGGAGATAGAGAGAGGGAATTTAAAACGGCTCAGTTCAGAAACTGGCTGTAGCTATCCCTCTGCAAACACATGCTAAAATTAACCAGTAAAAGGTTTGCTTCAAATCACCAGAACTTCTAAAGGCAAATCTGACTTGCAACTAAATCCCTCTCTGCAAAAGTTTTCAGTATGAAATCAGTCGCCTCCATCTTTTCCATAAGAAAGAAATTAATATAATACAGTCATTCATTTGGTTTTAAATGAGTTTAAATAGATACCATACAGAATCCAGTGTCTTGGGCAGTGGCTTGTTAAATCCAACATGACCTACACATTTAATAGACGTAGGTCCCCATCCTGCAACTTCTTCCACACAGGAAGACTCCTGTGCCCATGGAGAGCCCTACTGGAGTCAATGGGGATCCTTCCATTGGATGCAATTGCAGGACTGAGGCCTAATTTGGGCTGTGATTTTTGTAGGGATCTTACAAAGCCTAGAATTTTTCTTTGCAAGTGGCTACGAATGCTACAAACCCAAATCCCACCCTATCTTTATAAGCACATTTTGCTGTTAATCTCAATTACTCCTCTGATTAGTTGTTGTCTATCTAAACTTCCCAGAACTTTTAGTAGAATTTCCTAATGCTTAATAATTACTTTATCTTTTCTATAACTTTTAACTATGATATGCTACAAAAGACTAATTTACTTCATGACCAATTTATGTTAGATTTGGGAATAACCTATTAATCTTAAATTATACAGTGTTAAATATTAAGCTAATATGATCTAATTCTATACTTTCTTTTCCAGTGGAAGGTAAACATGGTTTTCATTCTTGAATAGTAGAAGATCCAGAGGAAGGCCAGCTCATGTTGTTTGGACTTCATAAATAGCTCTCTATGCCTATAAAAGCTCACAAGTGTAAACACAGATTTAACAAAATCAGGTTTATTCAGGTTCCTGTGAATCCAACTGCACAGGTTTAGTTTACACAAAGGCACTGTGGCTCAGAGAGGTTACGTGATTTATACACAGTCATCACAACTCAGTGGAACAGCAAGAACCAAACCTAGAGAGACCCAAACCTCCCAACACTATGGCTTTTTTTGCGCTACTCAGGCTGTGCAAAGCCCCATAAAGCTGGCTAAATCAGCCCCTTCAAGATTCCTCTTGAGCAAGGAGAAAACCCACATGATGAACAATCATTGTAGCAGCTCTGTACCAACACCCTTCTCAGTCCCTGGCATAGGTAGCATGGCTGGTGTGCCCCTGTCCTTTGGTAATTTCCAATTGCACAGCCCTTTGGTGCTGTTGGGCTCTGGACATAATTTAAAATAGCCTTGAGGCTGCTTTAAGTTGCACCAGAGAACAAGCCTGGATGGGAAGGAAAGAGAAGGGTGTAAAACTGACTTATTTTCCCCACCCAGAAACGTTCTGAATGCAGCTCTGGCATGGCTCAGGATCAGGGTCTAGGAGTCTAACTTCAAAACATGCCACAATGAGTTAGTGTGATCCGACTGGCATCCTTTGAAGTGAAGTATAAAATATAAAAGCTTTCATTGGTTAGTTCAAATCCCTGCTAAGAACTCTCCTATTTCTGACCCCATATGGAGCACTCTTAATTTAGTCTCACTGGGAGCACCAGATGCTCTAATTACATCATCCTTGTCTTTTAGAAGTTCTGTTAGACAACAAATGGGAACATTTTAAATTTAACATTGACAAATATTTTTTAATCAGATCAGCAACATTTTTTATATCACAGCTCAAGAATCCTCTTCAGCGGGACTATTTTATGTTTTAACACTACCCAAGAGCGTTAGTGAGGCATTCTTAGGATGCACACGCTTGTATCTGTATTGAAAAGACTCAGGCACATAAGGCCATGAATATATCTTGCCCATCTGCTCCATAAATTTTTCTGTAAGGCTTATTCGTAGAACATGGTAAATGAGTTATACTTGGTCAGCTGTTGCTTTCCATTTTTGTTGCAGTCTCTTAATATGTTGCAGATAAAGCCCATTTCTGCACCAGCCTGTTTGATTTCATTTAAATCTAAATTAAATGGTTAGATGGGGCATCTGAATTACTGTTATCTGTATCATCTCTTAATTATTCATTCATTTTAGTAATATTAACAGCTGCATGGAAAGGACCCATGAAGCCTTTACATGTTATTTTCCTATAACATTATACAAAAGTGAAGTTTTCCCCCTAATCAGATGTCTCAAATATAGTATGGCAAAATTAAAAATCACAAGCAGTGTTGAATGATCATTGCATTCTTAGCCAGAGTTTTCATCACTTATTGAAGCTGCCCTTCTTTTGTCTTCATGATTGAAAGATGTTCCTTTTCTATTCCCTTCTACAGCCTCTGAAGGTACGTGAGCAACTTTTGAAAGTTAGCCTTAAATAAGGATTTGGAGTAAGTGCCATCAGGAATAGCAGACAACAGGGTGCATGGCTGTAGTGATATAAGCATACATCTTAGGTGTGTGCTGAAGTGTAAGACTGAATGCCATGGGCCTTCAGCATCTGAGAAGTGCAGTTTTCTCACAACCATTGCAAATCCTGGAATGTGGTTTTTTAGGTATGTAAAGGAATAAGTGGGGGGAAAAAAGTGCTAAGCCCGAGTTCCAAGAAGAGCGGCTGTTGTCCCATATCATGTGGGCTAAGAGCTTAGCTAGCCAACCTAATCTCTCTCTTGCTCCTGCCCATTTTATAGTGTTCATTATGCTAAGTTAGAACACCCTTCCTATTATAGCATGGTAAGGATAGAAGAGGATCCCCTAGTACTCTCTTCCCCCACTAATTCATTTGCACAGCAGACGCTCTAGCTCTTACTGTATTTCTCTCAGACTTTCTGCTAGAGATTTTTTTTGGTTAATTTAAACGATTAATTTACTCTGAGTATCTTGCTCTGACCATCACTTGTAACCAGCGCTCACCATTGTCATCAGGAAATTCATATGGTAAATCCTTTGCCTAACTGGGATCAGAAACATCTCTTTGTGCTAGGAGTAAGTGAAGGAAAACTCTTATGTTAAAAAATACTTGGCTTGTGCAAGCACTCTGAATTTTGGCTAGTATATAGGGGGAAGGATCATGTAAGTCTACTCTGTTGTCATGTTTTGGCATTTATCTTTCTGTTTAATTATTTCTGAAATGTTGATTTTCTATAACTCACTTGTTTTACTCTTCTTAAATTCTCCTTTCACTTCACTCCTGCAACAATGGTCAATCAGTGCAATCTTCCTTATTGAAAACAAGGCCGCCAGAATCTAGCTATTTCTTTAATAATTTTCAAAAAATATGTAGGGTTAAAGGGTCCAATTATTCACAGAATGGCTTTGTTTACAGCATTTTGCAACTATTGAAAATGGTATGACAAAATGACTAATGAAAAGAAGTCCAGATCCTGGGAGACTGGAGTTCAAGTCCCGGTTTTGCCACAGATATTCTACGTCAATGATTCTCAATCAGTATGTGTACCCCTAGGGGTATACAGAGGTCTTCCAGGGGGTACATCAACTCATCTAGATATTTGCCTAGTTTTACAACAGGCGACAGAAAGAGCACTAGCAAAGTCAGTGTGAACTAAAATTTTAGACTGGTCTATATACTATACACTGAAATATAAGTACAATATTTATATTTCAATTGATTTATTTTATAATTATATGGTAAATACGAGAAAGTAAATCAATTTTTCAGTACTATTGTGCTGTGACACTTTTGTATTTTTATGTCTGATTTTGTAAGCAAGTTTTTAAGTGATGTGAAACTTGGGGGTACGCAAGACAAATCAGACTCCTGAAAGAGTTACTATAGTCTGGAAAGGTTGAGTCACTGTCCTATGTTACCTTGAATAAGTCATTTAGTCTCTCTATGCCTTAGTTCCCCATCTGTAAAATGGGGATGTTTCCTTACCTCACAGGGGTGATGTGAGGATAAATACATTAAAGATTGTGAAGCATTCAGATACTACAGTAATGGGGCAGATTAGGATCTTAGAAAGATACCAAGAAAAGAATGTGTCAACTACAGGCTTGATCCAGACAACTGTGCACACTCACTTTCTTGGAATTAAGCATTGGTAGTTGGGGTGAGATTTCTGAGAGAGGACATTGCTGTTTGGGACCATCTCTGTTCAAGGACCGGTGTATAGTATGTAAATAAACCCATTGTACACACACACACAAAATACCCAGACTCCCCATTTGAAAGGCATTCAGATGGATGGTGGGTGAGGTTAAGATTGAACATAACTAAAACACCTCTGCAATCCATTAATTAATTAATAGTTTGGGTAGTGGGGATGGTCAGAACCTGAGGAATTACCCTTAATTTGATTTTATTCAAGATGTGGAGTATAGGGAAATCTTGAGTTTATGAAGCTATTGATATCTTTTAAAAAACCTAGACTGGAAGTTACCTTTCTAAAAGAAATCAGTGCAGAAATAGAACATTTGATCTATGCACTCTTTTTCTGTATTTAAGCCCTATGAAGCCTGAATTCATAACATACCTTTACCAACTTCCTCATAAAGGTGAAACCCTTTTATGCAATCTACATAATCTAGTAAATGTGATGTTCTCAATTATACCTGTAAACAAGTGAGTGCAATGAAAGGAAGTTTTAAAAAGCATGCATCCAAGAAACTTTCTGACTTTTGTTTTTATTCTTTTTTTCTTGACGTACTCCCACATAATATAAAATTAGGGCCATATTCAAGCTTTTGTTATGAGAAGATGATGAGCCTATGTTTAAGCAAATTTGGTACATCCCCTTGGGTTATGTGTCATTCACCGAGCTGTGCTTACAGTCTGAGCCAGATGGCTGATGCAGAAGTCTTTTGGAAGAACACATCTCTACAGAGGATGATGTCGCACTGTACGTGGTGGCCAGGCTGTCACTGAATGCAACTCCGTCACGGTATTTAAATCACATTAAAGCTTTCTTTTATTTATGTACCCCCTTGTGATTTTGTCTGGCTACATTCTAATTGCCAGCCTCACTGCAGTGCACTGATGTGCCACAACTAGCTCTCTCTTTTTATTCGAGGGAATCTGACCTCCAGCTCCTGCATAGAGTGTTCACAATCCTGTTGAAAATACTGTGATGAAGTAACTCACTCTTTTCTTATTTTCCATTTGAGAGCTGCCTTGATATTTACTCTGCATTTTTTAGGTGCTGGAGATAGACCTGCTAAAGCTGGGGCAGGTTTCAGAAAGTACTATTTTATTACTTTGTTGTGTTTCAAATTTATTGATAGATAAAAATAATTCAGTAACTGAGGTTCTGTAGAGAGGTCAAGGAAGTCCGTTTCTATTGCTTTCAAAAACATATGCATATTTCTATTATGTTTTAAATGATCTATTCCCCCTCAGCAATGGAAAATATAATGTATTAACTAGAAGAATTGTTGAAAATAAGATGTGTTTCACTGACTTCTGATGATTGATATTATAAGAAAAGAAGTCCAGCAAAAGTTAAAGGTGATAAGTAGCATAGTGCTATTCCATCTATTACCCACTCGCCTGCAGTCTGGACAGGGAAGGGCTCACTGAAGTTTAAAAGGAAAGTGGAGAATGCAGTGATCAGGAAAGCAAAGGATGTGAATCAGTAGTCCAGTCCTTCATACATCTCTGCCATTGCTCTTCAATCATAGCCTGGAACAACTCTTGCCATTCCAGTCTCGGCTCTCTCTCGAGTAATACGTCAACCATACTAAACTGTCAAGTATCAGGGGGTAGCCGTGTTAGTCTGTATCTACAAAAACAACAAAGAGTCTGGTGGCACCTTAAAGACTAACAGATATATTTGGGCATAAGCTTTCGTGAGTAAAAACCTCACTTCTTCGGATGCATCTGTTAGTCTTTAAGGTGCCACCAGACTCTTTGTTGTTTTTATACTAAACTGTGTGTCAGTTCCATAATCTGTCCACCATTCCATAGCTGCCTATTCGAATGATAGCCAAACTCATTTGGACTGGTAACCAAAGCAAAACTCCAGTGTGGTGAAAGGTCAAGTGTGTACTTACTTTCTCCCGGGTTTCCCCCCTAAGAATCAAATTGTGGACAATGAGAATGAACCACAGCATGGGGCAATTTCAGTCTAGAAAGTGAAAAGTTCAGACCTACTTAGAGAAAAAGAGGAGCACATGTAGATTTCAGCTACACAGTTGTATCTGCACCAAACCTAGACCTTTCATGAGAACCATCTCCATTAAAATCCACACAACTAATAGTTTCATAGTGGTGGCAAATTGAGATCTTTGTGAGATTGTAATCAATACAAGGCATTGACTGTAAACAGACAGCACATGCCAATGTTCCCAGGCAGCTGCCATATGGAACAGTTGAAGCTCTGAATACACCTGCTTTAATGTTCACTTAGTACACAAATTCACTTTGATTCTGGGGAGCTCAAACTATTCGATCTATGCATAGTAATAACAGTAACATCACTGGAGGTTTGTAAAATTAGGCCAAATTATTCAGATGTTGGGAGTCTGAAATGAGACACCTAAATAAGTTGCCTGATTTTCAGAGATGCTGAGCCCTCACAGGCCATTAACAGGTTTCTGAGAAATCAGAACACTTTTGAGGTGGCTAACATCAGACATCCAAGTTTGAAAATTTTGGTCCAAGAATTTGTGTAGAAGTAAAATAAGTTGTAGGTAAACTTGTGAAATCTGAGACAGCAATGTAAGAAAACTTACTGCTTCAAATTGAAACAAGTAAAGAATCTGCCTGTTGTAGGCATAGCTGCTGTGGCAGTAGATACTCTGTACATTTATCTAGAGATATAAATACCCTTCCTTCACAATATGCTAACTACTTTACATTTCTAAGGCAACACAAAGTGCATTTCCTTCACATCTTATCTCACCATTCATAAACCAATCCAATGCCCAACACATGTTACAGCAAGTGTAGACTTCAAGCCAGTGCCCCCCACACACCCTTTATTAAATTATGTGCCAGCTGTTATGTACTGCAAAGAAATTATGTTAAACTGCAGGTTGCTGATTTTGTTTGCTGCTAGCAGTGGGGGGTTCGGGTACTTCTGGCATATTTCCAGATAAAATCTGAAATCACAGTTTAATTTTGTATGGAGATTTTCATGACATCTATTGTATTCATTTTTAATAGGTATACATGCCATGATTCAGGCACTTCAATATATTTGTACGCAACATATTTTCATTTAAATCTCCCTGTGAAGTTATCAGTACTACCTTGGTTAAAAAGCTAGCCAGCTGCTTGCTCACAAAAAATCATTCAAGTCAAATACTTCATTTCCCAGTTTTCCCCATTTTAAATTCAACTTGTCAGCAAAGCATTTTGCTGTTACATTAGGAAACCAGAAACATGGCACAGGGAAAAGAGAGTATTCCATTCATGTGGACTCAGCTCATTCTATGTAACATAATTCAGCAGAAAAGATATTTCAATCACAAAACCAAATAGAAACACAAGTGCATTTTGACCATCAAGATTTGGGAGGAATTGTTACAGCTCTGGCCTTACTATTCCTAGTTTCTCTCATCTGCTCAATAACATATTTAAACATTAGCAAAGACACCTAGGGTCTATTTATAAGGGAGACACCAACAAAAGACAGTTACCTTTTCCGTAACCAGTGTTCTTCGAGATGTGTTGCTCATGTCTATTCCACAATAGGTGTGCATGCTCACCATGTGCACCAGTGCCAGAAGTTTTTCCCCTAGCGCAGGGGTTCTCAAACTGGGGGTTGGGACCCCTCGGGGGGTCAAAAGGTTATTACATGGGGGGTTGTGAGCTGTCAACCTCCACCCCAAATCCTGCTTTGCCTCCAGCATTTATAATGGTGTTAAATATATAAAAAGTGTTTTTAATTTATAAGGGGGGGGGTCACACTCAGAGGCTCACTATGTGAAAGGAGTCACCAGTAAAAAAGTTTGAGAGCCACTGCCCTAGCAATACCCGTAGGGGGGAGCGCCCCCCGCAACCCCTGGAGTGGCGCCTCCATGGCGCGGTATAAGGGGAGCTACACGCTCCCCCCACCCTCAGTTCCTTCTTGCCAGACAACTCCAACAGAGGGGAAGGAGGGTGGGATATGGAATAGACATGAGGAACACATCTCGAAAAACACCAGTTACGGAAAAGGTAACTCTTTTCTTCTTTGAGTGATTGCTCATGTGTATTCCACAGTAGGTGATTCCAAACTATATCTGCTGGAGGTGGGAAAGAGTTCACAAACTCTCAGGACGGAGAATGGCCCTGCCGAACCCGGTGTCTTCCCTGGTCTGAGAGACAATCGCATAATGCATAGTGAACGTTTGAACTGAAGACCACGTGGCAGCCCTACAAATGTCCTGAATGGGGACATGGGCCAAAAAGGCAGCCGATGAGGCCTGCACCCTAGTCGAGTGCGCCTTCACAATAGGTGGTGGAGGGATTCCCGCCAGGTCATAACAGGTACGGATGCACAAGGTGATCTAGTTGGAGAGCTGCTGAGTGGAGATTGGCTGACCTTTCACACGCTCGGCCAAGGCAATGAACAGTTGCGAGGACTTTCTGAATGGCTTAGTCCGCTCCAGGTAAAAAGCCAGAGCCCATCTTAAATCCAGCTTCTCACTGGACACATGGGGCTTGGGGCAGAGGACCGTCAGAAAAATGTCCTGACCCATGTGATAGGTGGAGACCACCTTCGGGAGGAACAAAGGGTGTGGGTGGAGCTGTACCTTATCTTTATGAAACACCGTGTACGGGGGCTCGGAGGTTAGGGCCCTGAGTTCCGAGACCTGCCTAGCTGACATGATCGCAACCAGGAAGGCCACCTTCCACGAGAGGTGTGACCAGGAGCACATGGCTAGCGGCTCAAATGGGGGCCCCGTGAGACGGGTCAACACCAGGTTTAGGTCAACACCACTGAGGGACTGTGGGCCTAACATACGGGAAGAGACGATCCAACCCCTTAAGGAATCAGCCAGGCATAGCATGGGAGAATATCGTGTGGCCCTGCATCAGCAGATGGAAGGCCGATATGGCCGCCAGGTGCACCTTGACTGACAAGGGCGCCGGGCCCTGGGCTCTAAGGTGAAGGAGGTAGTCCAGAATGAACTGGATCAGGGCAGAAACACCCCACTCGTCTGCCCATCTGGAAAACCGAGACCACTTTGCCAAGTAGGCTCAGTGTGTGGAGGGCCATCTGCTTTCTAAGAGGATGTGCTGAACCCCTTCTGAGCACGTCCTTTCCTCTCTACCTAACCATTGAGCAGCCATGCTGTGAGGTGGAGTGCCGCCAGGTTGGGGTGGAGGAGGTGGCCCTGGTCCTGGGGGAGCAGGTCTGGGCGGAACAGCAATGGCCGGGCGACCGCCAGGCCTGTGAGGGTCCTGTACCAATGCTGCCAGGGCCATGCCGGGGCAATCAGAAGGACCCGGGCTTTGTCGGTCTTTATCTTTTCCAAGACCTTGCCAATCAACAGGAACGGGGGAAAGGCATAGATAAACTGGCTTGACCAGGATAGGAGGAAGGCATCGGAGATAGCGCCCCATCCCAGCCCCCCCCCCGGAGCAGAACTGGGGACAGCGACTGTCCTGCTGAGTCACGAACAGGTCCACCTGGGGAGTTCCCCACACTTGGAAAAGTCTATGCACCACCTCTGGGTGGAGAGACCACTCGTGCTGAGAGGAGAAGTCCCTGCTCAAGCGATCTGCCCGTGTGTTCCGGGCGCCCAGCAGATGGAAGGCCTGTAGGCAGATGTCATGTGCTATACAAAAGTCCCACAGCCTGAGGGCTTTGCGGCAGAGGATTGGGCCCCGCCTTGCCTGTTGATGTAGAACATCAAGGCCATGTTGTCCGTGAAGACCCTGATCACCCAGCCCCCCCAGCTGCGAGCGGAAGGCCATGCATGCCAACTGTACCACCCTGAGCTCCTTGACGTTTATGTGGAGGGTCAGATCCTTGGGTCTGAACATTTCCCACGTGGGCCTCCCATCCCAGGTATGACGCGTCAGACACCAGTTCCAGTGATGGGGCCCTGCCCCTGAACGGGACCCCTTGGAGCATGTTTCTCGGGGAGGACCACCACCATAGGGAGGTGATCACTGGCTTGGGCACTGTGAGGACTTTGTCCATCCTGTCCCTGGCCTGGGAGAACTCTGAGGCCAACCAGAGCTGGAGGGGCCTCATTCTGAGTCTGGCGTGATGGACCACATATGTGCACACCGACATGTGACCCAAGAGCTGGAGGCACACTCTGGTTGTTGTCACCGGAAACCTTGTGACTGTTGATGAGTCTCTTCAGGGTCTCGAACCTGTCCAGTGGGAGGGAGGCTCTGGCTGATGAGGCATCCAGGACCACCCCGATAAACTCTATGGATTGTACCAGGACTAATGTGGACTTGGTGTTGTTTACCAACAGGCCCAAAGTGGTGCACGTGGACAGAAGGAGCGCCACATGATCCTGCACCTGCGACCAGGAGCTGCCCTTGACCAACCAGTCATCCAGATAGGGGAAGATCTGGACCCCATGGTGCCTGAGGTAGGCCGCCACCACTGACATACATTTTGTGAATAGTCTGGGGATAGTGGACAGGCCAAACGGGAGGACTGTAAATTGGTAGAGTTCCTGCCCCACTGTGAAATGGAGGAAGCGTCTGTGCCCCTCAAATATATGAATGTGAAAGTACACGTCCTGCAGATCGAGGGTGGCGTACCAGTCCCCGGGATCCAGGGAGGGGATGATGGAGACCAGGGAGACCATGCGGAACTTGAGCTTCACCATGTACTGGTTCAGGCCTCACAGGTCCAAGATGGGCCTGAGCCCCCCTTTGGCCTTCGGGATAAGGAAATAGCGGGAGTAGTACCCCTTGCCTTTGAACTCCCCCGGTACCGCTTCCACCACTCCTAGGCCCAGGAGCCATCCCACCTCCTGCTCGAGCAGAGCCTCATGCTAGGGGTCCCCCAGGAGGTACAGGGCCAGGGGATGGTTAGGCGGGGAGGAAGTAAACTGGAGGGTGTAGCCCTGGGAGATCAGTCCGAGGTCAGCCGCGACCACTCTGGGAGGAAAGCACACAACCAATTGGAGAAGGGAAGCTTTATTGAGGGTGGATCCCTGATGAGAACTGGCAGGGCGCCCCTGGGCGTCCCGTCAAAACCACCTTCTCCCCGCTTGCTTGCCTTGGAGGACCCAGGCTGGGGAGCAGGCCGAGACTGCCTCTGTGGGCGCCTCTTATAGTTCCGCAACTTCTTATAAGTGGTCTCATATTTTGAATGGGTGGCCTGAGTGGGAGTCTGCTATGGCTTGAACTTAGGTTTAGCCAGAGCCATAACATAGAGACCCAGAGTCTGGAGAGTCATGCAGGAGACTTTCAGGCCATGCATCTTTGTATCCATTTGTTCCGCAAACAGAGCTTTTGAGCGGTCCTGCAGGGAGGTCTTAGAGGAGGGGGCCAATAAGGCCAGGGTTTGCCACAGGGCATTTGAAATTTTCGCCACCATTTCGTGGAGAGGCAAGGCCACCCTGCCCGGTGCCAAGGAGGACAGTACATTAAACAGGGAGTCCAAGGGCTCCTCCATCTCCTTTGCTTGGAGGTGGAGGCTTGATGCTCCCTTTATAAAAGGAGTTCTTGGTGGGCCCTAAAGTCCACCTGCGGGATGGAGGGGTTGTAATTGCCTCATCCGGGGAGGGTGCGAAGGCCGGTGCAGTACTTTGTATGTCCACCGGCACCAGAGGGTCCACCACTTGGTTGGTTTCCGGGCACGGTGCCGAGGATGCATGTTCGACTGATTTCTTCCTTGGAGGTCTGGAGAGAGAGGCTGATGGTCCTTCTGAGGCTCCGGCCACCGAGCAAGCCCCCACTGGGGGCTGCATCACGGGCCTCAGTGCCCACTGGTACCATTGGGCCGGCCACGGGGCCCGGTGCCGCTGCATCTGCTGTGGCACTGGCAGAGCCGGCTGTTCAGCCTGGCTGGCTTGGCCCATTGATAGATGACTACGAAGGGAGGCCGGGCTGACATACGACCTGCTGCTGTCCTTGGACCGGGAGGAGCAGCAGCGCCGGGAGCAATGCCGACATGGAGGACTGGTACCATCGGTAACAGCTGCTCTGTGATCGGCTCCGGCAGGCGGACCCACGGCAGTGATTGATGCCCGGGGCTGCAGAGGCGGTGCCGTGGCAGGATCCTGGAGCGGGACGACGAACGGGAACGACGTCAATGTTCATGCCATGACCAGCTGCGATAGCCCTGCCAAGTCGAGGACCTTTTACGTTGACTGCCTTGGTCCCGTCGGTGTTCGCTCCTAGAGGCAGAGTGGTGCTGAGAGTCTTGGTCAGACAGAACCCAACCAGACAGCCTGGTGGGCGTTGAGGGCAATCCACGTGGACTTTGCCCCGAACAGTCTCTGGATGGCGAATGGCGTCAGGAATGTTCCCTCAACTGAGACTGGTACTGAGCCGGGGGTGACTGCGGAGATCCCACCGGTGGCTTGCCTCTGGAGTGCGGGGTCGACATCGGCGATGTTCCTGGTACCGGCATGGACATAACATCCCGGGCTGCCTACAGGGCCTCTGGTGTGGAGGGCACCCGGACACCCAGGGAGGCCTGCTCCGAATGGGCCGGGCTACTCTGCTCGACTTGAGTCAGAGGCCTAGCGGTTGGTGGGGATCGAGGACCGCCCAACATGGGTCTAGACTCTGTCCCGGGATTACTCCGGTGCCGCGGCGAAGAAGGCCTCTTCCTAGTCTTCTTGGAGTGCTCTGTGGATGGGGAGCTGTGCCAAGTAGTCAATGGTGCCGAAGGGTCGCCGCGCACCGACACTGCGGTGCCAACTCGGAGCAGCGCGCCGGAGCCGGGGTCAGCGCCGACTCCATCAGAATAGCCCGGAGCCTAATGTCCCTTTCTCTCTTGGGCCGAGGTTTAAACAACTTGTAAATCTTGCAGTGATCGCTGAGATGGGTTTCCCCTAAACAGTCTGCATGCGAATCACTCACTGGCATAAATCGTCTACAAGTGTCGCATGGCTTAAAACCCAGGGTACGGGGCATGCCCCGGCCAGGGCGTTCTAGCTAAACTAAACTAACTACAGGTACCATACAAAACGAACAAGCAGTTTTGGGGATGAGCTACAGCAAAACTGGAGCAGAGCAGTTCCGAAGAAGGAACGGAGGTGGGGGATGCAGGCAGCGCCCCTTATACCGCACCATGGAGGCACCACTCCAGAGGTCGCTAGGGCGCTTCCCCACGGGTACTGCTAGGGGGAAAACTTCCGGCACCGGTGCACGTGGCGAGCATGCACACCTACTGTGGAATACACATGAGCAAGCACTCGAAGAACTTTGGCTTTTAGCAACAAAGCACAGACCATGAGATAGTGAAAATAGGTACTTACTACTATTAAGTTACAGGTGTTCACAGTACATATATCCTGTCAGCCCTTTTCAATACAATTAGGAAGCAAACCTTTAGCTCTGAGGTGGCAGAGGCAAAACAAGACACAACAGGACAGGAAGAGACAAGCACCCCCACTAACCCCCCAGGCCTCTCTGGACCCAGAGCCATCCCATCGGGGCAACCGTCCCGGGCCCCGTGCTTTGTGGGTCCCCACACTTCAGGGGGATGTGGGGTCCAGGGCAGCCTGGGGGAGTAGCAGGGGGGCCTGGCGCTGGCAGCAGCGAGGGACCTGGCCCCCAGCGTGCCCCTGCTCCGCCCCCTCCCTGCCCCCATTCCACCCCTTCCCCCAAGCCCCTTCCCCATCTCTTTCTGGCTTCCAGTCCCTCCACCAAGCGACCCCGGGGCAGGGCAAAGAGGGGCAGGCTGGGGCCGGGTCACTCGCTGCTGCTGGCACCAGACCCCGCTCTAGCTCCCTAGGCCACCCGGGACCCTATGTCCCACCGAAGCACAAGAAGCTGAAACATTGGTGGAGCCAGGCCCACGGTCCTAAATATTGGTGGAGCACGGGCATCATGGGCCCATATAACTATACCACCTTGCCTTTTGTAGAGAGGACTGCTTCCTACCATTTCAGTTGGAGAAAAAGACACAAAATGGCAGATGTGTAAGAGAGAGACCTTTAAGAAAGAAAACATACACCCAATAGGAAGAGGAGTTAGAAAGTTATCAGTAACAGGTTTGTGATTTAGGCTAAATACTATGAAGAGCTCACATTAATTTGTTATGTGACTAATCATTCATGTCTGCAGATTGAACCATCATTTTAAAAATTTACAGTAAAATTAATTCAGGTGGCAAAGTGGAACAATAGCTTTTCATCTATGGTAATTTGGATTCAAAGCCTGTATTTGTTCCTGGCACAAGCCTATTTCCTTTATATATTTTAACTGGACAATCAGACAGGGGCCACATTAGTGATCCTTGCCCTGTAAAGGCACTTGGAGAAGATTTGAAGAATCTGGGAAATTCAGCAATCAGATTTCATGGAACACAACAAAATAAGCAGCAACTTTAGACTAACTTTATCTTCTGCTGTTTCTCTCTCAGAAGCTGGGGAAACCCTAACAAAAATTGTCTATGTCCAAATAAGGACATTAAGTTATTTTACATTTTGTAATTGGCTTTTTTAGAAAAGAGGTAGATGAAAGTCTTATTTCTAGTAAGCAGGGTTTCTACATGGTTGACATGCACTTCCTCATTCAGTTAAAATGTAGCTTAAGCTTGTTAACTCACACTCTCTTTGTCAGTCATATCTCTTATACTGAACAAGTGCAAGAAATCATGACTTCGGCATTCATTACTGCAGTGACTTAAGTTATTAAGTTGAATTTGAATATGTTTCATAAAGACATACATGAACATGATTTGTATTTGTAGCTGTCTAAAGGATCCATCATCAATACTACCTTGTGTAGATAACCCAAACATCTGAAGAACAGTCACACTGGCAATGAAATTCCAAAAAGCACAGATCATTACAATAATATACAAGTACAAAGATCAGTATACAGCACTTTCCCTAAAAAGTCATTGGGCGGGGGGGGGGGGGAGAGGAGGAGAGAGGATGTTGCAGTTCTCTCCAATACAAAAGGGTGCANGCATCAGCAAACACCCCTCCCCAAAACAGGACGTGGGGGGGGGGGGGGGGGGGAGAGGAGGAGAGAGGATGTTGCAGTTCTCTCCAATACAAAAGGGTGCATTCAATAAGTAAAGATACAATTGTCAGTTAACTTTTGTTAAAAAGACCCAGTTTTGAGAGGTTAAAAACGTAGCTTTTTACTGGGATACAGGATGCTAAAATACACAATGCTACACATGCTATGGGATTGGTTCAAACATTTTTGGAAGTGTAAGGGAGGGGGTCCAGCATTTTGCTATCCCTTCAAGTCTCACTCACAACAAAGCTGTTCATATAGGGGCAATTCCAAGGTGGGTCAATCTCAAAACTACCAGGAATACTTGTTTCTGTGATGTTGTATATATTAGGGAAATTTACCACGACCCTGTGTGTGGGTCTCCCTAGCACACCTGCACCCTTGCCTCCATACTAGCGCTCCCAGTGATGTGTATCCATACCAAACATCTTTTGAATTGGACACGTTTCCAGCCAGGTTAACCACTGTGTCAGTCTCCACTGCCACAGTGGACACAGTCTGCTGCTGTAACACCTCAAATGGTGCAAATAGTCCTCTTCCATCCCAGAGCATTTTGGTGGCCTGTCTGGTCTAGGTTCTGTGCTCCACTGACTAGAAGTCAAGTTGATCAGACACCACTTACCTGTACAAAGTTGCACACACATGGGTTGCAGATGCAAACTACTAAGACTGCAAGTATCTTCTGCTTCAAGCACTTGAATATTACCTGCATGTCATAGAGGAAGCCTTCTCATAAATAGGCTGCCAGCTGGCAGGCCCTGGTCTCAAGTCTGGGGAGAGGTGGAGATGCAAGGTAAGCCAGGCAACATAATTAGAAATACTCTGTTTTATGTCCAGGTGGTGGCAGAGTTTAGGATAACCAAGACTAGCAACCAATGCCAGGGGATTAAGGGCCTTAAACTACAATATAACAAGGCCCAGAGAAAATAACAGTTAGTGAAAAACATGCTCATTTTATGATGAACTTGATAGGCTCCTGGGCATTTGCTGCCCCAGTGAGTCTTAAGTGCTGTGAGTCCACAATGAATCACTTTGTGGTGTGGTTGTGAGGGCTCAGGACTGCCAGCAGGGAGGATCAGGAGGCTAAGGAGATGCACTGAGAGATACCTGATATACTGCTAGGATCACAGGATCTTTTTGAGGTGGACTCAGGATCCAAACGTGACTGGTGACCCAATAGGCAAGCCAGTTCTGTGATGGAGGATCTGGGACCCTTTACAGGAGATAGGTAGCTCCTTATGATAAAGGTACCAATGAGGGTGGATTTGGCAGGCTCAGTGGAAAAGTTCTCCAGATTCTTATGAATAGTGCCATTATTATTTGTGAAAGGATGGATATAGCCTCATACCAGGGCAGAAGCGTCCACACTCTCTCTCTGCTTCACTAGTCTCCATTCTCCACCTGCACCACTGTAGCACAAGTAACAGCTGGCTAGACCCTTCCTAGCTCCCCCAATTCAAGCCCCTCAGAATTTCCTAGGTCTTGTAATTCTCTTGGCCCCCATTTTAGCTCATAGAGCATTGTTCCAGGTGGAAGCAGAAGGGCCTGCTTTGGCATATATGGCAGCTCACTGAACCAAGTCAGGTGGCTGAACTTGGAAAGAAGGACCAGTTGGGAAAAAAATTCAAGAAGTCACACAAACTGCAGTGTTAAAAGGCAAAACATAGGAACATTTTATTGCAAGAAGTTACATATTGGGCACTATGGCCAAAATGTTTCCATTACATTGACTCTGCTAGCCCACGTGCCAGGCAATGGCATTCACATCGCATGCTGAGCTTATACACCTGAAATCACATGAAATTAGTCTGACTTTCTATGAAACACTTTCCTAAGCAGATTCTTTCTAGCTGTTTAGGTAATACCTTTAAAACTGTATAAAGCACAATTCTGGAATGTAACCAATGTGCAAGTAACAATCCACTGACTAGTGGGGTACAAACTACAGTCTAGTAGAGAGTTCTGTTAACTATAGCCCTTATTTCATCCCAATCCCTAATTACTGTTTCCAAAAACCATTCATAAGAGCAAACACTTGCTATTCATCACCATTCTGCTCGGTGTATAGCTGAATTTTCTTCTATATATGTTTGCATACTCAGGAAAAGGCTTAATCTATGAACAAGCCTTGGAAGAGAACACCATTAATGTCAAAATAGTTTGGTGGATTCCACACTGCTCACTCTTATGAAGTTCTAAGTTTTGAAAATCCTGGAATTATGCATGTTTCAAGGCTCCAAAGGCTTCATGAACTTTTTATAAAGATCCAAGAAGGCCTGCACCACCACGGAGAAGCAGCCCTTCCAGTTAAGTGTATTCCTGAGCTTGTTTGGGAAGATGGTGGGACACAGAATGGATATATGGATTCTTCCATCAACAACTCACAAAACCCAACTGTTTAAATACCTTGATAAACTTAGGCACATTAGCAGCTTTATCACACACTCCTGCAATACACTAGGTTTTGTCTTGCACACTTTCACCAGAACAGCAACTACCATGGACTTCCTGATTCCAGACTGACTCTCTCCAGATGACTGGTAATGAATCTGGGGTGGCCAAATTCAACAGGATGATGACTACTCTTTTCCACAGAAGTCTAGCACTGCAGTATTGGGCCCTGGTTAGCATAAGAGTTCCGGAACAGTTTCTTTTTTCATCCCAAGGTTCTGTAGGTAGAGCTGGCCATCCCAAGTCACCAGAACAACTCTGTCCCACAAGCTTGTAGTCATGGTTCACCGGGTGCAATTCATCCAAGAGTTAAAACACACAGCTATGCATGTGTCAAGCAGCAGTAAGTGCCTGATGTGTGTTTGTGTCTCTAGCTCTCTGCAGGTATTGTCTGAACCATTTCACCACTCTGCAGCAGCTCACTCAGATGCCTCCTAATGGCTTGTCAAAAATTTGACTTTTCCCGTAATTCTCCTGTGCTTCCCAGGATATTCTAGAAGTCCTTCCACAATCTGCCAGAAGCAAACAGCTTGCGAGAGCTGTACCAGAAACTAGGATAGTTATTGGGAGGTCAGTGCAACTACATTGCTGTAGAAGAGCATAATATAAGGAGACAGAGCAAAACTGCAACGGTCTTTAGCCTGAAACATGGCTAGTGTGGACACACTGTACCACTGGTGCTTACATGAGTGCAATTCAAATGGTTCAACTCCCTAGTGAAGACTCTGCCTAAAGCCTCCTAAGCACAGCAAATATGCAAAGATTCAACATCCCTATGCTCAGAGGACTGGACTTATGAATTTTGTCATTTGGCAGGGTGGGTGGCTAACAAAAGACTGAAACATTTTGGAAAATGTGTGTGGCCTGATTTTCAGAGGTTTTGAGTACCTGTAACTCCCATGGAAGTCCATGAAATCTAAAAAGTGGCACCTCTGAAAAATCAGACCAATCATCCTTATTGCTTGACATCCATGCTAAAATGATCCATTGTAAAACTGTCTTGCACTTCACCAAACACCCTATGCATCACCCCTCCTTTGCTTTTCCTGTCAGTTCTTTCCAACTTTTTGGAAAGTTGTAATCCCTCTTCTACGAAATTATATATTTTACCCTAAGAAAGCTAATAAACGCTTTTAACTGGAAAAAAAAAATCAGCCTTATCAGTTCAGGCTGAACATGGTCATTCGAATTGGCCACAAAGCAACATGTATAAACTAGTCAGAATGATTTATGTTAATTCAGTCGTCATCTCCATTCAGTTCCTAGTGGAAAAGTGTCTGCAACACAAAAACAATCCATCACAATTGGCACCCTTTCTGGTGATCTCATCGGAGAGACAAGGCATGGGAACTCAGCTGGTTACCAATAAATATATTAAAGTACAGTAACCAGTAATGGCTATAAACAAAAGAAAAGGCCAAACACTAGACCAAATTTTTCAAATTGGATGCCCAGCACGAAGTGTGAAAATCCGTATTTTGGAACCTACATAACGTGGGCTGAGACGTACTGAGCAACTTACTGAGTCAATGGAAGCACTGAAGTCAGTGGGAGCTAAATGGGCTGTGAATGCTAAGCACTTCTGAAAATCAGACCACTTATTCAGATGCCTACAGATGGAATTAGGTGCACAAGTTTGAAAATTTTAGACTTCTCTGTGAAATGAAAAAGGATGAGCGATTTAACTAAACCTGTTCTATCAGATTTTTCATTACCTCCATAGTACCGGAAATTGGGATTTATGGAATCTGACAGCAAATACTGATGGGGATCAAGACTCCCAGCAACAGTTACACTTGGAGAGTAGAGAAATCCTAACATCTTGGGTCAATAGGGTTATTTGAAAAAGACCTAAGGATAATTTAATAAGCCACTTTTATATAATTCATTTCAAATCCAATGTAGGTCCCAAGTGCAATGAATTTAACTATTCAAAGGGTGCTAAGATTTGCCTATATTAAAAAATATATATATATTGGTAGGAGTCCAAGACAAGCACAGCAGGATGCCGCATTTTGAGACAGATCTGGATCAGCAGTGAGGGTATATCTGAAGAATTGTGCAGCTCTGCTTCACACTACGCAAAATTCTAGCCATTACAAACAGACCATTTTCTCAAAATTTAAGGGTCTGATCCTGGAAGTTTCAGAGCTCCTCATTCAAGGATTATAGGACTAGACCCATATGCTTTTCAAACTTAACTTTAAAAGTGAAGATGTTACATAAAGTGATTCACTCAGTGGTATTACACACTGCCTGGTTTGAATGAACTAAATAAAATTCAAGTTATTTATCTTGTTGAAAACCTAGTTAGATTTTCTACTACTGCTAAATTGTGCATGGTACAGTTTTACTCTATCAGCATATTTAGCAATGTTAGATAATTATCAGTGTAGCTTCACCGAATTTTTCATAAGTTAACCAGCCACAGAATATGTTTAACATCTTTTTGTGAAAAGAATAAACAAATATTCTAATAAAACATTCTGAACTTTCAAGGCAATTTCATTGTTCTTATCTAATTTACATCCACTTCTTATGAATATTTTTTCTAATCCTCCACCTTCACCTTACAAAGCAAGTTTTCCACCACAAGAGCTCAAAATCCCACAGGTTGCTTGCAAACTCCTACTTATTTTTCAGTATCCACAACTAAACCAGCTCCCATGCAGACAGAGAATAAGGCCCTGATCCTACATTGTCTAGTGTGTGGGTGTACTGCTGCATTCAAGCAAAGCCCAACTGATGTAGATGGAGCTTTGCATGGGCACAGCAGTCCACCTGTGCGCTACACAATGTAGGATCGGTTCCTAAATGATAACAGACACTCAGTTTTACGATCAGATATAAAAAAAATCAAGATTAAATGCAGTTTTAGTATATCAAACCAACCACATGTAAGGAAATGCTCAGGAGTATTGCTATGAGATTTTCCTCTCATCCTAAAAATATCAGGAGGCAGCACTCTTTTTAAATAACAAGAGACGCCCTACAACATTATAGTAGGGTGTTTTTGTACTATACATCGACATATTTCAGTTATCCTATTTTTAAAATTTTTCCCACAGCCCAAAAACCCTTTGAATATTTTGAGGTATATTTTTGATTCAGATAGGTAACAATATAATGGACATGTTAAAGCTTCAAGTTATCCACAGGGAGTTACACTAAGACAGTGGCTCTCAAACTTTTTTACTGGTGACTCCTTTCACATAGGAAGTTTCTGACTGCGACACCCCCTTATAAATTAAAAACACTTTTTAATATATTTAACACCATTATAAATGCTGGAGGCAAAGCGGGATTTGGGGTTGAGGTTGACAGCTTGCAACCCCCTATGTAATAACCTTGTGACCCCCTAAGGGGTCCCGACCCCCAGTTTGAGAACCCCTGCACTAAGAATACATTACAATACCTCTCTAAGACATTAGCCCCTAGACATATAGAGAGCTACTTTTGCGAGATATTAGCAAGTCCTAGTATGGAGATTATTTCAACTTTATAAAAAAAACCCCATCATCCTGACATTTACACCAATCAAATGTAATGCATCTGTGAACAGATCATATTATGTTGTGAGTAAATGTATTCTACTCTGGATCACTAATGAGGAGATTCTAATCTCAAGCAAGACAAATCAATTTCTCATGAACTGTTATTTCATAAATAACACAAATAAGAAATGCTTCACATTATAGACATTTAGATTTTGTTTAAACCTTTTTATTTAGAGATTTTTCTGGTAAGGAGATATACCATAGGAAAGCAATTTCACTGGCAGTGAGGTATGTATATACTCTACCAAAATACTCCTTGTTTTAACTGCTTTTAACTTTATTTACATATAAAGAAAATATCAATGCATATTCTTGATTTAACTACAGTTTTAGTTACCCTACATGAATAAAATGAAATGTTACTTGCATACAAAACTGATTTGTAGAGGAATCTGATTTACTGATTAAAAAATTAAATCACGTTTTGATGACAATTTAAATGAACAAACACAATTTATCATGACCAAGACACCTGCACCATATTGTCCATCCTCACAGCACATTTATTTCAGTAATTCCGTAAGTAGGTCCTTAGCATGAGCATAGTGTTACACAGTTTTCATACATAGAATCACATCCAAAACAAGTTCTAAAATTTAAATTGTAAACATTCTCTTCATATGTAGAAACATTTCAATGTGTTCAAATTTGTTAAAATGATCAAAAAAAATTAAACAGAATTATAAATGAAAAGTCTAGTCCTAAACCGTGTAGTGAGCAGTTCTCATTAGTACATTTCTACAGTGTTAAATAAAGTAGTAGAGAGGCAAACTGTTCTGTAAGCAAGTCAGACTTTAAGTAAAACATCATAAGGAAACAAACTTTAACCAAAAAAAAATGCTTTGCAATAAAGAAAGTTAGATTTGAATCTACTATGATACAAAAATGTAAAGGGTAAATAACATCTTTGTTGACAAAGTAGGAGGTAGCATGGATGCACCACTTTATTGTCAGTGAGAAATGCAACTGAAGTAAAGAATACTTCCTTACCACAAATAATTTCCAGTACTATGTACATATTTCTCTTAGAAATATTTGTTTAAACAAGTTTCCCTCCACTTTTTAGTACAAAAAAGCCTCATATGATTTAAAAAAAACACTTACACACCTAGATAGAATAGTACTAATTGCCCTATTTGAATGAAACAGTCTCTTGAACTATGAAGTACATGATATTTAATGCCCTAAGTTGAGTAAGTTGTATTAGCGGTTCTTGGTATTATACAAAACACTACATACATACAAACAAAATATAATATCTTATTTTACTATGCAAGTGGGTTTTGTGTGTGTGTGTGTGTGTGTGTGTGTGTGTGTGTGTGTGTGTGTTTTTGTTTTTTGAATAAACAGAGCCTTGATTCTGGTAACACTGCAGAGGGCATGGTTTGTTTTTAATAAAATCTGTCGATAAGTACCCATGTGCAACAATTTAAAAATGGCTGCTTACATGTAACGATCTTGTATTGATAGTGAACACAGTAACTGACAAAAACATAGTAAACCTTAAAAACACATCTGCCACCCTATATAAAATATAAAGACTACTTACTGTAACTGTTAAGTACTCAATTTGTTTTGATGTTACTGTAATTCACTTTCCCTACTTCTCTGGCTTTAGGATTTATAAACATAATTTAGTGTAGCAATATTTTTAAAAAAATGACAAAGAATTTCAAATTTACATCCAATTCAAATTTAAAAGGTTTCCTTGTTCTATGATGCTGCTTCTGCCATCAGTAAAGAAAATGAAGTTTCAGTAATTGAAGCAGGCTTTTTAAGTAGCGATGTGACCTCAACCATGCCAGCCCCAGTCCGTGGAAGATTTGCATTGACGATGTGTCTCTGCAAGTGCTTTATCCAGTCTTCCTGAACAGACAATGGTCCTCGAAAGACCAGACCACAAAACCTGTGCAAATTTTAAAATCATTCCATCAAGAAGATATATTAGCATTAAACAAAATACAGGTCTCAGCAGACATTGCTAAGGATTAAGAATTATACAGAAAGTAAACTTTTCTCCTAAAAGCTCATTTTAATATATTTTTTAGATGAAAACCCTAATGGTTTCATGGTTAATTCAACAATACTTGATAATTGTTTCAAATGACTACGAAGATATAAACACAAGATTGAAGTTTATACTACAAATTATACCTTCACATTTGTAATGCTATAGTTAATGGCCCATTTCCATTAATAGGCTTTTGTTTGTTTTGTGCAGGGGAAGAACACTGCCCAAATATGAAATATGGAAAACACATTTTCAGCCAGGAGAGGGGAAAAAAATCTATTCCAAAATGTAAGACTGTTTCAGGTTCTTTTTTGTTTAGGTTACTGTAATATTAAACTTAGTTGTTTGTTTTGCTCAATATTGACTTTTTAAATCAAATGGAATTACAATATATACTTCTGAATATTCTTATGTAAAAGCAACAATATATAACCTCTTTTTAGAAACAAAAACAAAACCCCAGATACTGTAATTTCAGTTAACCAATTATAAAAATCCTGCATATACCTGCATCGGAGTATGTAAACTTCATCAGCACTATGAGGTAATGGCAGCATTTTTTTCTTGCTTCCAGATCTTGATCTTGACTTTTTTTGCTTACAATCTAAGGCTAAGAAGGAAGGAGAACATTTTCCATATATAAAAGTGAACAATTAAAAGTTAGTCCTAAACCAAATAGAAATATTCAACAAACCTTCATTTATAACCATGCTGAAAAACTCATTTATTTTCTCTTACTGTGCCATGTTAAATTACAATCTAAATTCCAAAACTTTCAATTACCTTTCAAACTCTAAAGAATGATTCACAAAGAAGCAAAGATAGTCTTTTCCTATCTTTGTTTATCATAGTGTTTGTTCTCCTCTAAAAACCATCGGACCATCATTAAGCTAGATACATTTTAGTTCCAATAAGCACTAGTAACTGTTATTGTGGAATTACCCAATGACAGTTTGAAATTCCCTTTCATTCTTAAAACTTTTTCGGTCTTGGAAGATCTGTTGATAACTATAGTTCAAATTATGTCATAAAAATACAGTTACAGCTTCAAAATGTTGACGCATTCAAGCTAATTTGATTTAAATCCAAAACATGAATGAGAACTATCTGCAAGGAAGTCTTGTCTACATCTGCTACAACAGTGAGGAATGCACAATCATCTGCTCACATCATACAAGCGCCAAACAGAAGCAAAAGTTTTGGTCCTGTCCTGTCTCTGGGACTCTTAGCTGAAGCTTTCTTACCATTTGTCTATTTGATGGTTAAAAGGAATAAGAAGAAAACAGTGATTATGAACCTCTTGTAATAGGCTGACAGACTTTATGACAATGCAGAGAGATGCAGAGCCACTTGCTGAATCACTTCTTATCAGGTGTTTGAACTATGCATGAAGGTACAGCGCAATTACTGCTGAAGCAAACTAGCATGTGGATTTAGGATTAAGAGGGGCTGAGCCCTCTAGGGGCAGAGGAAATTGAAGTTTGCAACAGAGGCCTTGCAAGGAAAAACTCTACATCAGCCATGGTTGGGAAATAACTTTAAACTGTACTTTACATTGGGTAATGATTTACACTTACCATGAAGCTAAACTCGAGGGAGAGTCTGGAGGCATGTGGAAAACTTTACCTATTCCTAAACATGAACACAAAACACTGATGACATAGAACTATCAAAGTAACAATAATGGAAAGGGCATCAGCAGCACCAGGGAGGGTCACTCTAGACCAGAGGTTCTCAAACAATGAGGCACAGGCACCAGTTGCCTACCTTTTGGCCAGCGGTTAAGTGCTCCCAGAGTAGACCCAGAGCTCTGTCCTGCCTGGGGGCAGGGCAGAAGGAGCCAGAGCTCTGTCCAGAGGACGGTGCTGGGACAGGGGCCACCCAGGGGTCTGTGGGGGAAGCAGCTTGCAGGGGCTCCCCTGCTCCAGCCCCCAACTTATCTCTGCCTACAGCAGCACAGGGATTCTCCTGATTCCCCATCTTTTCTCCAGTAACACAAGGCCTCCCATCCCTGCCATCTTCCCCCTGTGCTGTGCTCACCAGCTCAGCTGGGGCTCCTCCATCTCCTGGGGTTCTCCTCTTTGGCTGAAGCACCCCCGCAATATCCCAGGGGCTCCCTTCCACCCAGCCCAGCCACATACGTGGGGCTCCCCTCCACTCCTGTCTCAGCCCTGCCCTGCAATATCCCCTCCATTTGCTACTGTTCATCCCTGGGCTGCAGGGCTGGATGAATTGGGCTTAGCAGAAGGATTCTCTTTCCTCAGCTGCTGCAGCTGTTCATTTCCAGCTGGTGCCCCTATCATGGCAGCAGCCCTTATGCAAAGCCGGCTGTTAGCTCTGCAGAAGCTATTGGCACTGCCTTCCTCTCCATCCCTGGTGCTGGAGCTTGACTGCTTGCGACAGGGAGAAGCCACCACGGGGGTCCCTGTGGCAGTGGGGAGCCATGAACCCTGTATGGTTCCAGCGTGACACACCACCTCCCCTATGGCACCAGTACGGCTAGACAGTAACCAGCTGGTCCTGGCCAGCCGCAGCCCAGCTCAGTACCCTGATGAACTTCCTGCTGTACCAGACCCATGCGGAACTCAAAGTGCTAGTGAACCTCTGACTGCCATGCTCTGACCTGCCCCACCCCCACCTGCCGGGCCATCTGCACTAAATGGGAGGCCCTGTTCCCTGCCTGTAAGCCCAGGACAGCTGGGGCGGTGTCACACAGTCAATGGCGTTATGATTTCCTAAAATGTTTGTGCAGTTTTATTTTAGTTGCTACAGTTTGTATTTTTTGGAACACAACTGTGAGATAGCACGAAAAATAATTTATGCAATAAAATTAGTACTTTTGATACTCATACCCTTATTTTAACTATATTGATCATACACTGCTACATTATTATTTGTATTTTTGCAAAATATAGGATTTTCAGTTTTGTGTTGTCACTGTAAACAATGGGGGGCTGGGAGGTGCAATTTTTTTCTCTCTCTAAGCTTAGGGAAGCTCACTGTTGCAAAGTTTGAGAATCCCTGTTTTACGCTGATGTTTCTCAGGTGCAGAAACATTAAGATGTAAAATCCTAATGTTTGCGTTCTCTGATATACCAGTCAAGAATCTGTCTACTCTAACACAAGGATAATGACACAAAGACAATTGCTCTCAACACTCAAAGCCTCCTCTGCTTACGCATTTATACCAATTAAGAGAAAAGAGAGAGCATCACACTGCACCTTTGCATTTTTTTTCTACCGTGGGTGAATATTCTGGGGAGCAGGGGATCCCTTTAGATGAACACTTGATCTAGAGGTTTTAATCCAGTGGGCCAAACTTATTTTTAGAGGCCTTGTCTTCATCCCTGATTCTGTCCATTAGAACAACTATTTAAAGATTTCTGTTCCTCTAATTCTTTCCAGATAGAACCTCAAGGCCATAGTGTTCAGAGGCTGCCACAGAAACTAACTCCTGACTGAGTACCAAAATGTTCCCTCTCCCTCTATCATCTTATTGTTGTGGAAAGAGAGTAAGGGAGAGGAGATAAAGAGACAGCTGCCAACTTGCTGATCCCTTTCCTGGAAACAATATTATCTAGAAAAATGACTAAAAAGCCAATAGAAAACTCACTGACACTTCCGAGTCTTGAAGGTAGGAGAGAACTAAATTCAGACTCCAAATGAGTCCAAAACAGGTATCCAGATAGGCTTATTTACACAAAGTTGAAGGAAGCCTTCTATTAGCAGATGAGGCCCAATGGTGTTCTCTTTGACAGCAGCGAGCAAAGGGATCTGTACACAAAAGGTGCTGACAGCAAGGACTTTGTCACGACCCTCTTGAAGAAAGTGAAGGATATGATCAAGGGAACAGGAATTGGCCCTAATGCTTTATGGCAACATACAAAGAACATGTTCCATTTTCTATAATGGAGAGAAGACCATATCCTCCAAGCTTTAGGAAAGTATGAATTACACAGGAGTAGAAACCATTAAATTGGCCTTTCCCACACCACTGGCACCTTATCTTTGGGGAGGATCATAGGACTGGAAGGGACCTTGTGGGTGATTAAGTACAGTCCTTGACTATTGCAGGCAACCCCATTATGTAATCCCATTCACAAATTTAAAACTAGTTGGGATGTTCATCCTCACTGCTCCACTAAGGAGTATTGAGATCCTCAAGTGAAAGGTGCTCTAAGTACAAGGTACTAATTTTAATCACTTTGTGTCCTCTCATAGGTATCAAAGATCCTTTTCAGCCTCATCTATATACACATAGGTTTTTATGTAACCCTCATAAATGCAGCATCTGAGCACCTTCCACAAGAGATATAATCACCTGCACAGAGATATAATCTCTCCTCCCAGTCAGGAGGAACTGGGCTTAATTCATTTTGTATTTTTCCCCCTTTTAAATCTAGTATTACTGATGGATATCTTGCTCAAAAAAGCGGGGTTTGCATTTTGCCTGGAAGATACTGAAATGTATGGCCATCCTTCTCTCTGAGAGAGGAGACAGGGTCCTGAAGCCTGGATACCAGTGTGCCAGTGGAGAACTATTAGCATAAAAGGAGATCCATCTGGCCAGGTGGAAATGATTCTACAACAATGGCTTTGCCTCTGTGGATTTTGCAGAACACCCCAGAGAGGAAAATTGGAGGAAACAGAGACCACAGCTCCATTAGATTGCCAAGGCATTGATGTGAGATCCTTCTGAGGTCAGTTAGCAGTTACAAAATCAATGACATTAAAGAACGTGAAAAAGGTCTACAAAGCGGCAGCCCTATGTGTGTAGCAGGCTCCAAAAACCAGAAGGATGTCACTTTTGTGAGATAAATGCTTTGTGGCTCAGAGTCTCTTAGATTGGATTTCTCTGGATACAGACAGACTTCAAGGCTAGATTCCCCTCATCCCCATCAAAAAATTGGACTCTTCTCACTCAGGCAATACTCCAGTGTTTCAGGGAGGCTATACCATCACTTGTGCCCTAACCCTAGCTTTTCTAACGGTGTTCCTGAAGGCTAGCAATTCTAGGACATGGATGTGCAATCTTCTGAGAAATAAACCTCCCTGACCATCCCACACTTAATTGGGCCCTAATACAGGAAAATGGAGTCTGGCATAATGCACCAAGAGAGGTGGCTTTGCAATAGCGAGACAGGGATTTTACAGAGTGTAGAGGGAAGGAAGGAGAGAATGGGCAAGTAATTTTCTGCTGTGTCTAGTACACAGGCTCTAGACAGAAGAGCTGTAAAACACAGGACTGAAGAACTCAGCGAAGACTTCCAGCCCCTCTCACACAGGGTAACAGGACTAAGGTTGGAACACAAGGATCAGTCCACATGAAGCAATAGTAACAATAGACTCAGAAGACAAATTTGCAAGCAATTCAAATGTTAAAACTGGCCATGAGTTGAAGTAGCATTGCACACATCTGTCCCCATTTCTTGTGGTTTTTGACTTTCTGAGTACATTTCTTTACTTTTAAAGGCACAAACCAGCATGAATGTGCTTTCGGGTCACTGTAGGAGAGAAGGTAAGACCAAAACTTTTGGTAAAATTTGACTGATGCTTCTGATCAACATTCAGATGATTCATTCACCAAACAGACTGATATATGAGTAACTGCAAAACTGTCATCAAATTGCTAAAACTCAGGAGTAGTAAACTCACTTAAATTAAAGCCATGGGTGCACAAACACTTTTGATGCTCACATACTGTACTGATAGGATACTAAAACAAGCAGCACCAACTTAAGAATAACACAGTCTCACCCCTAGGTCACCTGTTCCAACCCAGCCCATGTTATGACCAAAACCGGTTATTTAACAACATCTGTCTGGTGGTTTCAATCCTAGTTCCTAGTGGACAGTTTCCACATGACAAAGTAAAACTCCCACAAACAGCAGGCTCACTAACACTCAGCAAAGAGATCAAGAAAACTGAACCCCAACCAGCCTCATGGAAATTCTTTAAGATTAGGGTGAGGCACATTGTCAAAGTGTATGGAAGCTCCGACTGCCACTACCTATGCCCATGTTGTGGATCGAGGGCATCAGTCTCCACAGCTGTCAACTACCACCTTTCATAAGCACTATATTCAGTACAAAAGTCTCTTTGAAAGAAGGCTTTTCCCTTCAACCTTGCCTACCCGCTGTCTGCTTAGTTGCTGCTTCTGAAAGCTGTGTGTGACTGTCTGGATTCACTGCTCATCAAAAGCTCTGATTCAGCATGGCAGAGTAGAGGAACAACCAATTTAAAATAGAAGATAACTGAAAATATTTGGAAAGATCACTTGGAGGAGCTCAAGTTCCGTTGAGAACACACTATTTAAAAAAGCATCCACACATTAGGTAAACAGACTGTATATACTCAATTCCACAGCACAGTGTCAGCATGGCAGGAAAGACCCCAGTCTCACGGAGGTGGCAGATTAAAACGTATGCCCAATACGAGTGGGCCGCAGCATGGATTATGTTGGAAATTGTAACTAGTGGTTCTTTGTTGCACATCTTTAGGTCCAATGAAATTCTCAAGCTGTGAAATAAGTGTGCAACTACACAACAACTTAAATTTGTGCTTTCTACTAATCCACAGTCCCCAAAACGGGAACACTCTTTACTTCAAGTGCTGAAGCAAGGTCTGTTCTTACTAGGACTTCATTATTTTTGCTACAGAACATTTACTAGTATACTAAACTCAGGCAACACTACAATTAAGTGATATATGTTATCATTTAATTGTATTTGTTTGCTTACTTGCTAACTGGCCACATTCAAATCATTTGCGATGTCTCTCCCAGTCATTAGGGCAAATTTGTAGGGTTTAACTATACAACAAAATATTTTTATCTACAGTAATTTTTATGCCAGGGAACTTTATTGTGTATTCCTGAAGATATTAATACATTTTCTTAAGTACTGCTTGATCAATTATGGATGTAAGACTGCAGAATAAAGACTTCCAGGCTACATTTCTTGCTCCTCCTCCTAGCTCCAAGGCCACTTCCCTTGTTATGTGCCTCACTACAGCAGCACAGCAGGGAGCAGTAGCAGAGGAAAGCATACTTTTTTTTCAGGGGAGCCAAAGGAAGGGTAGGACAGTAAAGACAAAAGAAAGATGGAAATGCCAGGGTGCAAGAGAGATCAAAGAATCTCTTTGGGGACAAAGAGAAAGTTGGGGAGGTCAAGGAGAGAGAAATGGGGGACTCTGGAATACAAGACCTTAATAGGGAAAAACCAAGTGGAGAAAGATGTATTTTGAAGATGGTGAAGAGGTCTGTCCTTAAAGTGACAGGGTGAAAGAGAAAACCTCTCAGCTGCTCTGCAAAACACCAGAAGTGGACAGCAGTCCACTAACCCTTTCACCAAAATAGATAGGAGGAAGAAAACTAGCATCTGTTGGGCATGGGGGATTAAACCAAACGTGCAAACCTGTGTTGTACAGCCTGAAAACTTGCACTAAACTTCTGGAACCAGACTTCCAAAGTTAGATGTGGAATTTCACAAGCAAATTGGGTAACTGTGCACACAAATGCACCTAGGTCATTTATGCATATCATTACAGTGAACAGTGGACCCATATTGCATAAATGAAGTTTGCAATTACACACTAAACTTAGCATAGCCAATGGTCTAACAAATCTTGGCCTTGCTTGAAGACTTGTTCCTTGAACTATTTTTCAAATATTGGCAGCTATATTTCATTTTTTCTTGTTAAATCATAACATGTGGCGGCATAATACTCCTGTATTTTCTCAGCATGCAAAATTTGGTTACATACCCTGTAAGTTACTGGTTGTGAAACAGCATGGAATCTACTAGACAAGTGATGTTGTAATAGTTAATATTGAAAATACACATAGTCAATGTAGTGGGAAAAACATTAATTGCCTAAAAGAAGGGTACTTAAGCTATTGCAGCCCTGGGAAAGCTTTCATTTCTGCTTCAATGACTTGCAAAGATGACTCTATTTCTTCTATTGAATAGCAAAGTATAAACAGTTCCCATAATAATTGCCACATCACATAAGAACTACAGCAATCATGTATGCATACAATTATGTAATTAGAGCAAGGACCTGGGACAAGTACTGAACTAATAAAGAATTTCTCTGACTAATATTTCTTTACAAAGATGTAAGGAAGCAAAAGAGTAAGTTCAGGGCTTTTTTTAAATAGGAAAAATTACTAGATACTCAATGCCTCTACACAGTTTAGAAGCTGAGGTCAATGAATTTCAGGGCTGAAGACCCCATATAATAATTTCTCTAAAACACAGTCATCTTCATCTAACAAGACAAGCAGAACTGGGATCTTCCCAATATAGGAGATGCTCAGTAATACCTGCACTCACACAGAGCCATCTCTTCTCACTTCTCAGAAAAATAGAGCACAGTGCTTGTAGTGTGGTATTATATCACTAAGACCTCATCCTACACAATGTACAACAGTGTAGTAGATTTACTAGTACACTATTAATTATCAAATAATTAAAACCACAATTTTCAAAGTACATTTTGTGATCCATTATCCTTGCTTTGTTTATTTGCTTGCCAATTGACAAAACTCACTAATGTGCAAAGGGTCTCCCAGTCACTAGTGAAAACTAGTAGCATTCTAGTATCAGTTACTGGGGATAAATGAATTCTAACATAATTTAATCTTCCTATACATCATTTTTGAGACACCCAACCCATGGATTTCCTCTAGCTGGTTTAATGTATTTATCTCCTCTCTGTGACCAGATTCAAATTCTGCAGTTAAAAATTAAGTTTCTAGCTCTTCCAGATGAGAAGAAAAACTTCCAAATGGGCAAATATAAATGAAGAACTACTCATACAGAATTATCACTGTAAGTTTGCAGACAGCCTGAAACTGCTCTAAAAAACATGAACTGCCCTCAATCTCAGAAGTGTGTTATATAATAAATAATAAGACTAATACCACCTACCTTTTATATAGCACTTTTCATAAGTAATCTCAAAGGACTTTATTAAGTTAGTATCATCTCTGATTTATAGATTAGGAAACTGAGGCACAGAATGACCTGTTCAGTGTTACCAAATTTAGGTCTCCTGAGCCGCAGACCAGTGCTCTATATACTAGGTCACAGTGCCTCCACTGTTAACTTTTAAGTCTAATGAAAATATTTTAAAATAATTTCCAATAACTTACATATGCAATTGTGCACCTCTCTTGCACAATCATCATAACTGTGTGCATAAACTGAATAAAAGCACTAGCAAAGAGTCCAAAACCTCAAAAACAGCAGTGATGGTAACAAAGCCCTGTGCATCATCTTTTCCCCACTGAGCGACACTGCAAACAGTAACCTTAACAACAAAATTAATTACACCTCTACCTCGATATAGCACGGTCCTCGGGAGCCAAAAAAATCTTACCGCATTATACGTGAAACCACGTTATATTGAACTTGCTTTGATCCACCGGAGTGCGCAGCCGCCCCCACCCCCGCCGGAGCACTGCTTTACCGCATTATATCTGAATTCGTGTTATATCGGGTCGCGTTATATCGAGGTAGCAGTGTATTATGTAAGGGCCAGATTCTATCATGCAGTCTTTGTTCAAACCTCCCATTGTTATCAGTGGGAGATCCATTGTGAATCAAGGGCAGCACACAACCCAACCTTCATAGACTCTGCCTACAGACTAGAATTAAAAACATATCTTGGCCCTCTTCATAGAAAGTTTGACATCCCTGCTTTACACATGACTTATACTTCATATAACTAGCAAGATCTATGGCTAAGAAAATGGAACACTACTTTTACCAAAGTTTACTTTTTCTTGTGCTTGTTTCTTCTTTATGGAGTGACAGACAGCTGCCTTCCCCAGTTACCTAGTATTTCTATTTCAGACTCTCCACCTCCCAATTTCCTTGATATCTTCCCCTGCTGCTGACTTCAATGATACTTCATGTGGCCACAAGGGGTTGCCTGCAGAGAGCCAGCTACAGAATCAGGCCCTCGGATATTATTCCAGATCACAACATAAAATGGTAAGGGACACCAACCTGAAATCTAGTTTATTTTAATATGAATGAGTTAAAAGTAGTGTCAGGACAGTACTACATTCACCTCATAGTACCACTACCAAATTATTTTCACTTTGTGAACCACCAACACGAACAGAGAAAACCGTGAAACTGACTATACACAAAGTGCTGTCAGATGCATAGACTGAAAAATTAGTTATTTTTCGCTCACCTATTTCAACTGTAGTACTCTTAAGGGCTATTTGTAATAGTAAGTAGGTAAAAAGTGTTTGGACAGGCATGATTTTTTAAAGCTGTCATATCCCTTTCATAAAAAACAAATAGCTATTTTGATTTTGGGGTGAAGAATGAAAGTTGCTCAGCTTGCAGCTTTGTTTACATACCTGAAATGCTGGACCAAAATGAGTGAGTAAGAATGAAAAACAAACATGAAAAATGGACAACAGCAACACCTATATGTTTACAAGTTGCTGAAGTTCAATCTCTTAATTCAACTTGTTTACCAGAGAAAGCGTCAAAATTCATTTGGATTAACATATAAGTTTGTGCAGTCTGATGAGGAAAATGCATCATACACAAACTTGCTTTTACATCTGTAACAAAACATACCTGTCCCAGTCAAAAGTCCAGCACTCTTCTTTCGTGCATAAGCGCGTAAGTGGTTGGACAGACTAACAGCACTTGTAAACGTCGTATTGCAATGCACACACGTTCTAAGCTTCACAGGCATACCTATCATTCAAAAGAAAACTATAATCCAGTTCTCTCTTCAAAAAATGAAATTCTCAAAGCGTTGTAAAAAGTTTTCTGTAATAAAGATGTTTAAAATATATTCACTGCATTGATGCAATCGTTTAGTATATTAGAAGGATCCAAATTAACCATTATTAGTTTTGCATGTAGCGTTTACAGCCAAACCATGTTATTTTGAAAGAAAAGGGGGGGTAAACCTTGAACCCCCAAGCTTCTCTGGATTTAACACCTATTATCACTTTCCTGCAAATCTCCACAGTATGCAGATCATTTCCTAACCCCAAAATACAATCCTGTGATTTGAATAGCACAATTCTGTTGAGAAGTTTCAAAGCCTGCAACATTCCCAATAAAGAGAATTAAAAAGTCTAGTTGACGAAGTGGTAATTAAAGTGTTTTACCCACAAGACTGTAAAAGGCTCACTACTAAATTAGGCTGCTGATGAAGGCTGGGAGAAAAGGTGGTAAAACACACCACTGAACAGCTGTTAGACAAAACATTTTATTCAGTGCATTTTATGTTCATTACTTTGGATGCGCAATCAATAATGAAAGTTAATGATTTGAAGTTTTTTGCTAAAATCTTTGTGCTAAATAAATGATCAACAAACTAACATCTTATTTATCACAGGAAAGAAAACATAGTGAAACAATACTAAACTCCTCACTTACCAGACAAAGAAACCATTATAATTGGTTTCTTCTCAAATTTACTGTGATACCACATCAAAGTGCTTCCCTTCCCTTTGTCAAAAATACATTATCTTGGTCAATGATGTCAACTAATATTATAGAAAACTTAAAATATGTTAGTTTAAAAATGTCTAGAGCTATTATGTTGGAAAACTTCTGTTTGCAGGATAGAAAGAATCCTATAATCCAGCAGCCCACAGAAGAAAGACTGCTTTTCAAGCAAATTACAGAACGAGAATACCTGGTTGGTAGACAATTTTTTAAATTTAAATTGTATTAAAGATATTTGGAATAACTTAATTTTTGCATGATAAGCAATTTATGGTTACAGAGATTTTCTTTTCTTTTTAACTCAACAGTCATAGTGAGTTAGTTGTCAACTTCTATTATCTTAGCCACAGCTAGCTTAAGGGCTTTGTTTATAACTATTAGTATTATGCAAGTATATATTCATTTTCACTTAATTTTTCAGTACAGTCAAATAGATACCATCTAACATTCAGAAGTAAATGTATTAAATTTGGCAAGCTATACTTCAGTATGTTTTTCTAAATATAGTGAAATCTGTCGAAGAGACAATTCCCTTATTAGGCAACTTCCTGTTTGAAGGGACCACCAAAAATACCCAAATGTACTGAATATAATTCTGTTCCACCTTTGTTAGGCCAAATTAGAAAGTCACCTTTGTTAAGAAACTGATTTTTTGTCAGACAATTGTGTGGTCACTTAAAACAGATTTTACTGCACAGGCACGTTATTTTTTAAAAAGGCAAACATTCAGGTGAACAAGCATTGAGCACTGCCAGATATGCTATACTGCACTGAAATATTGCCAAGAGAACCAGCAAAATAAAAAACTGTTAAGGGAATAAAATAAGAACCTATACTTCAGTATCTAGGATATTGCAGTACCAGAAAGCGGTGTCCAAACTAGGAGCAGAAACATACTAGCTATAATTTCTGTTTACACAAAGGTGTTATCAAAGGATATTAGTAGAGTTTCCCTAACCAATGGAAACAGATTTTACTGCAAGAGCTGCGTTAAGAACATCGTTCTAAAACGGGGCTGGAGACTATCTAGCAAGTAGTCAAAAATTACAGAATTGTTTTATTAGCACAGTTCTCAGGGAAAAAAAAATCATTGCCCGCAACAGTCAGGGATTGTGCGTTAGAACCCTGCTGGCAACCACTGTGTTCAAACAGAGCTGTAACTAGCACAGTTCTTCTCCCAGGGTAGACAGGGCTAAAAGGAGAACAGCAGTTTCCCACATCAGCCACAATTATACAACAAACATGCATTAATTTATGCTGAAGAAGCATGTTTGCCTAAAATGTTGAAATTATTCAATAGTTGTTCATAGTTTTGAAATATTATGCCTTTGTAATATTGAGAATAGTTCTGTCAGCTTGGGTAAATGCTGCTTCTGCACAAGTTAGATTACTCTCTGGGAGGTCTAAGGGTTGCACTCAGCTACTTCAACTATTTTTGTTGAGGAGCAGCATATTTTGCTATCAAAGGCTGTACTTTTGTCTAACCTTTTGCTTATTTTCTGGCTCCTTTTAAATCACACCCCAACCACATGCCGAAAAAGAACTATTTTTTGTGCAAGAAAATTCACTAATGTTGGGCAAGTTACACTAGAAGTTTATTGTACTCTCTTTCCCCACTCAGTACTTTGTAAAGGAAACAAGAGTTAAATGAACTGTGTTCTAGAAAAAATATTCTACACTGCAATACCTTTTCTAACAAATGAAAGAACTCTTTGGAAGCATAGTTAGACAGCTATAAACAGCCTCTTACCTGACTGCATAGTCAAGTCCATTCTTTGCGGCTGATACATCAATGGACTGTCTTCATTTAATGGAAGAACACATTTCTGAACAAACCTCTTCCTTGCAGTTTGATTATGGATCTTTTGAGGAGAGATATCAGGATTCCTTTCTTCTCCTAACCTTTTATTTTTCAGAAGTTCTATCAGTGTAAGTGACTGATTTTTTTTTTCATCATGTAGTACTGTTTTTGTTTCATCACATTCATTTAGGAAACTCAGACCTTCTTCCTCGGATGCAGACACTGAAATATCTTCAGTCTTTAGGCCATTACGGTATGCTTCAAGAGGTATAACATTTTGAGATAAAAAGTCATCATTTGAAGCAAGTTTCTGAGCGACAAATGGTCTGGGAATAATACGGCGACTGTTCAATGCCTTTAGGATTTTTTCATATTTTTCTTCATTTTGCATCATCTCATTTAGAACGCAGATTGGAGACTTGTGTGCATCCCACTTGGTTTTGCCAAGCCTTTTCAGGTGTCCTCGCACATGATTAGACAATCCAATTTTCGTATCAAACCAACCTCCACAGAGCTGGCATGTGTGTTCAGAAGAAGTTTCAGATTTCTCAATAGCTAAAAAGAAAAAATAATGATTTATCAATTTTTCCAAACATTTTTGAACAACTTAACTGTACTTAACACTATAAACTTTTAATCATGAGTACAAAAAAACACCTTTTTTAAAGGAAAGAAAACATAATACATCCTCTTTTATGATTAACAGACCATTATATCCTCCTCTACCCCCCACTGCACACCCAAATTAAAAAATCGTACCTTTTCTAACTCGTTTAACAGGGGTTCCTGTTCCAGTTCTTTTGAAATGCTGCATTTTGTCACTTGTCGCTATCTGCTCCGGTGAAACAACATGGCGGGCTTCATAGCTTAATCCAGCTCTGTGAAGATGCCCACGGACATGATTAGACAATCCAACTCCTGTTTCAAATGTTGCTGGACAGTATGGACAGGACTTCTTCTCAAGTGATAAATCAGTCCAATGGAAAACTGAGTTATGCTTTGGCAATGCTGTTCCTACGTTTTCTAAATTTTGAGGATCATGTAATTCATGCAGAAAGTTACTACTCTCTGCATCTTCATAATACTCAAAATAAAAACCATCATTCTGCTCATAATGAAGAGAGGATTTATCACCAGCTTCTTGATCCTCCATTTTACCTTTGAATAAAGGGAATAGGTTTACATGATCCTGATTAATATCACTGTAAGATTCATCCTCCATAGACTGTGCAGTGTAATCACATAGTTCAACATTATCCCATGAACTTTCATCCTCCGTTTCATAGCTGTCTTTTTTTTCAGCAGAGTTAAGTTTCTGTAAAACAACAACAGTCATTTTATGTAGAAAATCTGGATAGCAATCCAAATCATCTCCTGTAACAGAGCCTTCCCTCTTAGACTCTTTAACCACTCTTTTTACAGCTACACGCCTACGGTCTTTATAGCCTTCTGGGCTTTTGGAATCAAGATTATGAGAATCCATCATAAAACAATTATTATGGGGACTATTTGATGATGAAAATAAATGTAAAGAACTAACAGAGCTGGATTCTTCCTTTTTAAAATGTAAAGGATAAGGATCACTAGATTTTTTAATCATCCTGTAGTTTTCATATTTGTGCCTATATAAATAATTACTGCTTGTTTTGACACTAGCTTTTTGTTTTGCTGCTTGATGGAAATATTTAGGTTTTTGGTCAATGCTATTTTTAATCAAAATAGTCTTGTTTGTAGAGTTTTGATTGCACACACTTACAGCTGACTGTGAAACACTTTTCCGAGCCTTCTGTATCCTGCGGGGTCTCTTGTGAAGTTTCGCAAAGTTACTGGATTGTGAAGCTGAGCCAAACGATCTTTTTACATCTTGCTTTAGAACAGAATTCTTTGGAAATGTAGATGATTGTTTGATCAATTGTTTAGTTCTGCTACCAAAATCTAAAGGTTCTTCAATTATGCTACTTTTCCTTTTTTCTAATCTAAGATGGCTACCAAATGGATCAATGCACGATGTTGGATGCAAGTATTCCATGTGTTTTTTTAAAATGCTTCTGGCTGATGTAGTAAATGGACACATTTTGCACATATATGTGGTTGACTTTTTTGATGAGCCTATATATGGATCTTTCACTGAAGTCTTTTTCTGTGTTTTTCTCTGGGACATATCACTACTGATAATTGAACACTTCACTACTGCTCCATGAGCAATCCCTCTATGGCATTCCAGTTCATTTTCTGTCACAGCCATGAAATTGCATTCTTCACAACAGTAATATCTTTTATCCTTTTCATGGGTTTTAGCATGTTGCACAAACGTTTTGGGACAATTGGTACCAAATACACATTGTGGACACTGTAATCGTGCACTTCTACCCTCATCCTGAAGTTCTTTCAACTCCCGGATTTCTTCCATCAGTTTCTGCCTTCTTTCCTGGTGAATTATCATGTGCTTAAGAAGTGAATTACGATCTCGAAATGTCCGTCCACATTCCCTACATGCATAGGGCCTTGGAACATTGAGATGACGGAAGTGACTGTTCCCATCCAAATGATACATCATATGCCTATGCAGGTGTTTCTTCTCCCTAAAATTCACATTGCACTTTGTACAAGGATAAAATGATGGCTCATCAGTACTAAAAGTAGATGGTGATTCTGAATCATTCTGTTCACATTTGTTTTTTAAAGTACTAGAAAGAAAAGTGCTAGTGTGAACTGGAGAAGTATCTTCTGCACATTTGTTAGTAGGACTATAAATCAATTGTTGGATAGCATCAACAGCTTCTAACTCCTCATCTGTTGATTCAGGCTTCACTTTTGTTAATGCATATTTCTGTGGTTCTACTACTTCTAGATCCTCACTCTGCTCTAAATAGTCAACATTTAGTAATTTTGATTTACTGGGAATATAATCTGTATCATTAAAACAGTCCTCTGTATAACGTGTTATCTTGCTAACATCCATTTTTCTTTTTCTCTTTTTCTCTAGACCTACTTTACAGTGAACTGGAGACTTCTCTATTGTTTCTTCATTTGTCATAAGAAACTGTATAAACTCTTTTTGTGGATCCCAGTTTGTATCATTTCCTGATCTGAAACCACCTGTACCTGAGGAAATTCCTGTTAATGTATTGACACAATCATCGTCTACTAGTAAACTTTTGCTATCCTCACACACTTCTACTTGGCTTATTAAAGTGCTATCTGATTTCACACTATTTCCTATTGATTTCTGTGTATCACAACCAACTGAAGCAGAGGTAGGTAGATTTTTAATGGAATGAGTCAGGTTCTTAGCCTGTGCTACATCAGGTAACAAAAATAACACTTGGTGTTGACTTGATTTCTGTATTGTACTCTTTGCAGGCAGCTGGAGATCATGTACCGCTGGCAAAGTTGAGCAGGAATCTGTATGACCCACAGGTTGTCCAGTGGTTAATGAAACACTACCTTTATTCATAATGGAAGTTTTAGTTAAGGTGGAGTGTGAAACTGGTCCATTAACAGCAGTTCCTTTAGGCAAGATAAAGTTTTCGGTAGAAACAGTAGGAGCACCAGTATGTATAAATAGAGACTTCTGGCCTCCACTTAAGGCTTTTTCGGATCTGTCCCTTGACAGCTCTTCCGGCAGAGTCAATATATTGTTTTTCTGAAATGATGTTTCACTCTCTTGTGGTTTAGGAATGCCACTTTTTCCCTCGGAGATGAAATTGCTGTCATCTAGGAGTCCTTCTTTAGCACCAGTAATCTCAGTATTTATCTTTGAATCATCCATATTGCTGGTCTGTCTATTAAGCACATTTATACTAAAAATAAAAAAAAAATACGGTAGTTAGACATGCACAGAAATAGCTGATAAAAGCAGTTTTAAATTGATGTTATTTCTGCAGCAATGTACTGTATTATGATTGGCTGTTTAAAGCTGAAAAATCATTTTGACTGTGTTAAAACAATTCAGTCTTTTCATTTAGAAGATTCAGGGCAGACTGTTTTCTCTATTAACTTGAAAAATAAAGTGAATCCAATGCACCTCTTCCCCTAATTTGTGCAACGTTAAGGTTGCAAGATAAAGCATTAAAAACAAACTGAACGTTCAAAAAGTTAAGTTTGAGATAACAATATTAACTTAGCCACATTACCCAGCCTGTATACTTTATGATATACCTTAACATTAACATTTTGCAAGGAAAAGAAATAGTATTTCCTATGTATTTGCAATGAGCAGACAGTAACCTTAACTTGTGGAATTTCCAAAGTGCTTACTACCTGATTTTGCAGCCTTAACACCATTTCCTCCTTCTAATGTCCTACAGTTTGTATTTGTTTAAAAGGGAAAATATGGTGGAAACTGGAAGTAATTGGCTTGTGCAGCTTAACACCAGCAGAACTTTTAAGTCCCCCAATCCTGCAAACACATATTCTTAACTTTACTATGGGGAGTAGTTCCAGTGATTCCAGTGGAACTACTCACAGTAGTAAAGTGGTTGCAGAATCAGGGCCTAAATACCTTGTTCCATATCTGTTGGGTTTGCTCACCTTACAAACTTCACTGGCTTTGCACTTGTCAATTTACAGAAATTTTCTATTATATTCAGTGTGTAGTTTTCAATGGTTAGATCTTAATTACCGTATATATACTTGTTCATAAGCCAAATATTTTTGGTAAAAAAGTGACACATCAAAGAGCGGGTCGGCTTACAAACAGGTCTACACCAAAATTTGATGATTTTAAACTCTATGGAATCATTGAATTGAATATCTAACACATTGTTGTTTTGTTTACCTGGAGCGTCTGCAGGCATGGAGCCCCTCAGCTCCCTGTGGCAGGGCTCCATGCCTGCAGATGCTCCAGATAAACAAAACGTCCCAACCCGCCAGCAGCTTACCCTGATGGGCCAGGAGCCAAAGTTTTCCAACCCCTGATATAGGGTCGGCTTATGAAAGGGTCATACAGTTTTTGCTATTTTTACCTATCCATTTTGGGGAGTCGGCTTATAAACGAATGGGCTAATGAATGAGTATATACGGTAAATCAAATCAACTTTATAACAAAGTAAAAGCAACAGTGCTTAATGAGGATACTAGTTTGATGTCTCCCTCTCCCCCAAATTGTCCGCCAGTCATCTCTTTATACAACATTTAATCTCCCGATTAAAAAATGAATTAGTACATGCAGGTAAAAAGGGCAGGAAAGTATTATTAACAAAAAATACTGAAAATACAATTTATAAGTACATTAATGTGGATTACAAAGCCAACGGAGAGTTCATTTTTAGCTGTTTACTATAAACGTTCTAATCTACACATTAGTGGTTACAGACATAAAACTACAGTTGGAAAAGAATAAAGATTTCCAAGATCACCATGTTAGAATCATTTCAATGAACTTGCATCATCAGAAAAGTCAAAAGCTCCCTTTAGCATCTCCAGAGTTAATCAAGAGAACTTGCTCTGTATCTGAAAGCATGACCCACTTCAAGGTGTTTGCCACAACAGACCTGACACTTACTATGGAACAATTTAATAAATTGTTCTAGTGATCAAGGAACTCCACAGTACCAGAAAGAAGAAAACGAAAACCTAATTCTAGTCTATGATCATTGATATAAACATGGCAAAGCACACTGAGTATATAGACAGACCTGGGTTATTTGAATCAGTTAATGAATTTAAATGTGTCTTGCAAAAAAGAGAAGTTGGGTCTCTTTCTTTCACTACTTCCTTATGCTACATAAAGTTCTCCTGAAAGATTTTTCCCTCCTTCCTCCGCACCCTTCCTACTCAACTCCAAAAATATTTTTTCTTTTACTTGGTTTAACATTAGGATTTCCAACCCCATTTAGAATGGAACACTATGGCAACTGGAGAGCAAGTGTAATATGACATCTCAAGGGTACAAAAAGTGAAAGTTAAGCAACAGAAAGGGAGAGAGAATTTTAAAGGTGTATCAAACAGGGCACCCAAAACTTGAGGCAGCCCAAATCACTAAGCACTTTTGAAATTTTTGATCTTTGTTATCTGTTTGTTGTTAACACCTATTTAACTTCAATTACTAATTAACATTTTGAATAAAGAAAGCCTCTGTTGAAGTCATCACGTACACTCCTTCAATTAAAGCATCACAACAAACATCTCTGACTCCTCCCAATGGTCCTTCAACAAAACCAAGGAGGACCACACTAGACATCCCTTTTTCCTAAAATTAAAATTAAAAATAGAAATCAAGCAGTAAGTTAAAGAAAGCACACTTTCATCTTATTAACAAATCAAAAAGTAGTAAAAGGGACCCAAAGTGTCTTTTAAAAAAAAAATCCTTTATAGTTCACTCTAAAGACAATCTCCTCCTTCTAACACAAAGCCAGCAAATGCCAGTCCTCATGGAAATGCAGCTGCTATACTGTTTATATTGGAGCCAATTTACAGAGAAGGAAAAGCACAGATTTACCAAGCCACACTTAATTTTCTCCCTCTCCCCCCAACAACAATTTTTTACTATCTTATTTTCCTGGCGTAGTTATTCTGTACCACCTTATAAAAACTAAACTGGGCTAAAGAGTGTGAAGAAAAAATGATAATACAAGTACTGTTGTATAATGAAAATAGCTTTCCATTACAAGCAATATATATCAAAAACTTTTCTTCATTGTATCAATACTCAGAACAATTAAAGTAATATAGTATTACTCATATCAGTGTGCAGTCACAAATACATGAAGTATACATTAATGACAGATTCTTTAAACTAGATTTGTCTTACATTGTTTAAACGGATTTATGACATATCCTTAAGTAAACCTAACTAGACAAAACATCAATTTTTAGACCTTCCATTTCTCCAATTTTCAAAATTCTATTAAATGTTGAGCTTAGCAAATTTCCACAGTAATTAAAAGACTTATAATAAGATCATATTCAATGTTATCACCCTAAAATGGCGATAATGCAGCACCCAGCAGGAGTCTTTACATCACATACACAAGTTAAAAATGGGTAGCACAAACATGCACTAAAAAGCAGTAGCGCAAATGTCAGTTAAAAGAAAAGCAAACTAAGGATGCTCCACAGCTTCCCTGTCAAATTTCTCATGGAATAAGTATAAAATATTGAACTCTGAATCATATCAGGTTATTCAATCATTCTGAAATAGAGTTTAGAGATTTCATCTTTTTAAGTTATTTATTCTGAAAAGATTTGTATTTTTTTCATCTTATTATATTCACAGAGGTAGACAAACGTATGCTCAGTCAATTTGAGAGCCTATATTAGTTTTTCTCAACAGGAAGCAATGTTGCTAACGAAGTGGTAAATTCAGTGTTAATGAGTGGCTTCACTGTTACCACCTCTTGAAGTAAAACCTTCCATGTTCCACGTTCTACCCATCTGTTCTGGTGTTAGGGGTTCAGAGAAAGAACAGACGCTTCCCATTTAAAGCAACTTCATTGGTACCCCCTGAACAGCAGGGTGGCAAACTGAGAATATCATGTCTGCTTGGAGATTGCAATCCTCATTATCAAAATGGCTTCATGAAAACTTTCCACAAGTTCAGATGAAGACACAAAACCATACTGTTGCACACGTGAAATTGTAAATGCATAAAGACTTTAGTAATCCATAGAGAGTATTTAATTTTATTAAAATTATGGAACATGGAAATATTACAATCCAACCACCTCCAGCTAGAAATTTATTTTAATGGTATGATGAACAACAGTTTAATTATATCAGATATTTTTATTTTTCATAAATTACTTCAGGTGTTATGTTTATGAAGATTGACAATGAGTCAGAGAGGGCTCAATCAATACGACCGAAATTGATAAAAGTCTTTCCACAGACTTCAGCAGGCTTTGGATCAGGCCCCCAGTGCATACTACTCCAACACTAAGATGTATCAGATCATTTTAAGCTAGTTGTAGCATTCTCCCACCTATGAACAAAGTGTTGGTGCCAATTAGCTGGCACCAAAGGATGAAGTAACTTTATGTTTGCAATGATTTTAAATGTCTTTTTGTGAGCGTATTGGGAGGCGGAGATTTGAGGCTGAAATTCAATACTTAAACCTATTGGATTGTACCTGAATACTACAACATACAATCACGCACTCTGATATCCTGAAACGGATGCAATAAAACAATAGGCAGGACTAGATGGTTTAAATAGTGTTCTATCCTGAGCTTTGAATGTCCTTATTTTTAAGAGAATGTTTATGTTTGAACCTCAAGAATAGTGACCTACTGAAGTGTAATCTGATCCAAGGCACTTTCAAAATTAGATGCATCAATAGAGCAATTAAGATTTAGCCAAGATTGTATATTATTCTTAACATGCAGTCATAGCACACATCTTAAAAAACTTCATGCTATACACTGTTCCATGAAAGCATATAACAATACAAACTGATCCAAATGCACAGTAGTAACTTTTAAATATTACTTACTGTAGTTGCACAGTACTAGCCACTTTAACGTGTCAGGATTTAAATCACCTATTTCTTTGTAAATGCTGAATGTATACAGTATACCCCCTCTCCCCCCATATTAAGCTTTGTCTCTCTTTTTCTAAGATAGAGAGCTGAGCTAATTTCAATTTTTTTAAAAAAAAGGTACCACTTCTGGCTAAAATCTTGTATAACAAGTCATTTAGATTGAAGCAATGCCTAAAATATGCTATTATTTTACAAACACAGAATGACACAGTCCCTGCCTTGAAGAGCTTACACAATATAAACTTACAATATCTGGCTAAGAAATATTGATAAATTACTACAGCAGTGCTATCATCCAACTGTATATAAGTACCAGGCCAAATTCAGTTACATCAGTAGAAGTCTGGAATAACTCTGCTGCTACTAGCAATCTTACCCCAGATTTACACCAGCACAACTATTTATTGTATTGAGTTACTCAAGATTTGTACTAGTGTAGCCAAGAGTAGAATATGACCCATTGCTTAGCTAACCAAAACAGTTTGTCCCCCCCTACTTTATTTATAAATGGACATTTAAAAAAATAAAACCACTAACTCTTCTTAAATACCTTGTATGCAATATTTAACATAAAACATCTAATTTTCTGAAAAATCCTAATGAGTTCTGCAGCTATAACTGCCTGTAGCTAGATATACTATAAGCCTTTTTTTAAAAAAAGTGCAAAGGTCAGATCTGTCTTCAAGATGACAGATCATCACTTAAATGCCTCAAGCTAATCTTATTGTCTCAGAAATCTCAAACATCAGTATTTTTGCAAACTATCAGCACTTGCTATAACACCCTTACTACACTACATCTTGAGGTTACTACAGAAGAAATGAGGTGATAATTGCATATTAACATAATTATTCTGTAATCCCTCTGAGCAAGCTTCCTAGGTCACTCAGTAATTCAGATTAGATGCAACCTTCTTGTCATCAAATCTATGCTGTCCACTTTCTGTTCATTAATAATTCTTTTTGATAGAAAATGTACTTAATTCCATTCTTTTATGTACATTATTAATTGTATTTATTACAAGTAGGTTAATATTTCTTGAGTACTTATTTCATAATGACAACCTTTGCCATGTAATACTGTCACACACCAAATTATAATATTGCTCTCATTCAAGGCTAGTTCACTACAGAGCTAAATATATTATACTGTTGCCTGCTAGCACCGTTATAGTTAGAGGCTTGTCGATTTCTGTTATAATCCCTCTATTTTACAGGCATTTGCAGCATACTCAAAAAAACACTGGAGCTGAAAGTCAGAACAACAAGATTTAACCAAATTTGTAAAGAACATAAAATACTTTCCCACAGCTAATATAAATTTTCATGCAAAAGCTACAAGTACAAATGTAAATGAGCTAAAACCATGGATCTTAAAGTGACATTAATATTAGACATTTTTAATAAGGCCATAGGGTTTGTTTGTTATTTTCTGAAACCCTGATTGAAAGGGACACTGGAAAGTAGGTGGCCCCAAAAATTGAGCCAATTTAAAGGTGAGCTAATTTTATTCATCCTGTTTAAATAATATCAAAGGGAGAAAACAAGCCTTTCAGAATAGTTTTAACCCTATATAAACCCAGCACCCTGTTTTTTTAACAGACACATGCACAATCTTTTCACAGGAAATATAGATCCAACATTTAGCAACAGGAAAGGCATTTAAAATTCTGCACCAAGTTTTCACTTGTGCCTCTTTTGTCACCCAAGAGTGAAGCCTTGAAGAGAGAATGCTGCCTAATATTTATATCAACTATTTTGGATGTACTTACTAAAATGCATAATTTTACATACAGAAGCTTTCATAGAGTAATGGTCTCTAACACACACAATCCCTATATGACTGGGAGACAAGATGGTAGAGCCAAAGCACAGCTTTTCAAGAAATGAAGGGCAGAAACAGAAAATTTAGTCTGCTGGCTCTTTGGTTCTGGGATCAGACAGGACCGCAGTCAAGCTAGTGGATTGGTCCAGTAGTCATGCTGAATAGGGGCCATTTGCAGCCAGAAAGCATAAGCCTGAAGACTATCAGTGAAGACAGAAAAGTAAAGATAATGGATGAGAAAAGAGAAAGAATGACCAAGAGACGAGGAGACACTGTTCTAGTCTGGATGCTATTTTTGCCTAAAGAAAAAAGCATACAGGACAACTGGGGAGAAGGGAAGAGTCACAGCAGGCAAGAACTCATTATTCAGAAAATGATATTAAAAAGATAGATAGGAAAAACGAAAAAAATACATGAGAGAAGAGAAGAAGAAAAGATGCACAATTTTTGGGTTGATTTTTTGGGTTTTATATTCTCTCTCTCTCTCTCTGGCCAATATACCATCTCGATCAAAGTAAAATCTGAGATGACAGGGAAAAAGAATGTTAACCTTATGCGAACAGGAGTCATTACTTCATATTGTTATAGCTGAGCATGTAAGAACTCATATTATTTGAGGGGGGGGAAAGGGTTGTTTCAATGAAGCTAATTGCCACATCATGTTCAAGCACTGGTTTGGAACAAGACTGAAAGTTTAAGACCTTTTAAAAAATGAAAGGGCACAGAAAGAAACAGAGATGATGAGAAATTGGTATTAACTTGCCCACAGTCAGCCTGGAGGGAGACAGCCTGCTCCACCAGTCACCAACAATGCTAGCAGAAGCCAGCCAGTCACCCAGCAAAACACCCAAATGGTGTAAAGCAAGAACAAAAATCACTTGACTTTAAGTGAATTTTTTGGATGCTAGCAATTCTGGGTATTCATATTGTTGGATATATAATTGACTTGTGCTTTTGGAGGAACAGTTTAGCAGTTCTGGTTCTCTGCCTTTTAGAGCAATTCTGACCACTTCCTGAGAGAAATTTACTGTTCCTTATGTAAGGCTTCAGAGTGCTTTCCCCCCTTTTCTGCTTGTACTTGCAAAGCAGATTGTTGAGAGTGTGCTCCCATACTCATGGCATAGCACTATGGATCATACCATCTCCACTGTTTGTGGGCTTGCCTTGTTTAGAAACCCACAATTTACAGAATTCCAGATTCTGATGTGACTTTGTTTAGCACATGATCTGACCTTCTTCTCCCTTGGCTACTCATGTTGAATTTAATTAAACACACACAGAGCATTCTACAACATTTACTAAAAGAGTAATGGAGGAAGGCTCCTTTAAGCCCTTAACGAAAAGCTCTCTTTTTAAAAGGAAAGAAAAAATGGAGTGCCAATGGTTCTTCCTGATATTTACATGGATCGACTGTTTTGAGTATACTTACTAAAATGCATTATCTGTAGGGTGACCAGATAGCACCTGTGAAAAAAATGGGACGGGGGTGCGGAATAATAGGCGCCTACATAAGAAAAAAGTCCCAAAAAACGGGACTATCCCTATAAAAACGGGACATCTGGTCACCCTAATCATCTGACACACAGATGTGTTCCTAAAGATCATTCAGGCCTTCTCTAGGTGTTTTTCATTTGTTTTTACAAATTCACATGTGTAGAGTTTTGAAACTGGTTTGGAAACAATTCCAACCTAACTACCACTATAATGAAGTGCTAAAATTAAGTTTTCCAGGTAGTCTGGTGTGGCACTACTCAAGTCAGAGAGCAGAATCCAAATCCTTGTATCTGGCTCCATGAGTCAGCAAGGGTTGAAAGTGCTCAAGAAGCAACACAGTTGCAGAAAGAAGGAAAATGGATAATTTTTCAAGTCATTCAACTGGGACAATAGATCTGTTAACACCGAGTGACTCTGAAATCTTGTAGTATAGTGGTTGTAACATGGGTCCTTAAGCCATATTCTGGCTTGCTGGAGGCAAAGTGTCCGCCGAGAGAAGGCTGTATAGTGAGGCAAAGTGTTCACACTATTCCTTATGTTGAAGATATGCTGGGGGTGATCACAACCCACAAAGTGGGTAGTACAGTCATTGCAGGGGTTTTGGCCTGGCAGCCAGGAAATGTATCAATTCAGTACACTACCAGGACTGCCTCAATTAGCAGAGCATGTGAGATTAGACACCAAGCACAAAATAAAACTGGCCCTGGTCAAACCATGACCAAAATTCAAACTGCTCCTGATCACTGGACTCCTCCCAAGGTCCAAGGTGGAAATAATGTTTATCCTGACTAGGTGTTAATCCTCGCTGAAGTGCAGTGGGCCTTGCTAGTGTGGAGAAGTGCAATTTACACCTCCATCCAACAATCAGAATATATCCAGCCCACTTTTGGATGTGTGATCTCCGATTCAGATAAGCATACCAAATGCATTTACTTGAATATGTACTCTTTCGTACCTGGTGACATACAAACTATCACATTACATTTAAGTACAGCAGAGTCTTCAGAGTAATTAAAGTTAAAGATGACCAATCAAGCAAATTACTTTACACCATAGTTGACTGCACGATGATACAAATTTCTACCCAAACTATTTCTAGAGTATGTCACCTTCGCATCTAATTCTGCAACAAAAGCATCACATCTTAATGTATTAAGTTAATAGAAAATGATAATCTCAAAGCATTTTTCAGATAGACAATGCCTTAAGACAACACTCTTGTTTTCAAATATCATCGCATCTTACAGAAAAGGAAACAGATTTTGCCTTGGCCAAAGAAGGGGATTGGGGAAGGAGAGGAGACTGCAATTAGCTGTGATTTGGTAACCAAAATCCTTTGAACAAGACAAAAGGCATTAAAAGTCAGACAGTTTAAGAAACAGAAAAAATGATAGAGTGCAAACCCCCAAAGTTTCTGAACTGGTAAAATACACCATATCCTTAGGCTCAGAACTTTCAGGAATGGCAAAATGGCTTTTTACTAACCAATCAAACAACAAAAGAAATTCACCTTTCATTGAGGATATACATGTACAAATAAAAAGACCATGAATTTTTCTCTGTGCATCATTTTAAAATTAAAATATTTAAATAAGATAAACTAGTAATGAAAATGAAATCCCAGTTTCAAAAGCAGCACATCTATGCATATGGCAAAAATGTACTGTTAAAATACTGTTTCATGTATTATTATTTGTATTACCATAGCATGTAGGAGCAGTAGTCATGGATCAGGAACCCATTGGGCTATTAAAAGAATCGTATGATTTCATTCTTAACGGTAAGACTTTTATAGTGAATTTAGTTAGTACCTATGAAAGATGCCTGATTGACAACACTGTAATCTGAATTCCTATTTTACTACAGCTTGGCTGGCAACAGCGCAAGCTTCCCCAAGCCCCCAGAGTGTTCAGTTCTGTTCTACGAGGGACCATCAGGTCTCCACATGTATTCAGTGCTTGATGACTCTACTGAGATTGCCAACTGAGATTGCCATACTTCACTAAAGCTACGGCTGCACTAGAGAGTTTACAGCAGCATAGCTATACCAATACAGCTGTGCTGCTGTAAGTTCTCCAATGTAGCCACTCTAAGCCGATTGGAGAGAGCTCCCGTCAGCTTAACTACTCCAGCCTCTGTGAGCGGTGGTAGCTATGTTGGCAGGAGAAGCTCTCCAGCCAACATAGCGTTGTCCATACGGCGCTTATGTCGGTGTAACTTATGTCGCTCAGGGGGGTGATTTATTCACACCCCTGAGTGACATAAATTATGCTGACATAAGCTACAGTGTAGACCAGGAGTCGGCAACCTTTCAGAAGTGGTGTGCCGAGTCTTCATTTATTCACTCTAATTTAAGGTTTCGCATGCCAGTAATACATTTTAACGTTTTTAGAAGGTCTCTTTCTATAAGTCTATAATATATAACTAAACTATTGTTGTATGTGAAATAAATAAGGTTTTTAAAATGTTTAAGAAGCTTCATTTAAAATTAAATTAAAATGCAGAGCCCTCTGGACCGGTGGCCAGGACCCAGGCAGTATGAGTGCCACTGAAAATCAGCTCGCGTGCCGCCTTAGGCACGTGTGCCATAGGTTGCCTACCCCTGGTGTAGACATAGCCTAATTCTCACTAAGGACTGGGAGACCATATTTGAATCATTGAATTTTCTAAGCAGCATACAGCAGTCAATGCAAGAGGAATGAGTGCTTCCATAAACGGCAAGATAGATGTCTGGAAATACCATTTTTGAAAGCATTTTTAATTAAAACATATAAAAAGTGGTTTCTTTACAAAACTTGGAGTATTTTGTCCTACAAAAAAAAAATTGACTTTTGGTCCTTATTCATACATAAGTAGTAAGAGACAGTGTTGTAAACTCATGATTATACCATAAGTCTCAGTATTTGGTGATTTTCTTAAAGGCCCAGTAGTTGGACTGCATGAAAATCTTGATATTTGAATGCTTAGGATTGGTAATACTGAAGAACATATCCCCATCCTGTTGGGACCATAAACTGGTAACCAAATTAGCTGTAACGCAGAAAACTACTTCTAAAAGCCTGAAAAGAGAAAAATCTAGCTGTTAAGTACAGCTAAAGCAGCTTTTTCACAATAAGTACAATTGCTTTAAATTTTCTCCAGGAAACTCTCAACAAAGTCAGAGCCTTTAAAGTTTTACTGTAAAAAGAATGAATTCTTTTCAACTTAAGCATGTATTATGTATGCCCCATTAAGAAAATCAAATTATTTGTAAAGGTAAGAGAGCCTCAAGCTAATCAACACTATGGATTCAGTTTAGAGTAGTGAAACTCCAGAAACAGGAAATTTGCTTGTCTGCACTGAAACTTGTTTAGTATGCACCTTTGTCACATGACTATCTTTAAAATGAATATATTTTTGCAGTGGCAAATAACCAGCAGTTTCCTCTAGCTGTGATTCAACACTCATTAAAGCTGTTAAGTTTTTGCTTATTACATACTCAGTTTTAGAGTTTCATTTACTATTGCAGAGACATCCGTTTAGTATAAATTTCAATAATTTAAAAGCCACATTAATAGATTACAGAACATGAAGCCCATATGTTATACAAAGCTTCCATTCGTCAGATAATTTTTTTTTTTTTTAAATTACCGAGAGCTGGATTTTTGTGTGGTATTTGTCAGCAACTGATCACCACCACCAGCAAAAGAAATTAAGAACTCAAGTTCTCTCAAGAAAGCAATATACCCCAAACAAGTATAATACAGTGTTCAAGACCATACAGACTATCTAAGGTCAGAGAGGTTATGTACGTTTGGGGGAGAACTGGTAGAGAGGGGATACACATATTTTAGTTTGATTTTTTTGGTCCTAAAATAAAGTGCTATTTTCCAGGACACAGTCTATCCCAGCCATTCTTCCAGCTGCTCTGTGTCAGTGCTCTCTCCCTAATGTCTCTTTACTTAAAACCATGTCCACACTGCCTCTTATGTTGGCAAAACTTGTGTTGCTCAGGGGTATGAAAAAAACCACCCTCCTGGGCAACATAAGTTTCACCAGCATAAGTGGTAATGTGCACAGTGCTATGCCCGCAGGAGAGTTTCTCCTGCAGACATAGCTACCGCTGCTCGATGAGGTCTCTCCTGTTGGCAGAGAGTGGCTACATGAGCGATCTTTGTAAGCTCGCTATTGTAGACCTGTTGGCCAACCTGGTACTCTGTTCTGGTCCATGTGCTCTTGTCAGATGTCAGGCCAAGCACAATAGAAAGCCTCAGTGGAAATCTCAGTCACCAAGAAAAGTTAAGTACCTATCCTAATCTTTCTTACTCTGCATCTTCTATTATATCATTGACTTACTACCTCATTTGACACTACACTGGAATCCTATCCACTGTAGACTTCTACCATCTCATAATTCTGATTCTTCCAGGTCTTATACTTAAAAAATGAGAGCGTGCTACAGTGCAGAACCAAACAATATGGATATCAAAGTGTCAGGGTGGCTGACTCATGTATCTCCTGCTTCAGTCCTCTGTAGGGTGACCAGATGCCCCAATTTTATAGGGATAGTCCTGATTTTGGAGTCTTTTTCTTATATTGGCTCCTATTACCCCTCCCACCCCATCCCGATTTTCACACTTGCTGTCTGGTCACCATAGTCCTCTCATTCTGTTTTTGTTTGGGGTTTTTTTTAATTCCTTAATCTAAAAATAACATATTTGGGTTGAGAGATGCAAAGCCCAGGATATTTTTTCTAAAGTTAGAAAAAAAAAGACCTCATTATTATGGAGTAACACTAATTCAGGTGAAAACAAGCTTTTTAAAGCATTTTCCTGTGTATTTCATTGCCACTGAATATGCTGCAGAACTCACTAGTTGACAAATTATGCTTCAAAATCTAAGTTTTCATCTAAAAGGAGTTTTGTTCCTAGCCTTCATGATAGCACAGGTAGCCTTTCAAAAGTGAAATGAATATAAATTATGTAGTGTTGTTGCCTTCCTCAGTTTGCAGGCAGTCTGAAGCAATGTCTTTAAGATAGATAAAACCTGCCCCCCATTCAGCATTATGGGATATTATAATCATAGAAGTGTAGGGCTGGAAGGGACCTCAAGGAGCCATCAAGTCCAGCCTCCTGTGTTGTGGCAGGGACAAGTAAACCTAGACCATCCCTGAAATGCTTCTCTCACCTGTTCTTAAAAACCTCCAATGATTAAACCTCCTCACTTGATTTCAGAATCAAAGGTCAACATTTTTTAACTGTCACTGCTGATCATTTCAGTAGAAACATCCAGTTAATATGTTTATCCCAGCAACTCAAATGACCCTGAGTGCTAAAAGCCCCAAATCTTCTCTATCCAGCTGCCAAAATGTCTAGTTTCCCAATGATCCCTGATGAGATTACATGGAAACTCATGAATTTTCTTGTGTAGAGGATGTGTCATCCCACAGACAAATGAAGTGCTAATCATCAAATGGTTATCAGAGAAGCTGAAGGTTTTGAGAGCTATATTCTAATACTAAAATACCAAGACAGTAGAATTTCGCCCAATTAATCCTGTATTGAGCCCAATAACTTGTGGTTGAATTAGAGCATAAATCCTAGAATGTCTTATTCAGTTTTTATTTAAATATTCCAAGGGATTGAGACTTTATCACAACCCTCAAACTGCTGGTTAATAATCCTTATTTCAAATGTATATCTTCTTTCCGGTTGGAAGTTGTCTGACTTCAACTTCGTGCCACTGGATCTTGTTATGTCTGTCTGCTAGAGCTCTCTCATATCAGAAATCTTCCCTCTTTTGATGTACTTAGCATGATCAAGTTGTCTCAAATATTTCTTCAATACCATACATAGACCAAGCTTCTTAAGTCTCCCATTGTAAGGTTTTCCAGACCATGAATCATTCTGGTCAATTTTGACTTCCATCCTTCATAACTCTTCTTTATTTGTACACTTGATTTCGCCTCCAAACCTTTCTCTTATGTTCCCCTCTGCCTAGATTAATTCCTTTCCTTCATGCTAATTTCAGATGCCTAAGCATCCTCTTTCTTTAAAAATCTAAAACCTTGATACCATATCGTCTAGGTTTTCCTTTCCTCATTATCACCTGGCTCCTTTCATTCAGACTTCAAATATTTTTTATTTCACTTATGTCTAGAGTAACCTGCAGACAGATCAGTATTTTGGCTACAAGTGACTTTTTATCATTAAAATTTCATTTTAATAAGTATTTGCATTTCAAACAAAAATGTTTGGTGTAGACTTTTTTTTTTTGTGCTTTCCATTCTTCCCTTCCAGTAAAATTCTCAGCCTTTTCTTTCTTCCCTTTTTTTTTTTCCAAATTAAAACTCCGCATTTTATCAGTCCCTAGAAAAATTCTAGGTTTTAACATACATATGTAAATATACAAGGGCCTCATTCTGATCTCCATTATAACTCTACTTCAACGGATGTGCCCTGCAGGCTCAGATTTCATCTACAACTTTCACCCATTCTCAAATCTGGAAATATGCAAATTAAGGAATTTTACCCAAAAAACGTCCACTGATGCTACCACCAGATGCAGCCGCAGTTAAGTGTCCTGAGCAGGTTAAACCCCTTTACTGAACACAATATTATAGGTGCATTTAGAAGATAATTATTTTACACAATGTCACTATGAACATCATCACGCCTAATATACTGCCCACCATCCCCCCTAGGTCTCTTTCACCATTAGTGTTTTCCAGGAGTCTCTCATTAAATTGCTCAGTTTGGGATTACTCCTCCGCCACTGTATTAATTTGCATTTTTCCAACTTGCAACTTGGTATTTTCTATTAATAATTCTAATATTCAAGGTATTTATTATTTCTCAATTTCATGCAATTTAAGATCTGTAAATTTCACTACTGTGAATTATACCCTCCTCTAGGTCAGGACAGCTTACCTGGACTCCCTTCTTGATTTATCATGCTTCAAAGGAGCCTAAGGGAGTTAGGCACCCAACCTATATCAGCTTCTGAGGTGATGCAAGAAAAGAATGCACTTTCTTCTGGCAGACTTGTTTGTTTTTGTTTTTGGTTTGTTTATGGTTTTTTGGTGGGGCACACACAGCAATAGACAATTCTAGTTCCTGTTACAAGAGATGAGACTTGTCCCAACAGGAGGCACTTTTATAAGAGTGCCTGCTCGGGGTATTTCCTCCATCCCCTGCAGCCTGGCCCTGCAAACACATCGTCTTCATGAAACAAGCAATTCTGAAAGCAGTTTTCCCTCCAAGCCAAAAAGTGCTGCAATCACAAAGGTTTGGGAGGACACCATTAGGAAAAGAACAGGTGAAAAAGTAGTCCTTGTCCCACTGTCTGGAACCATCATCTCCAAAATATTAAATAAGTTATGCTATTTCAATTGAAGTGACTGAATGAAAACTAAAAGAAATACTCTAGACGAACAAGTGATCACAAGACTAAAGATTCGTTAGGTGGTTAGTTGTTAAACAGAAGAAAACACATTATCCATTTAGGGAAATGTCATCATGTTAGTAGCAAATTTCAGTAGGTTAGAATTCCTTTAAGTACACCGTCCCCAATAAAAGTAAAATACTAAGGTAATTAATAGGTTATTACACAATGAAGGGCACACCAGTTCTTTAGCTTTACAGTTAAACATTGCCCAAAGTTAACACTTAAAAAAAAACCAAGAAATCACATCCCTTTAATTATACATTTTAAATATTCTAACTAACTTCTCCATAAAACGGTCTTTGGGACAGAACAATTAAAAGCTTTTCTTTACGTTAAATAAAAGCCTCTTGCATTTCTGAACACATTGCCATTCTTTCCTATTTTAAAACAAAATTAATACAATTCCTGTATCCTCTAATCTGTAATTTTTAAGAGAATTAAGGCCATTTTCCTTTTGAAGCCAAGTACTGCCACCAAGTGGTGATCAAATTCTTTAACCAACAATTTGACGGAGTACACAAAAACCCAGAGATACGAAAACACTTATTTTTTCAAAATGAGCACACAAAAATTATTAAAATCATGCAAGTAGCTCAGGACAAAATGGATTTGAACATTTGTTTCATGTTCCAAAACGGAACTTTTCTTTCAGTCTGAATAACTAAAGCTTTTTTCTAATACTAACGTAATCATTTACATATAGTATTGTTTACTGTAGCCTTTAATCATTACTCCCATAGCTATGAACAAAAATAATTTAAAATCTTATATTTATACTGAAAGTTACTATTGTATGATAGAGCGGTTATATCTTGCAGAGTTACAGTAAATTTAATTTTAGTAGTTTGTTAAATTTTGATTTCTGTAAGAATTTAGCTGTTAAGCTCTGGGGACAGACAGTGTCCTCCTCTGATCTGCGCAGAGCAACAAGTACCGTATTTTCCGGCGTATAAGACGACTGGGCGTATAAGACGACCCCCAACTTTTCCAGTTAAAATATAGAGTTTGGGATATACTCGCCGTATAAGACTACCCCTCTTCCAACGCACACCAAAAAAAAATTAAAAAAACATCAGATTTGATTTCAATATGGTAATTTTAATTCAAATGCTTATGACATGCAGGTACTTAGCAGGAAAACTGTCACTTATAAACATAAGGCTGTTTGTCATCAAACATGTAAAAATAAAACAGTGCAAGTGGATTAAACTTTTCCTAATTCACTCTAAAGCTGAAAGGAAGGATAAGACAATAAACCCATGGGAGCTGCCATGCTGTTTGTTTTCTAAGCTGTCAACCAAACTGGAACTGATGATGATAGGAGGAAGATAACAAACAAGAGAGAGAGAGAGCAAGTCCCTGGCGAGTTAGCAACGCCCATCATAACTGCAAGCTACGGTATTTTTACAGGTTTTGCTGGCGTGACAGTTTCCCTTTAAAAGCCTTCAAAATCCTCCTGTTCGTCATCTGATATCATAAGTACATCAATGACATCTTGTGATACATTTGTAAGGCAGTCATCGTATGGATCGAATTCCGTATCAGATGGTGTGGTCTCAGCTTCGGCTTCCTCTTCATCTTGCCACAAGTAGTCGTCCTCCATACCATCTAATGAATTTGATATGCCACACTTCTTGAAAGACTTGATTACTGTTTCTGCATCAATATCATTCCAGGCTTTTATGACAAACTTGCACAAAACATCCAACTGTGGAGCACGCATGTTTCCTCCTTTTGTGAATGACTTTTCGCCGCTAACCATCCATTCATTCCACTGTTCTTGAATGCGATCTTTAAATGGCTTGTTTAGGCACACATCCAGTGGCTGTACCAACGATGTCAATCCTGCAGGAATAACTGCCGCATCTGTGTTTAGTCTTGCAAGCATTTGCTTGGTGCTGGGAGTTAAATGAGCCCTGAACATATCCCACACCAGTAGACTACATTTTTGAATAAGTCCACCTGGTCGCCTGCTCCATACATTATCAAGCCATAGCTTTACCCCTTCTTCATCCATCCAGCCTTTTTCATTCACATGTACAAAACAACCAACAGGGAACTTGAATTTCGGCATTGTTTTTCTTTTAAAAATAATCATTGGTCTCAGTTTGGCGCCATCAGCTGTGCATCCTAGTACCACTGTAAAACTGGACTTCTCATGTCCTGTTGTTTTAATTAAAATTGTTTTTTCACCTTTTTGATGGACAGTTTTATTTCCAACCATATCAAAATTCATTGGAGTTTCATCCATATTTCCAATACTACTTAACGCATAGCCATGTTTAGTGCGCTGTTGTATTACGTATCGATGGAAACTATTTACTTTGCTATCAAGATCTGCAGGTAATTTTGGGGCAATTTTCATCTTTTGCCTCAGTACCATATTATGCCTTCCTATGAATCTAGTACACCAGGATACAGTGGCCTTAAATCTGTTGCTGTGATCTGGGTTAGATTTGGCCCACTGAAGTGCAAACAAATGTATTTTATTTCGTGTCACTGCATAACCGTTTTGGCGATGCTCATTCACCATGTCTGCTACATGTTTTTTGAGTTCTGGCCAATGTGGAGTGCCTCTTCTTAATGCACACTTACCCCTTGGCATACTCTTTAATGCTTTTTCATTTGCTTTCCAGTCCCGAACCATCTTTTCTGTTACTCCATATTGTCTTGCAGCAGCGCAGTTATTATGTTCCATGGCAAAGTTTACAACTTTAAGGTTGAAACTGGCTTCATATTTCTTTCTTCTTGCTGGTGGAGCCATGATGGGGTTTTGACTGTTGGACATTTGTATACTGTACTGTATGTACTGGTGCTATACTGTATGAACAGGTACAGATACTGGTGCTGTACTGTATGTGGTACCCAGTATACAACAACCAGCCAATCACGGCAAGCGATGTACCTTACCGGCGATTGGCTGGTTGTTGTATACAAAGCCTGCTTGGATTGGTCAGCTCTCCCTGCCTGCCCAGCCCTCCCTGTCTCCAAGACTATCAGAGCGGTAGCGCAAACACGCCTCTTTCACCCGTCTGGCCCGCCCTTGTATCCTATTACCTCCTTCTCTGCCTCTCAGATCTCGCACATGCGCGCCTGCACCGCTTTACTGCAGTCCTCAGGAGCGAGATCTGAGAGGCAGAGAAGAAGGTACGGTAATAGGATACAAGGGCGGGCCAGACGGGTGAAAGAGGCGTGTTTTTCTGGGCACAGCGCCGCTCTCTCTTTTTTCCATACCCCGGGCGTCCCGGACGCCTGCAGCTTGCTCCGCCCTTCACTTACACCTTCCCGGTGAGGCGCCCCCTCACCTCGTCATCGGGCGGGGATGCGGCCGCGGCCGTTTTTGAGCTCCCCCCACCATATGCGGCAACCGCAGATTCTCCAGTCCGGCTCGGAAGTTTCAGCACCCGCCCTATAAGACGACACCCTGCGTATAAGACGACCCCCGACTTTTGAGAAGATTTTCCTGGGTTAAAAAGTAGTCTTATACGCCAGAAAATACAGTATATTGTCAAAGTTTAAATGTCTATATCTTTCACTGGAATTAATGAAAGTCGAACAACTTTGAGAGGGGGAAATTGCCTTTTTTTTAATTATTATTTCTTACATTCCCTTACACACTTTCAGGAACACACTTTTCAAAGGACAATCCAGGCAGGGCTGGCTTATATGTAAGGCTAGCACTAACCCAACCATTACTGAAACTTTTTAAAAATAGTCTTGTATTTGTATATTATCCTCTTCTGCAACCTATACATCAAAGAAGAGTTTTATGGCTCTTTTCAGTAGATATTATTTCATGACTTCTCTTCAAGCTGTCTGATCATGCTGCTGCAACAACAGGCAGTCATATATAAGGCTTATTTTCACAGTAGTTACAGATTTTTATGGGTAGTGTGAAATTGAGTTCTCACAGTGGAAAATATTAATATTCAAAATTCCTAACAGCTTTTTGTTTACTGCAAAGTTGATTGAATAGAATCTAAGTTATTTAATATTTATATTGTTATAGTGCCTAAAGGTCACAACCAGGTTGGTCAGGAAATGTAAGAAATCAACTCAATTTGATTCTTGCCAAGAACATTTCCCAGATTTGTCAAACTTTGCAGTCATCTTGTGCATTAGTCCAAAAGTACAAGTTCTAAAAGATTTTCATATAATGCACAGAAAGATGATAAAATCAGGAGCACAAAGACAGAGAATTTGCATGTCAACAGCATGCTGCCACAGAATGAACTTAAAGTACAGCTTCCCTACAGCCAACTTAAGAAATTTTTAATTCAATTTTACTGAAGTTTGTCATGGTTTTATAACAACTTACACATCTTCTGATTTTTGGAATTTTTCAAAGTGAAGTTCCATCAAGCTAAAAAGTGAAAATTCTTTCTTCAATGAATACTGAAACATACCTAGCTACTTGTGATATTTTCTTTGGTTGATAGTGACCATTGCGATCACGAAAATTCATGACTAAATTTTGCCATTTTGCTCTTTGAAAGCAGATTTTTTCAAACTGAAAAAAATACAGCCCTAGTCATATGTTCTATTAAATATTTTATAGGTAACTGGTTAAAAATACAATGAAGTAAAATGATGATCTGAGGAAGCCATCCACCCTGCCTCATCAAGATCCATCTTCCCTAAATTAGGAATTCCTCAATGGGAGGTGGGAACAATCAGCACTTTTATTTTCTTCTCTGGCCCCTAGCACACTACCAGCATGCTATCCTTTCCAATCTCATGATGTGCCTTTCAATAGGGAACCTTTTAAGGGCAAACCCTCCCTCCTCTATCCCACTCTACAGTACTGGACAATGACTGACATTTAGGGAAGTTCTTTGCATCTGTCCTGGGGCCAGCTTCTTATGTTCCTAGCTCAATAGCTGTGCTCTTCAATGATCACGTGTATTTTTAATTTATAAACAAATGCCAATTCTAGGCAAGGCCAAGAAAGTAAAGATTGGGAGCTAAGAATTTGGCAGTTGGGGGGGGGGGGAGGAGGGAGGGAGGGCTCCCTTTCAGTATTATCCAACATACTGAATGATTAGGAAAGGAACCAAATTTATTTTGGAAAAAAAATTGAAAACTATCAGATGTCCCATGTGCAAATTACAGTAAAAGAGGAACACCAGGTTGTAAAAGAGGAATAGGATACAAGGCAAAGGGGATAGTGATACATAAGAGCACCCAATGTGTCTCTTCATTGCCCAATAGGGATTTGGACTATATTTAGTCTAAGGTAAAATAATTGCATAAATCAGTTTGCTTGAAAAAATATTTTAAGCTTACTAGACCAGATACTTCAGTACACACACACACACACACACACACACACACAAAATCTAGTTGGAATCTTCCAGAGGAAATAAAAACACATGTATTACTTTAAAGTTTTTTTTGTATTGCTCAAATAAAAAAAGTTGGAAATTTGGAATTCTACAACTTCAAATTACAACGATCAAAACTTTAGGATACATGAACGCACAGAACACTAATTGTTCACCAAGTCCTCCTCTGCTTTATAGTAAATTTATCTTGCTATTTAACAAGTATACCAAGCTAAGTATTTTGATGTCATTACTGTACACTGTATTAGGTAAGCCAAATCTGAGACACAGATCTAGGAAAGAATGGTTACTAATCTTCAGTAGCAGTGGTTCTTCAAGATGTGTTGTCCACATTAATTTCACCTCTGGTGCGCACGCACCATGCGCACAAGAGCCAATTCTTTTTGGCTAGCAGTATCTGCTGGAGTCACACCTGTGTTATGGATGTCCTCGCACTCTCCCTTCACCTCCCTCCAGGGCATAAAGGACAGAGCTGGCCCAGCTATTTCTCATTTCCTATGACGATACAGAATTCTGTAGCTATGAGACATGAAAGAAGCAGGGAAGGAGGGCAGGTGGTGGAGCTCTATGTAGAAACAGGGACTCAACAACAGGCTGTGAGCCACAGCCTGGCCCTTTACAACCAACAGGGACTGTAATTGGGGAGCTCTGTCTATAGCAAGGGATCCTTCCCAGACAGTAGAGACCCATGCCAGCCCAGGAACGTATCTTCAGATCTTGTGTGTTTGGTTTTGGGATTTTTGCAGTCTTGTTCATCTGCCACTCAACCATAGCCCGCACCACACCCCTCTTCTGCATGCTAGCACCCATCCTCATCCTCTCGCCTCTTCCCTTTCCCTCCCACCGGCTGCAACTTCCTTTCCTGGTAACCTTCACCCCTCTACAATTCTTCCTACTCTTTTCCTCTCCATCCCAACCTGCCCCCTCCTCCTGCCAGCACAAATCTAGGTCCCACATCCAATTTGTCCTCCTCATCTTTGATGACATTTGCCACAACCCTGACCTTCCCTGCACCCCCACCATCACCTCCACCCTTCTTGTACTACCATTCCTAACCTCACACCCATCCCCCTCCTCCCCTTTTCTTGAAGTCATTTCTAAAAAGATCAGTCATTCAGGACCTCTTCCTAGCTCACTCTCTCCAGCTCCTGGCTCTCACAGAAATCTGGATCTGTCTGACCCTGCTTCTGCAGTCACCCTCTTATGGAGCCCCCCCCCCTTCTCTCACACTCTCTCAGACCATGGTGAGGGTGTTGAGATTCTCCTCTTCTGATCCTGCTGCCATTTTCAACAACCCTCCTCCTCCCTTACCAATCTCTTCTCTCTTTTGAATAAACCTGTATCCAACTCCTCTCCTCTCCCCCTCCAGGTTGCTGTCAGCTGCCATCCATTCAACTCCTCCCCATCAACCTTCTCCTCCTGGCTCTCTCGCTTCCTCTCTTCTCAGTCCCCCTCGCTCATCCGCAGCAACTTCAACTTTTGTGTTGATAACACATCCTACCCCTGAGCTGCTCATTTCCTTATCCTCACCTCTTCATTTGACCTGAAGCCCTGATTCAGTTCTCCCACTCACCAAAAGGGCCATTCACTTGACATGTCTCCAGGCAATGGCCTCTCTGTTGTTGAATTCCCCCTCCCTGACCATCACCTGCTCTCTTTCAGCACATCCAACAGCCCCCATGCCCTATCACCCTGCTTTTCCGTGACTTCTCTCCTCCCGCCACACCCTTCTGAATAACTGCATACACAAACACAAATTCAATTCTCTCTATGATGAGGTCTCACAGATCTACCTCTCCAGACCTGTCTCCTTCTGTCCAATCTAAAATCTTTGCCCATCTCTTTAGCATCGCAGTCTAGCTTTCAACTCAAGCTCAACAGAGTTCTTAATCTTTCCCCCCAAAACCCTCCCCCCCACCTCTTTTCTCCCTCACTGGACTTTTTTAATAGTCAGCCCACTAATATATAGGTGAAATACAAGTGTGAAATTGATTTCAGACCCGTAAAGTGGAAAAGGAAAGACAGTTACCTTTTCTGTAACTGGTGTTCTTCTTCGAGTGCTTGCTCATGTCCATACCATATTAGATGACTCCCAAGCAGTACCCCGGGAGGTGGGTAGGAGTTCATGGACATGTCGATTGCAACACAGCTCTGCCGAACCCAGCATTGTCCCTGGCCTGCTGAGTGATGACATAATGAGCGGTAAACGTGTCAACAGAGGACCACGTTGCGGCTCTACAGGTGTTCTGGATAGGGATGTGTGCCAGGAAGGCTACCGAAGATGCCTGTGCTCTCGTCAAGTGGGCTCTGACAATTGGTGGCGGCGGAACCCCGCCAGGATGTAACAAGTCCTTCTGCACGAGGTAATTCAATTGGAAATCCTCTGCAAGGACACCAGGTGACCGTTCATCCTATCTGCTGTAGTGATGAAGAGTTGAGTCAATTTCGGAAAGGTTTGGTACGTTCTAAATAGAAGGCCAAGGCCCTCCGGATGTCCAGGACATGAAGACGCCTTTCATCACTGATCTTGTGCAGTTTGGGACAGAACACCAGGAGGAAGATGTCCTGGTTCATATGGAAGGTGGAGACCACCATTGACAGGAAGGCTGGGTGGGGCCACAACTGAACCTTATCTTTGTAGAAGACCGTGTACAGAGATTCTGAGCTCAAGGTTTTAATTTCAGAGACCCGTCTCGCTGATTTAACTACCACCAGGAACATGACCTTCCACGACAGGTGGGAAAGGGAGCAGGAACCCAGCAGCTCAAAGGGTGGGCTGGTGAGCCTAGAGAGGACCAAGATCCCACTGTGGGACAGGGGCCCATACCTGTGGGAAGAGTCTCTCAACCCCCCTCAGGAATCTGATCATCATGTCATGGGAAAACACCATCTGTCCTTGGATCAGCGGGTGAAAAGCAGAGATGGCTGCTAGATGCACTCTAATGGAAGAGTGTGGTAGGCCCTGGTTCCTCAAATGGAGCAGGTACTCCAGGACAGCCTGTATGGAAGAACGCAAGGAAGAGATGCCCTCAGATGCCCAGCGGGAAAACCTCGTCCACTTGGCCAGGTAAATCAGTCTGGCTGAGGGCTTCCTACTCCCCAGGAGGACCTGTTGGACTCCTTCTGAACAGGTCTGTTCCTCTGGGTTCAACCATGCAGCATCCACGCTGAGAGGTGGAGGGACTCGAGGGTGGGGTGTAGGAGCCGGCCATGATCCTGTAACAACAGGTCTGGACGGTTGGGCAGGGCCCAGGGAGGGGCCGCTGACAGACTCATGAGCGTGCCGAACCAATGTTGGCGAGGCTATACCGGGGCGATCACGACAGCCTGCACTTTGTCTCTCTAGATCAGAGGTGGGCAAACTACGGCCTGCAGGCCACATCCAGCCCGCGGGACCGTCCTGCCTGGCCCCTGAGCTCCCGTCCGGGGAGGCTAGCCCCCAGCCCCTCCCCCACTGCCTCCGCCTCCCCCGCAGAGATGCGCTCCCATACGGGCAGCACTCTGGGCAGCAGAACTGCGCACTCCTGCTAAGCAGAGTGGCAGCATGTCTGGCTCCGGCCGGTGTGGCAGCCAGACATGCTCCTCTGCATGCTCTGCTCGGGGTGATAAGTGGGTCGGGGTGTTGTATAAGGGGCGGGGAGTCCGGGGGGCAGTCAGGGGACAGGGAGCAGGGGGTGGTTGAATGGGGCTAGGTTTGGGGGGGGGGCAGCCAGGGGATGGGGAACGGGGGGAGGCGGGGGGTTGGAAAGGCATGGGGTCCCAGGGGGCCTGTCAGGAGGCAGGGATGTGGATGGGGTTGGGGCAGTCAGGGGACTGGGAGCAGGGGGGTTGGACAGAGGGTGGGGTTCCAGGGGGTGTTTAGGGGTGGGGGGTCCCAGGTGGGAGCAGTTAGGGGATAAGGAGCAGGGGGGGTTGGATGGGTTGAGGGTTCTGAAGGGGGAAGTCAGGGGGCAGGAAGTGGGAGGGGGCAGATAGGGGGTGGGAGCCAGGCTGTTTAGAGAGGCACAGCCTTCCCTACCCAGCCCTCCATCTAGTTTTGCAACCCCAATGTGGTTCCCAGGCCAAAAAGTTTGCCCACCCCAGCTCTAGATCTTTGCCAGGGCCCTGCTGATGAGCGGAATCGGAGGGAACGCGTACATCAGGCTCCCTGACCACAATAGGAGGAAGGCATCGGAGAGGGAGCCCTTGCTCAGAGCTTGCCGAGATCAAAACCGGTGGCATTTTCTGTTCTGTCTGATAGCGAACAGGTCCACTTGGGGAGTTCCCCACCTTTGGAAGATCATACAGGCTGCCTCTGGATGGAGCAACCACTTGTGGTGAGAGGAGAAGTCCCTGCTGAACTGGTCCACCAGTGTATTCCTGACACCGGGACGGTGACAAGCTTCCAGGTGGATCTTGTGGCTGATGCAGAAGTCCCATAGGCGGACCGCCTCCTGACAGAGAGCTGACGAGCGCGCTCCCCCTTGCCTGTTGATGTAGAACATTGAGGCTGTGCTGTTCATCAGGACTCATACCACCTTGCCCGACAGGTGGGGCAGGAAGACTGCAGACCAGCTGGACTGCTCGGAGCTCTTTGACATTTATGTGCAACTTCGTCTCCTCGGGGGACCACATCTCCTGTGTCTGGAGGTCACCGAGATGCGCACCCCAGCCGAGGTCCGAGGCGTCCGACACCAACTCGATGGAATGAGGGGGGTTGTCAAACTGAACCTCTTCCCGGTCTGTTCTGAAGTCGGTCCACCATCGCAGCGAGGTAAGTAACACCTAGGGAATGGTAACTATCTTTTCCAGAGGGTCTCTGGACTGGGAATAGACCATCCCCAGCCATTGTTGCAGGGGCCACAGAGCCTGGCATGGCAGACCACGTAAGTGCACGTTGCCAGGTGGTGCAGCAGGCGCAGAGAGACCCTGGCTGTAGTCAGAGGAAACGTGGAGACTTCCACAATGAGGTTTGTCAATGTCTGGAGCCTTTCCAGTGGCAGGAATGCCCTGCCGCAGGTTGAGTCGAGGACCGCCCCGATGAACTCTATCCTCTGCACTGGCACTAACATCGAATTTTTGTCGTTTACCAGTAGGCCCAGAAAGCGACACGTGTCCTGAAGCGCCGTAACATCCCTTTGGACTTGAGACCTGGAGCTGTCCTTGATGAGCCAGTCGTCGAGGTACAGGTAAATCTGAACACCCCGGCACCTGAGGTAAGCTGCTACCACCAACATACACTTGGTAAACACTCTCGGTGCTGTCACCAGGCCAAACAGGAAGACCGCAAACTGGTAGGGGTGGAGCCCTACTGTAAACCAGAGGAAGCGTCTGTGTCCTTGAAAGATCACTATGTGAAAGTATGCGTCCTTCAAGTCGAGGGGGGCATACCAGTCTCCCGGATCCAAGGAGGGGATAATAGAAGCCAGAGAGACCATGCGGAACTTTAGCTTCTTTAGGTACTTGTTGAGGTCACCCAGATCCAGGAATAGAACCCCTTGGTTCCTGTACTCGAGAGGAACTCCTTCCACCGCACCCAGCTTGTAGTAATCCCTTTACTTCCTGCGAAGAGACTCTCGTGAGAGGGGTCCCTGAAGAGGGACAAGAAAGACAGGTGGGGAAGGGGGGTAGAAAGGAACTGGAGAATATAACCCTGCTGCACTGTGCTGAGGACCCATTGGTCCGAGGTTACAGCCATCCAGGCAGGGAGGAAGAGGGAAAGGCAGTTGGAGAACACAGGGAAAGATGGATCCGGGAAGTAGTCTGGTAGATCGCTCTCGGGTGCACAACCATTTGGCTGGGCAGAGGCAGGTGGCTCGGGCAGCGCTTGTAGCCCGTGGCTTGTTTATAGGGCTGGTCCTGCTGAGACTGACTCTCCGGCCCTGCGGCTGCTTCGGTTTGAACCACTTACACGCCGGGGCTGGGACGCAGAGACCCAGGGTTTTAGGGTGATGAGGGAGTCCCTGAGGCTTGCCATCTGTTTGCTCCACAAATAGGGCCCGGCCATCGAAGGGTAGGTCCTGCATTGACTGCTGAGCCTCGGTGGACAACCCAGAGAGGAGCAGCCAAGAGGTTTGCTGCATGGAGATAGCAGAAGCCAGGATGCGGGCAGCAGCGTCCGCAGTGTCTGACGCCGCCTGCAGGGCCGCCCTGGCCGTGCCCTCATCGAGGATTGCTTGGAAGCCTTGGGGAGCAACCCTTCGAATTTGGCCATGGCTTGCCAGATATTGAAGTCATATAAGCCAAGGAGGACTTGGTGGTTGGCCACTCTCACCTGAAGGCTGGAAGACTAATAAACCTTTCGCCCAAAAAGATCCAGCCTCCTCGAGTCTTTATTTTTGGGGTTGTCCCTGCCTCTCCTTGTGGTTAACTGCCTCGACCACCAGGGAATTGCGGGCTGGGTGGGAGTATAAGTTTTTATGCCCTTTAGTTGGCATGCAGTATTTGCGTTCGGCTCTTTTAGAGATAGGGATCAGTGAAGAGAGGGTCTGCCACAGGGCATTAGTGATCTTAGAAACCCCTTCATGAAGGGGTAGAGCCACCCTGGCAGGAGCCGAGGACCAGAGGACGTCAAACAGAGAGAGTCCGAGGGCTCTTCCAGTTCCTCTGCCTGAAGCTCGATGTTAGAAGCGACCCTCTTCAAAAGTTCCTGGTGCGCCTTGGCGTCATCCTGAGGAACTGGATGAGGGAGACCCACGATAGCCTCATCTGGCGATGACAAGGACGATGCCAGTGCCACAGGAACTTCCATGTCCATTGGTGGTCCAGCAGCTTCCTCCCCTGGTTCCTCCTGGGCCTGCGGGGTCCTACCCCCTGAAGTCTCCAGCACCAAAGGGGGACAGGATACCGAGGCCGCTGACCTCGCCGAAGTTCCCGACACAAAGATACAACCTTTTCTGTCCATCCAAACAGCCAGAACTCTTGTTCAGGCTCTTGTAATCTCCATCACTACATATTTTCTGACGCCTTGAAAAATACAATCTTGCCCTGCTTAGATCAATTCAGAATGCTACTACAAAGATCATTCTCTAACCCCATCACTTTGAACATGTCACCCCCCCCCCTTCGAATCCTTCCACTGGTTCCCCCTTTTATATCGTATCAAACATAGGCTGCTTGTCTTCATTTTCTAGGCCCTTTACCACTCACCCTTACACAGCCTATCATCTTATTCATTATCACATCATCAACCCCCGCCTCTGATGCTACCCTCCACAGCCCACTTATTGCATTTTCAAACAAGCACCTTTGCGTTTTCTCCCATGCTGCTCCATCACACTTTGAAAGAGTTCTCCGTAAACATCCAGAAAATGACCTCATTATCCTCCTCCAAATCCCTCCTTTTGCCACAAGGCCTACAAAATACTTGACAATGGTTGGGCCACCAGTATGCTGAAATCACTGGCTATCACGCTGACCAATATTGTCTCATTGTTTCCTTGTACTCCCCTGTCTGTCTATATCTATCTTGTCTTATGCTTGAATAGTAACTGCTTTGGGGCAGGGACTATTTGTTCAGTGTTTGTACAGCACCTAGAACAATGGAGTCCTGGTCCATGACTGGGACTCCTAAATACAATGGTAATACAAATTAAAAATAATCTCACAGAACCGCAGTTACTGAAGGCAAGCAACCATTCTTTCATCTTCAGGTGACTGTCCACATGGATTCCATTTTCTGGTAGTTAAAGCAGTGATCTCATAGTTACAGTTGGGTGCTAGACATCCTACTTCAAAAAGGACTGTAACATAGCTCTACCAACATGGGAATCGGATCCTGAAGCCTCAGCTAAGGAGTAGTGCTGGTAAAAGTGTGGACTGATCCCCATACAGCCACCTTACACATTTCTGAAATAGGGATGTGGCTTGGAGAAGTCACAGAAGCTGTGTGAGCCCAGATGGAATGCGTTCTAATCTGCATGGGTGGATTTAATTTAGCTATCTCGTAACAGGATTTAATTCAGTTGGATGCTCATACAGACAACCTTTGATTGGATATGGCCTAACACGTAACCTTATCTGCAGAGGCTACAAACAAATCTGGGAGAGCTCTTGAATGGTTTTTTCCTGTTCAGGGAGTACGACAGAGTCCCAGGGTATGTGGGTTGGCTTTCCCCTAGTTAGAGTGGAGCTTGAGGAAGAAAACCAGGAAGTGAAACAACTGATTTAGATGATGCCTAAGAGTCTCTTTGTCTTTATGGAACACCTATAAATTATAATTAACTAGCCTAACAAATAATTACACAGTATGTATAGTAAGAGGACACTGCAGGGGTTCCTCTTACCGCAACGGGCAGTAAGACAGAATCAAGGGATGGCTGCACCTGCTCTGCCTTTGATGTGATTAGGTGGGTGGACACAAGGACATCCAGGGTGCAGGCACAGACCCAACAGACACTGCTGGCCAAAAAGACACTAGTCTCCTACACATTGGATGTACATGCATCAGAAGTAGAATCCATGTGGACAATCATTCAAAGAGCTACTGCTTAATTCTGCTTTTGACTAGCTACGTAGCCTTGGGCACAGCCTCCCTACATATGAAATAACAGACATATTTACCTCACAGGGTGTTGTGAGAATACTTTGTGGAGTGTTTTGATGATGTTGGGAGTCATAGGTACTATGTGCAATATAGGTCACCATGCTACAGAAAAGGTAATGTTGCCTTGGAGAGGGAGCACAATAGAGAAAATGAAGCTGATATCAGCTGTCAAGAATATAAGTCTGAAGAAAAATTAAAGCGTTTGGACTTATTTTTAATAAAATAAACATCTGGAGGTGATCCAGTAGGTTTTCAAATATATGAAACTGAGTAGTAAAGTTGAGAAGGAACATTTTTCACAATGGTGTAGAGATCAAAGCCTTAGAGACAATCTATAATAGTTTGGATACTAGGAAAAGAAGGCTCCAAAATCCCTATTTCAGATTAAAAAAAAAGCACATACACAGAGAAATATTAGGTACCTAAGTGATTCTAATACAGAAAAGAGGGGGATTTGAGAAGTGTTGTAAAAAAAGTAGAGTGAAATTAAAATAAGCCAAACAAAGCAGACAAGAATCTGGGCCAGATGTTTTTTGCCAGCTGCTAAAATTTCTTATGTAATTTCCTAATGTATGTCATCCCTTCTCCCCAGACCATGTGAGGTGTCCCACAATCACAGCTGATTAATGCAGTTAAGCGTGTTCAAATAAAATTCTGATATTATTCAACCATATAGCTTTCTGAAGCCAAATGATATCATCACTCAGATCACCTTGAAAAAAAGAAAAAAAAAGGGCACTGGAATCTAGATGCCTTCCTTCTCTAAGATTACAGGCCTGCAGGAAGCTTTCATCCAGAAAGCATAACTTTGTATAGTGCAGGTGAATGTCAGAGCTCACTACTTCAGACTTTTCAACAAATTTGCTAGGAGTCAGAGAGGATTCTGAGTACTTTTATTTATTTATTTATTGTGCTCTCTGCCCTGGCAATATCGCTGCACCAGTCTATCCAAAAAGAAAAGAAAAATCTCCCGCCACATTTAAGCTATTAATACACTGTATCTATATCTACCCTGTAAATTAGGGAAAAAGCAGTTAATCATTATCAGGCATGAAAATTACAGGTAACAAGGGGCCCAAAAGACTTAAATACACACTATACATGGCCCAACAAACATCGTCTCCCCATTCATGGTTCTTCTATTATAAACTCAATCTGGGGGGTAAAGATTAAAATCGTTGTGGCCATAGTTTTGCAGAGTTCCAGTTGTTCCACTTTTTAAAGTCCAGCTTGAAATTGTCATCAGTTCCAGTGTTAAACATATACATGCCACTAAGGTATTGGAAACATTCTTCTCTAGCTAAATATCAACATGATACAATAACCTGTCTGTTTATACTGTTTCCTCCAAACAACAGAAGATCACAATATTCAGCCCAGAGTTACCTACTCCAGTACATAAACCTACACCAGTAGAAAAATTGACATTTCAAACTCCCAGGAAGTCTTCTCCTACAATCAGTGCTGTTAGGTCCATACCTGTGGCTCTTTCAGAATCCTAGGACAAAAGAGGTGAAGACACAAAGCAGCTCAAGCCTATTTTAAAATGTACATTTCAATTTATTTTTAAAGCAATTTTAACTCATTTTAGGTCTGCATATTAATCACAGATCAGAGAAACAAAGCAAGTTTAATATGTGTAAACCCATCCCATCCAAAATAGCAAGCTACCCATTATTTGGTTCAAAGATTACATGTTAGTTGAACAGCGAGCAGAAAATGGGATGTAGAGCCTAAATAGTCAGATAAGTGAGGAAGTTTCTGTACATACAATGCCATCATGACCAAGTTTCAAGCACAGAAAGTTCCTTGAGAAATGGGTCCTTAACTAAAGCTGCCATGCTTTAGTAGGCCAAGTAGTAATGCAAAAAGTAGGCCAAGTACACCTCTACCTCGATATAACGCTGTCCTCGGGAGCCAAAAAATCTTACCGTGTTATAGGTGAAACTGCATTATATTGAACTTGCTTTGATCCACTGGAGGGCGCAGTCCCACCCCCCCGGAGCACTGCTTTACCGCGTTATATCTGAATTCGTGTTATATCGGGTCATGTTATATCAAGGTAGCGGTGTAGTAATGCAGAGAGCTTAAAATTATAGAGGCTCAAATTTAATTTCATTACCACAGAGAACATTTTCTATAATCTTGACTTTATAAATCTGTGTTTGTAACAAATTGATCTCTATAGACTGTAGGTATATTTAGGTCTAAAATGGAGTGATGTCCCTAATAATGAGGGACAGTTGAGTTCATGGCTAATTTTTGGTAATGGAACTAGCTATTATTGACCAGTGACCCATGTTTCTTAAGTCACCGATATATTCAGATATCTTTTGAACAGCATAGATATCTACAAACGTTATTCTTGATACAACCCAAACTTTTTTGTACTCTGTCTTCTGTGGTGTTATCTACATCTGTCTCCCCGTCTTTAAGCTCTCTGTCTCCCCAATTCCTCTCATGCCACGTCAATTTGTTCAAAATCATGCAGCACACTTGGCTCTTGTTTGGCCCAGGATTTATCTTTAGGTTAAGAAAAAAAAATCAACCTGTTTGCATGCCTTATTTTATCATGGGATTTTCCACTTGCTGCATAGTCAGAAAGGGTTTGCTTTGAAGCAGCATTTCATTCCAGCATGTTTCAGAATACAAATGGCCCTGGTCATGCCCTAGAAAAAAAGCTTCTCTAACACAAGTCTTGGCCAAACTCCTAATACTCAACCCCGCTGCCTTAGAGACTCACCTGTTTGGTCCCTTAATTCCCCCCCAGCACCCTAGCAAGAAGGTGAGGACACCTTTGATTGCAAATTCTTATACACCTAAAAATGTAAAAAGGAATGCCAACTGATAATCAAAAGAGGTTTTAAAAAGATCAGACTGTGAATCATTTGTTCTTCAAAGTTAAATTTGCTTAACAAACTTTAATGGGGGAATAGAAGAGAAGGAGAAACAGAATGTCAAGCAATAAAGAGAGGCCTAGAATCCAGCTTTAGATAGAATTTCCTTGATCTGAAAATATTTATTGTGAATTGTTCCTTTTTGGCAATGCTGCAGTGAAAAAAAAATTATCCTCGAGAACATATATTTTGCAGTTACCTGAGAATGCCCATGTAATACTCTGAAGAATATCAATGCTTTATAGTAAAGTCTTTACTAGCTTGTCAGTCAGTCTCATGCCATCTGATACAGTTCCTGAGGACAGGAAAACCAAAGAATATAGGTAAACCTGATGTCCTCTGGTATTTCATTTTGTAAAACGTTAGGAAATTTGAGTGGCCACCAGAACATTTATGTACCAGTGAAGAGAGCTATGAACTGAATTAAATCTGAAATACAAATCTAAACAATACTTCTGTAGCACAGCAAACTACATTGTCAGCTTTTCATAAGCATGTGGACAATTTGTGGATAGAAATTCACATGAATGAAGTCTTCACTGGTTTTGGTTCTCCTTGGCTAGCACAAGTGCAGGTTACTTTCTCGGCTATGTTTCATTTGACAGATTTGTCATCATAATGTTAAATACACAGTCAACACAAAACAGCACAAGAATTTCATTTTTTTTATCTCAGAAGAGGAAAAATAAGCTATTACAAACAGGTAAACATTCACCTTAACTTATTAATTTATTCCAATTTCCGTAAACCAGTGTTTCTGGCTATTTATAAGTAGGTATTAACAGATAAAAGATTTGCTACATACCCTTTTTATAAGCTGATTTTCTACTTACCTTTGTCTGTTTTATTTGTATCAAGCTGCGAGGTCTGATTTAAAACAAACCTGCAAAATAATAAATAAAAAAAATGAAAATCTTAGAGCCATCATCCTGCTTAGGATCCTGTAAGCATTTGATGACGTATCAGCAGAGCATGAAGTGAGGAGTTTATACACATGGAAGTATTTTCATCTTACCCCAAGTTGTAAGGATCAAAATCCAGAAAGTCACTTTCCCTCTCACATGCACAGATATCAAAATGACTGGATAACTATTATAATTAAAAAGGTGAGGAGAGACCCTGAATATCTACAGACCTGACACTTGATACAGTAACAAAAATGTACACAAGATATTTCTTGGGTAAACTGTGTGAGCAGAGCAGGAAAATCACATAAAAAGTCAGGGAAAACCCCTTGCCAACATCTTCAATGTCTGCTAAGCTATTTCCCTGGACTGCACCAAGCAGCTAACTGAAAGAATAAGTTCAGTACCTGGATGTAAATGGGATGAAATGCAACATGGGTTTACCAAAGGTAGATCATGCCAAACTAACTTGATATCTTTCTTTGAAAAGACCTGAATTTTTAAACAGAAATGCAGTAGATCTAATCTATCTGGACTTCAGTAAAGCTTTTGATACAGTCCCACATGGGATATAATTAGTTAAATTGGAGCAGATGAGGATTAGTACAAGAATTGTAAAAGACAAGTTGTGCCTAAAGGAGAACTATTGGGCTGAAGGGTGGTTACTAGTGGAGTTCCTCAAGGGCCAGTTTTGGGACTGATCTTATTTAACAGTTTTATTAATGAGGTTATTACAAATAGTGGGAGCCTGTTAATGAAATCTGCTGATGACACAAAGTTGGGAGGCACTGACAATACAGGAGGATCAGAATATTGTATAAGAACAATTTGGATGACCCAGAATATCGGTGGGATTGTATAACAGAGTTGCCTATGATGGTGGGGGACCAGACTCAGTGGTCAAGGGAGTTCCAGTCCTGAGTCTTATATCCCTAAATCTCATGTTTAGAGCTTTAGCCAGTTACTTGCAAGGTCAGAAAAGAATCTGTCCCACGCAAATTAATCCTAGGGGGGTTGTTCCCCCCCCTTCCTTTAAAACATCAGAGATGGTCACATCTGGAGATGGGACAACAGACAGGATGAGCTTGTGCTCTGAGACGGAAAAGAGAATTCTCTTTCAGATGCTCAGTCAAACTGATTGCCATATTCGGGATCAGAAAGAAATTTTTCATAAGGTCATATTGGCAGGGATCTTGGAGGATTTTTCACTTTCCTCTGCAGCATGGTCAGCTGGGTACTTGCTACGATCACCTCGGCATATCTCAACAAATCAATTCCGTCATTGCCGGGGCTTTAGACTCTCCTGTTCTCTGCCTGTGGCACACAGTATTTTAGTCTATAATACTTTATTCTAATCCAGGTTATTGTGCTCAATATAGGCATAACTGGGTGGGGTTTAGTAATATACAGGAGGTAAGACTAGATGATCTGGTGGTCTATTCTGGGACTCTATGACTCAGACTCTATTAGAGAAGACAAGGAAGCAAGTGGGGAAAGTGAGAACAATTTTTCTAAACCACTTCAAAAGAATCACCAATCTTTTTGAGACCAAGTGCTGAAGGACATCAGAGCTGGGCCAAACTAAGGCCTTGTCTTCACTAGGAAAAGTGTGTTTTTAAGGTGTTGGCTAACACCCCTTAGAGTTTTATTCTTGACCAGCTAACCCGTTAAAATCCTAGTATAGACCAGGCAAATTGTAGTCTTAACATGTGTTAGTTAACATGTTTTAGCTAACACATTAAAAATACATCTTCCCCCAAGTGTAGACATGGCTTCAAAGGGCTTTGGCTTGGCTGTTTTAGGTAAAGTGCCTCTCTTCCCTGTTCATCCCCTCCAACCAGACTTCAGTCCCAAACTACCAAGTATAATTTTATGAACCCCTGTGATTTGAAACTGGGTCACATCCCCTTTAATCCCATTTTGGACTACACAGATGAAACAATTCTAACAAAAGAGATGTAGATAGGGATACCATACATCCGGGTTTTCCTGGACATTTCCTCTTTTTTGATCCTCCGCCCTCCGTCTGGACAGATTTTTCAAATAAGAGGAAATGTCCGGGACTTTTGTGGAGCAGACATTGCAGCTCAGAAAGAGCTGGCTTCACATCTGGATTGGTCCCTGCACTGCAGCTGCCTGCTCCCGCTCCCACCCACCCAAGCCCTGGCTCCCAGCCCTGGAAAGGGGAAGAGGCAAGGAAGCACTGATGGACAACTGGAACTGTGTCCCAGGCCTGCACAGTCGCCCTGCCTCTGTGACAGGGAGCGCCACTGCCCCCCACATCGAGAGTGAGGCTGCAAGTACCCCTCCCAGTACACAACCCCTCCTGCATCCCCAATGTCCCCCCAAATACTCCCTCCCAGTACCCATACCCTCCCACACCCCAAATACCCCCTCCAGTACACACACCTCTCCAGCACCCCCCAAATGCCCCTCCCAATACACACACCCTTCCTATACCTCCCAAATACCACCTCCCAGTAGACACCCCTCCAACTGTACCTTCTCCTCCAGCTTCCCCTTCCCCCTCCCTCTCTGGTAGTGTCCTCTTTTTGGGAACCTGAAAGATCGTAACCCTAGATGTAGAGTAAATCAAGAAGTAATGAACACAAAACATTCCATCCCTTCAAATCCTATGGCCACTAAGACAACTGAGTTTAAAGGTGACGAGAAATATTGTTAAAAATTGAACTTATAAATTTTGCTTCTTTTATGCTATACGGAGAAAGTCCAGAAGGCTGTTCTCTCCCTTTTCCCCTGCTTTATATTCTACCTTTGAAATCCTGATGGTTTCGCTAGTGGGCCTCTGAGAAAACTAAAGGACATATGTGTGAGCTTTCACATCTTGACTGGAGAGCAAAGATGTGAAATATTTACCGAAGACTTACCCAAAATTATAAAGTAAGTCACCGAAATTAAATAAAAACACAAAGCCAGAGTTTTAAGGATATGTCTTTACAGCACATTTAACTGTGGTTCTTCCTTGGGTGTTGCCGTTAATCTCCCTCCCAGCCACACAACTCTCCCAACTGAATTTAGTGATGCTTTAAGCCCAGGCTAGCTGGCCTGACTGGTGAGGATATAAGCTACAGCTCAGGTGCTCCTTTCACTCAGGCTGGTAGCCCATCCACTTTGCAGTGAGAACACAGGCTAAATCTCTCAATTGCTGAGAGTCCTCTAATGTCTTCCCCCAGTTCCCCCGGTATGCCCAGAAGGACAGAAAAGTTCTCCCACAATTCACTGGGAAAAGAATCAAAAAGACAGGTTCCATTTACTGTAGCACAAAAAAACATAGGATGTGCCATTGGACTACGCTATTGTGGCCTGTGTAAAGGCTACGATGAATCTGCATTGATTAAATTGAAGCCTGCAATGCTCCTGTCAACACTTTATATTTTTTCTGAGGGAATCTATCTTCATTTCTGTTTATTCCATTAGGAAGGAGCCCTTTCCCAAATGAATTCTTGTCATTTGCTAAGGAATCTACTGCTGCATCTGCCTTGGATATTTGCAACTGCTGATCCTAGATATATACTACAAACTTTTTCTGAATTATATTGATCAGGGATGTGATGAGGTGTGATTTTGATTGAGACAGCTGAGCTGGCAAAAACCCTGAGCATAGAGACAGCTATACCAGCAAAACTGCACTTTTGCCGGTATAACTTATTTCACTTGGAAGGAGGGAGTGGCCCAGAATAAGCAATAATAGGAAAAGCAGTTTTATCAGTATAAACTACATCCACACTATCTGTTAGGTATGACATTTACACTTAGTAGGATGCTCCCACTCCAAAATTATAATTTGAGAAATGCAAGTTAAAAAACTTTTTATCAGAAAGAAAAGATTTCACCATGTTCACGTTCTGGCTTCCTCTTGTTGTAGGCCTGAAGTATTAGAGTCTTACCATCGTCTTAAAGAAATCTGAAGACCTTAAGAACTAAGGTCAGAAGGATTGGGGGAAAGAACAGAGTGTGTACACGCTAGGAAAGTGCTAGCTAAATCCCAGCTTCCCCACCTAGGGAAGTATGAAGTATATAACCGTCTCATGAGGCACTCCTCTTCACACTTACGTAATTCTCTTTGAAAGGGATTGAAAAAAGTAGCATTTATCTTAAACCAGTCATTTCTGAGTCAGTTACTATAGCTAACTCAGCTGTTGCACTGAGTATGTGTACTCATCAGATTGCAATCACCCACATAGGCAATCAGCAAGGCTAACTAGCTCTATATGAAATACACAGCTTCCTGCTCCTTTTAAATGCTTGCGTAGGGAGGGACACTGGATGATCTTTATGGCTCCAGTTATGAGTCTGAAATTACTTTATCCACATCCGATTCCTAAGAGTAAAACTAGCACCCAGGGTGGAGCAATTTAGATCATTGGTTTACATCATGATTTGAACACATGATTTTTTAAAAACTGATTTAAATCAGGTTGAGGCTTTGTAAAACTAACGTGATAACTTAAGCTACTGAAATGTAAAATTTATAAAGAGCTAAATTAAAAATGCTTTTTTTTAGGGCTGTCAAGTGATTAAAAAAATTTCTCGCGATTAAGCACACTGTTAAACAATAATATAATATTATTTATTTAAATATTTTTGGATGTTTTCTACATTTTCAAATATATTGATTTCAATTACAACACAGAATACAAAGCATACAGTGTTCACTTATTTTTATTTTCGATTACAAGTATTTGCACTGTAAAAAAACAAAAGAAATTGTATTTTTCAATTCACCTCATATAAGTACTGTAATGCAATCTCTTTATCATGAAAGCTGAACTTACAAATATAGACTTATGTACAAAAAAACTGCATTCAAAAATAAAACAAAGTTCACTCAGTCCTACTTCTTGTTCAGCCAATAGATAAAACAAACAAGTTGTTTACATTTGCAGGAGATAATGCTGCCCGCTTCTTGTTTACAATGTCACCTGAAAGTGAGAACAGGCGTTCTCATGGCACTGTTGTAGCTGGCATCACAAGATATTTACGTGCCAGATGAACTGAAAATTTATATGTACCTTCATGCTTCAACCACCATTCCGGGGGACATGCATCCATGCCAATGATGGGTTCTACTCGATAACAATCCAAAGCAGTGTGGACCGATGCATGTTCATTTTCATTATCTGAGTCAGATACCACCAGCAGAAGGTTGATTTTCTTTTTTAGTGGTTCAGGTTCTGTAGTTTCGGCATGAGAGTGTTGCTCTTTTAAGACTTCTGAGAGCATGCGCCATACCTCGTCCCTCTCGGATTTTGGAAGGCACTGCAGATTCTTAAACCTTGGGTTGAGTGCCGTAGCTATCTTTAGAAATTCTCACATTGGTACCTTCTTTGCGTCTTGTCAAATCTACAGTGAAAAAGTGTTCTTAAAACAAACAACACGTGCTGGGTCATCATCCGAGACTGCTATAACATGAAATATATGGCAGAATGTGGGCAAAACAGAACAGGAGATAAACAATTCTCCCCCAGGGAGTTCAGTCACAAATTTCATTAAAGCATTTTTTTTTTTAAACGAGCATCATCGGCATGGAAGCATGACCTCGGAAATGGTGGCTGAACCATGAAGGGGCATACGAATGTTTAGCGTATCTGGCATGTAAATACCTTGCCATGCCAGATACAAAAGTGCCACGCAAATGCTTGTTCTCACTTTCAGGTGACACTGTAAATAAGAAAAGGGCAGCATTATCTCCTGTAAATGTAGGACTGAATGGACCTGTAGGCTCTAAAGCAGGGGTCGGCAACCTTTCAGAAATGGTGTGCTGAGTCTTCATTTATTCACTCTAATTTAAGGTTTCGTGTGCCTGTAATACATTTTAACATTTTTAGAAGGTCTCTTTCTATAAGTCTATAATATATAACTAAACTATTGTTGTATGTAAAGTAAATAAGGTTTTTAAAATGTTTAAGAAGCTTCATTTAAAATTAAATTAAAATGCAGAGCCCCCCGGACCGGTGGCCAGGACCCAGGCAGTGTGAGTGCCACTGAAAATCAGCTCGCGTGCTGCCTTCAGCGCACGTGCCATAGGTTGCCTACCCCTGCTCTAAAGTTTTCCATTGTTTTGTTTTTGAGTGCAGTTATGTAACAAACAAACAAAATCTACATTTGTAAGTTGCACTTTCATGACAAAGAGTTTGCACTACAGTACTTCTATGAAGTGAACTGAAAAATACTATTTCTTTTGTTTATCATTTTTACAGTGCAAATATTTGTAATAAAAAATAATACACACTTTGATTTCAATTACAACACAGAATACAATATATATGAAAATGTAGAAAAACATCCAAAATATTTAATAAAGTTCAATTGGTATTCTATTGTTTAACAGTGCGATTAAAACTGCAATTAATCACAATACATTTTTTTAATCCTGATTAATTTTTTTGAGTTAATCACATGAGTTAACTGCGATTATATCGACAGCCCTAGATTTTTATTTAAATGCCAGGAGTAAGCTATCTTATTTAAATTTTACAAAACCGCTAGAGGCAAAACAAAATATTGAAAATTAAAACACTGATCCTGAAAGCACTAAAGGGGGTGTGTAACTTTATGAATTAACCCATTGACTTCAATTGGACTACTTGAGCTTAAAGTTAAGCATGTGCACAAAAGTGTTTGCCGTATAAGGAGCTAAAACTTTATTTCTCCTAGAGGTTTTTGGCCTCTACATTTGCTCAAGAAACCTTCCCTTACACTAAGGAGAAGAAAAACAGACTTAGACCAGGTCTACACTATAATCTTACACTGGTATAACAATGTCACTCAGGCTACGTCTACATTACCCTCCTGAATCGGCAGATAGAAATCAATCTCGCGACAATCGATCCCCGAATCGACACTTGTACTCCACCAGCGGAGGTAGGCGTAAGCGCTGTCGATGGGGGAGCCGCGGAGGTCGATTTGCCGCCGTCCTCACAGCAGGGTCAGTCAGCTGAATTTGCGTATCTTAAATTGACCCCCTCCACCCCACCTGTAGTGAGGACGTAGCCTCAGAGTGTGAAAAATGAGTGAGTGATAGTTATCCAGATCTATCCCCCTGTGTAGAGAGCACAATGGCAGCTATGTCAATGGGAGAAGCCCTCCCATCAGATAGGTGTAGATCTGCCCTTAGCTTCCTGAATCTGCTGCTAGATTTTGCCAGTCATATGAGCTTTTGAGTCTAGAAGAAAACTAATCTCAGAGAAGTTGCATTTATTCCTTTGTCCAATCATCCATTTCGAAGAACCTATAATACACATATACACATGCAGAGCTCCCCAAAACCGTGGTGAGGCTTGCAATCTCTCGATTTTCTGGTCTTAGAGAAAGTTTTTATTTACTGACAGTCCTAATCATAGATGGTGAAGCAGTTCAAAAAGATGCCTGACAAGAAGAGGAAACAAAATAAAACTGATAGTAACCAGACAAATCGATTACAAGTCCCCACATGCCAAAAAAGATAACAAACAAAGCAGTGAAGAATTGTGTCACTCAGTGAGAGGGGAAAAAAGTAATTAAAGGAGCTAAAATGAGGAGTGAATGAAAAGATACAGAACAAAAACATGTGCTTCATCAATTAAGATACTTTGAGGTATGGATATTTATTCCAAACTTATACAATGCTAGTAAAATGACTAAAAGAGCCCTGCCTCATGTCAGAAAGAAATAAATCCCCAGTAGACTGTAGACTCTTGGATGGACACAAAGAATTTACTATTAAAAATATAAATGGTTATTTTTTCCCCTCCGCATTCCTAAACAAACAAAAATATTCAATGTTAAGACATTTCTGTTAGAGAGAGTGGGGGAGGAAAGAGAAGAGAATTCAAATACTATTCTTTTAAAAAAACTGTTTGGGCAGTATTCAGTCAAAGCAATGAACAAGTAGATGACTGAACTGTATGTGTACATATGAAAATGGCAAAGTTTTGAAAACATTTTATTGCCTCAAACGCTTAACAGATTACATATGTGTATTTGTTACTTGAAAGTTTACTTACTCTGCAAAAGGAAAATTGCAATGATTGTTGGTAATACTCCACAGACTTAACACACTACTTATTAAATAAAAATGTGTTTGCCACCTCTCGCTATGTCAGCGTCTGGTGTCTCTTACAATAAGAACTACCATGTAGTAGGATTGCATCAAAGATACAAGAAGCAATGCAATTCAATTCTTTACATCTACCTTCACTCCTGCCATCTTAAGTTACAATTTAGAGATATCACACTGATACTCCATTGTACATCTTTCAGCACCACCTTCCACCTCAGTTATCTTGATCAAGTAAACTAGCTGTCTCAATTTCCTTTATCTATATATCTCAAAGCTAACAGCTTCTCTTGAACGAGGAAAGCTAACTCAAACATAATGCAAGTCTCTCGCCCCATTTCACTCCGATCCACAAGTTGCTTCCACTATACATAAGCTTGGCATCATCCTTCACCCTAAACTTCTTTTAAGTCTATATGTCAGCAAAATCTCTCCAACACATTCACAGTATATGATACTGGCGATATGTCACCTGCCGAAATTTTCTCTCCTGTTTGAATTACAGAAAATTCCTTTTTCTATAGTATCACCAAGTCAAAGCTCTATAATCTCCAGTATGCACAAACTACAGCTGTCCACCATCTCACATTTACAAAGCTGCATGAACATACAAACTCAACACAGAGGAAGACTTGGGCTATAGAGATCCTATTTTATTTCTTGGACTTTGTCCCATAGCAAGAGCTATTATTAGGGTACCCTAAGTGTTTCCATTCCAAACCACCATTTTCAGTTGCTCGTGTCTTCAAACTCCTTATAGGCTAGGGTTACCATCCGTCCGGCTTTCCCCGGACATATCCGGCTTTTTTAGCTTTAAATGGCCGTCTGGGGGGGGGGGATTTCTAATAAGGTAGAAATGTCCGGGATTTCCCCCTTCCCCTCATGCAGAGTGCAGCACGGCTGATTGGACGGCTGGGCCTGATTGAAAGCCGCTCGCAGCCACGGGGGCCTCTAGCAGCCAGAGTCCCTCCCCCTCCCCCGCTCCCTCCTCCCCCGCAGAGCAGCGCCTTATTTGTTTGGCTGCACGTGGAGCTCGCAGCTCTACCTCAGCCTGGTGGGGAGGGGGGGGGCGCAGGCAAGGGACAGGGCATGGGGGGGGGGTTAGATTGGTTGGTGGTTCGGGGGGGGCTGTGAGGAGAAGGGGGTGTAGAGAACAGTTGGGGCAGGCAAGGGACAGGGAACAGAGGGGTTAGATTGGTCGGGGGTTCTGGGGGGGCTGTCAGGAGAAGGGGGTGTAGAGAGCGGTTGGGGCAGGTAAGGGACAGGGAAGAGGGGGTAGATTGGTTGGGGGTTCTGGGGGGGCTGTCAGGAGAAGGGGGTGTAGAGAACGGTTGTGGGCAGGCAGGAGACAGGGAACGGGGGGGTTAGATTGGTTGGGAGTTCTGGGGGGGCTGTCGGGAGAAGGGGGTGTAGAGAGCGATTGGGGCAGTCAGGGGACAGGGAGCAGGGAGACTTAGATAGCGGGTGGGGTCCTGGGGTAGGGTGGCGGGGGAAGGGGGATTCTGAGGGGGGCGGGAAGTGGGAGGGGGCGGGGCTGGGGCAGGGCTAGGGCGGCACCCCGTGTCCCCTTTTTTGATTGTTGAAATATGGTAACCCTATTATAGGCTGAGAAGTTTTAGGCTTGACCTCTGCCCCATGGTGAATATTTCTGAAGGTTTTAGCAGGAATAGTTCAGCCATTTTTGAGGAAGAGACATTTTTCCCATTACAAAAAAATAACATTGCAAGAACTTCTCTTAGATATTTAAAATCTGAAAATAAAACTCTCTTAATTAAGAAGTGCTTGAATGTTTGTGAAACAGTGCATGAGAAAAAGAATACTATCCAAGAGACAGGCTGGTACCTACAAACTGCTGCCCTTGTGGCTTCCACTCCCCTCACTTTTGTTCTGCTTCCTGGTTTATATAACTGAGCTGCTAGGGCAGGGAAGAGACTTGTTGATTATCCCCAGGCTGCAGGTGGTAGGCTACAGACAGCCACTTAAAGGGACAGTAGCTTTTTCTCATGCACTCTTTCCCAGTGTTCCAGTGAAGAAGTTTTTGTTTGAAAAATTGCATTTCATGCTTTGTTTTTTAAAAACAAAAGTGCATAAGTCAAGCTTATATATTCAAGCTTAACTTTTCCATTTCCTGACTTGCAGGCTTCACAGTTCAACTTTAAAAATATAAACTAGCCCCACCAGAAAAGGGAAAATGCATTTTACTTATAATTGTCTGAGATCTTAAAACAGTTATTTCTTCATCAGGAACAATACTTTCACCAGGTGCTTACCCTATACATTTCAATCCATTCTGTCCCAACTATGCAATAAGATACAGTCAGGTATCATCTTTCATGTTTCAGTTGCAGGATCTGGCTAAAAAAAAAAATCCACTAGACATTTTTAGATTATTTTAATATCAACAATGAAGGCTGTGTTAGACTAAAACCCACTGAAGGCTCATTCTTTGAAAAGTGGGATTATATTCTAGGTACCAAATACATTCTGGAAGGATACTGAATTTTTTTCAATATTACTGAAGAGAAAAGACTTTTCTTTTGGGATGTTGTTTTCATCTGTCATTTTACAATGTGGAACTAGAAATAAATGCTTTTCTACAAAGAATGAATGATTGATTTACTAAAATTATATTTAGAACAAATATTATTAAAAGATTCTAAGAATTCAAACTCTGAAAGAGCAATCCACTTACAGAAATGTGATTATAAAATAAAATTCTACTGACAAAAAATCAAAGTTTATAAATAACTATATGGGAACATACATTCCCATTAAGCATCTCTTTTCCTGAAAGGCAGGCCTTACAAAACATTTGAAATTATATATGAAAACAGTACATTAGGAGTCAAGCCATGTTGTTGCTGTAGCAGCAATGATTTCTAGTGGCCATTTTCTTTTCAGTTCTAATACTGTGCCAATTCCAACACTTCTTGCTGCAATCTCTGTTTAAACCCAAAGGTGGCAATTGCTTTAATACATGGTCTCTCTAGCTACGTATACTCAGATCTCTTCTTCTACATTACCTTCTTAAACCTAATGTACATTCTTAATAGTATTTCCTAATCACACATTGCATATCTGTATTTCATATGTAAAAATTATTTGGGTCAATAAAAGTCTAACTTACTACATTTTGTGGACTAATTTGCATCATACCAGTCAAAATTGCAAGAGAATTAGAGCAGTATGATGGTTATCTTAAATCTGTGGCCTACAAAAATAGAGTAAAAAAAAAAAAAGCCTATTGAAAATGTGAACTAGACAGAGCTGAAATTTCAAGTCAAAGGCATTGCTACACCATAAACAGAATTGAGTACTACTATAATGTAAACTGTATTATCTTTCCACCTATTTAGGTCCTTATATAACTGCACTACTGTTCCCCGAACATCAGAGTACCTGAAAGACAGCAAAGGCAGGGAAAAGAAAGCTACTAAGGATGTTTAATTAAATGTTTATTGCACTTGTTTCTATTAGGAAAGATTTTTAGCCACCAATTTATATATGTGCATCATAGCACCACTATAGTAAGAAGTGATTATTAGATAAAATACATCCACACCAATCCAAAGTACTGCCCATAGAACTGGGCATAGTAGATTGCAAACAACAGAGATTGAAGCTATTGCTGTTTAGTAATCCATTATATATGTACACTACTACAAAGGACACAATAGACAGAGGCTGGAGAAGAAATAGGAAGGCTTAAGTAACCATTCACTTAAGAGAACATAATGGCATCTTCAGCAAGGTAAATGTGTTTTAATTATAAAAATGCATGTAATCTTTGTCTCTCATTTTACCTTTTAAGGAAAATTTGTAAATAAGGCGCAGGAAATTAAAAACTGCAACTACAGCCATGTCTATACATGTACACACTGCAGCGGTACAGCTGTACCAGTACAACTGTGCCACTGCAGCGTATCTGGTGAAGACGCTCTATGTTGACAGGAGAGAGCTCTCCCATCGGCATAAAAAAACCCATCTCCGCTAGCAGTATAAGCTGTCAATGGGAGAAGCTCACATAAGCGCTTATACTGATGTAATGTATGTCGTCGCTCATGGATGTGGAATATTCACACCCCTGACAACATTAAGTTTTGCCAACATAGGCTGTAGTGTAGACATAGCCTAAGACTCCATATCTAACTCATGCAGACTTGACTTCTCAATATGGTGATTTAGAAAGACGAAGTCTATTGTCAGTTTCACACCATCTTGTCTTTTAAGGATTTTTAAAGTGTATTAGCTGTGCATGTGAAAATGTTGGTTTAAAAATTAATTTATTTTAAAATTCTACAAATTTTACAAATTGAATAGAAAAATGTGACCTAACAAACTTAAATACAAGAAAGATTACTCTAATTCACACCTTCAGTCAATTTAGATTAACTTTCCTGAGTGTCCCCCTCTAGACAAGACTTCAATTTTCACTCATTTCCTTTACAGAAATTACTCCTGCAAAAACCAGTACAAATTCAGTTTTACTACATCTACAAAGTAGTTACAAAGCTTGTTACTGTAAATAATGTTCTAGAATTCCAAAAGATAATGCGTAATTTCAAGAATCAACTATTAGATAATTCTTGACTGAGAAAAGTATATTATTACAACTGTTTTGTCCAAATATAGATAGCAAAGATCTCTAGGATTCAATCACTGTCTATCAACAGTTTTAAAGATAGCCTGCAAAAAGAATTTTTTTTAATTGGACTTGTATAAATTCTGCTTCTTTATAAATTATATCTAGTCTTCCCTAGTTTTACATGAGGAGATGGTCAGAATATGTTGAGAGTTCCATCATCTTAACTGAAAGGGTGCAAGTGTTAAATGTTTAAACAGACATCTTTTATCCAAAAGGTTAGTCACTGAGGTGAAACAGGTGTTGAGTTATTAAACAAGTCAAAATCCCTTCCTCTCCTCTCAGCTGCTCAACTTTCACCACTGTTTCTTGAAATATTATTTCACAAGTCCCCCAGGTGTGTCAGTTTCTAAACCTGAGGTTAATATTGAATAAAAATACATTCATGACTTCTTTATATATCACAAAGTTGTAAAAAAGGTACGAGCCCATTTTTTCCCCTTTTGCAGGTCACTTTTGAAATAAAGATGTTAGTTCCCAGCAAAGGTTTAAAAAAAAAAAAAAAAGTTGCAGAACACTAAATCAAAAGGATCAGCTTACACTGTTATAGCTTATTTCCATATGGGAAAGGGAATAAGTTATCCCAATATAAGGCATCTTTGTATCAGTATAACTGCATCCACACTGGGGGTTGTTACTGGTATAAAATTAAACCGTAACCAAAATAATTATACTTGTACAAAATCTGCACATAAACTAGTACAATAGCATCTGAACAAGATTTGTACTAGTTTAACTACTGTATATTGGTTTAAAAAACAATTTTTGTTAAACCAGTGCAACTTTCCCATGTAAACAAGAACTACATGATTATATTGTCTCAAAGTCTAAAAAGAAATGTCAAATAAAGACAAGAACTCAGATTCAAGCTTCTGATCTAGTCATTAACAAGGAATAACAAACAGGATGAAGTATTATAGAATTTAGACATGCAAGAGACCATAGAGTCACAGAGAAGTGATGGTCATAAGATCCTGGATCCTTTTGTTCTCCATTAACTTGCATCAAGATAAACTAAAGATATATTTAAAACTTTCCGACTACTACTTTTCTATATAAGTCATTGCTGTACTCACTATGTGGGATTGCAAATAGATTATCCATGAGACAACTGTTCTATTAAAATGTGGACCTTCTGTAAACATTTGGGAACCCTTACACTAGATCAGGCCTGCACAACTTGTAAAGCGGCAAGGGCCACATTACTCCAAAGAAAACAGCTGAGGGCCGAAACCCCCCCGAGCGTCGCCAACACCCCCCCCCAGCCCCACCCCGCCCCCCCGAAACCACACCCCCCCCCCCCCCAGCGACACCCGTCACCCATGGAAACACCCCCCCAGCACCGCTGAAACACACCCCCCCCCCAGCGCGCCACGTGCCCTGCGGAAACAAACCCTCCTTCCTCAGCGCCGCCCCACTGAAACAGCAGTATTGAACCTCGGTAATATGTTAAAGCAGGCCCCTAAGGTAGTATAATTAAGGTAAAAGAAAAATGTCTTTTTGCTAGAAGTAGAATAAGATCTTCCCCCCACTTTGTAATCAATTACCCTGTGAATGAATGAGGTGTGAATGAGGAAGGCAGGCACCTCCAGACAGCTGCAACCTTTGGAGAGGACAGGACCGGCTCTAGGATTTTTGCCGCCCCAAGCAAAAAATTTTGTGGCCGCCTCCCCTTTCTTTTTCGTGCCCTTCTGCCCCCGGCCCCACCCCAACTCCACCCCTTCCCCAAATCCCCAGCACCACCTCCTACCCCCGCATGCCACATTTCTCCCCCCCCCATTGCTTCCTGCGAGTCCCCTGTGACCTCCCACCCTAGCTCACCTCCGCTCTGCCTGCTCCCCCGGGTGTGCCGCCGCTCTGCTTCTCCCCCCTCCCTCTCAGGCGAGGGAGGAGGGAGAAGCAGAGCAGCAGCGTGTTGAGGGGAGCAGGCAGAGCAGAGGTGAGCTAGGGTGGGGTGGGGCGCAGGAAGTAATGGGGGGGGGTAGAGGAACCGCTCTCTGCTCCAGCTCACCTCCGCTCCACCACCACCGCCTCCCCCGAGCGCCCACCACTCGGCTTCTCCTCCCTCCCTGCACGAGGTTTCACACGTGGCAAGCCTGGGAGGGAGGGGGGAGAAGCGAAGCGGCAGCAGCGCGCTCAGGGGAGCAGGCGGAGGCAGAGCAGAGGCGAGCTGGGGCGGCGAGGGCACTTTTTCCCCATACAACGGAGTCGGCACCTATGATGGCCGGCGCCAGAATGCTACCCCTAGAAATGTGCCGCCCCAAGCACCTGCTTGTTTTGCTAGTGCCGGCCCTGGGAGAGGGGATGGGAGCCAGACCAGATCAGTAGGTCAGCCTCCGACTCACCCCTCGCCTCCTCAGCTCCCCTCACCCGGCTCGCCTACTCACCCCCCGCCACAGCCTGCTCGCTTGCCTCCTCGGCGCCCCACCCCTCCGACTCGCTGGTTCACCTGCCCCCCCTGCCACTGCCCGCCCACTCGCCTCCTCAGCCCTCCACCCACCCAGCTCGCCTACTCATTTCCCGCCACTGCCCGCCCGCTCGCCTACTCAGCCCCCCTCCCTAACCTGCCGCTTGCCTACTCACCCCCCCGCGGGCCGCACAATGAGCCCATCTGCTCAACCCACGTGGGCCGCACAGTGAGCCCACGCGTGCCACATGCGGCCCCCGGGCCGCATGTTGTGCAGGCCTGCACTAGATCATTTTGTCCATCTCCTTGTAAATACAGGATTGTGTTAAATAATACATTTTCTAGCGTTTTGTCCAAAATAGTTTTAGAAGTGCTGAAGAAAGGAAGCTTCTAATACTTCCTTTGGAAATTTATTCGACTGCCTATACATTTCACCATCAGGTAGATTTTCTCATTTTCTTAATTTCCTCCTAATTCATAGTTATATTGCACACAATTACATAATAGTGAAAGGTTTCAGAGTAGCAGCCGTGTTAGTCTGTATCCGCAAAAAGAACAGGAGTACTTGTGGCACCTTAGAGACTAACAAATTTATTAGAGCATAAGCTTTCGTGGACTACAGCCCACTTCTTCGGATGCATCCGTAGTCCACGAAAGCATCCGAAGTATGCCACAAGTATGCCACAAGTACTCCTGTTCTTTTTGCGGATACAGACTAACACGGCTGCTACTGTGAAACCTGTCATTATGCAAGGCACTGCATTTAGCCGTATGGAGTGGAAATCCATCAACTTCATGAAAAAACTCGCACAGATACAGACAGACATCTTCCTTTCCAAATGCAAGCAGATAATAGTGAAAGTTTCTCACTCCTGCAGTGAGCTTTACAGAGGCAGATCCCCCTGCCCATACAGAGTCTCTTTGACTTCAGTGGTGCTCCCCATAGGGCAGAGGTCTTTCTGGGGAGAGTTCATTGGAAGATCGCAGCCTAAATAATTCTCCTCCCTCTTTAGTGTTTACACCTTTCAAGTATTTGTAGGCACTGTACCCGTCACATCCCCTTTTGCTAAGTCATCACTTAAACAAGCGATACATATTTAGCTCTTTTAATTTTTATTCAAATTAATCCCGCCAGTCACATGATAATAGATGAACAACAAATTAACTCTCTCAACCTTGCCAATATTATGTTTAGTTCTGGATGTCAAATTAACATAATATTCCAGGTATGACTGTGCAAGTTTCACAGAGTAACTTACCTCTCTGCTCCATGATTCCTTTTCATATGCAGCTAAAAATTGCACTGGCTTTTTCTTTGCTGCCAGCTTATACTGCAAGCTCATGCTGTCCAACTTGCTTTCCATTACCATAGGTCTCTTTCAGAATTTCTGCTTCCCAGGTTTCTCCCCACTATCAAGTATTGGTTTCTGATAATTTTTCCTTCCCCGTGTATATAGCTTGCATTTTTTCCAAGTTACAGATATTTATATATTGGCTAGGTTTTGGTGAGGAAATTGATATCCCTCTTCCAATTTATACATGATAATATCCCATGATGTGAAATTTACACAGGATGTTTCAAAGAAAAACATCATTGAGATAGGATAGACAAGAGACAAACTTCCACATATTTCTGGCTAAGGTATATTACCAGAAGGCGGGGGGGGGGGGGGGGGGGAGAAGAGTAAGTGGATAAGCAAAGAGAAACTTGTCACCTATTGGATTAAGGGAGATAGCAACACACACCAAAAGAACTCTGCTAGAAGAATGTTTCAAATTTGCTTTAGCTAAGATTGACAAAAATCCAGAACAGATGGGGAAAATCATACATTTTGCACTTTATTTTAGCTGTTCCCAGAATAAACCAATTAACTTCAGAATACAGACCCCAATGCCAGGTTTTTAACTGGAGGGAAAGTGATTCCAGATGAAGAATTATTTAGGTAGAAAATATTCCACTGTCTGGTGGAGAGTACCTTGGCCTACCAGTATATAGCTTATGTAACCTGTGCCAAATGGCCCAGAACCAAGAATCCTCTTGAAACAAACCAAAATGAGCACTCAGATTAAGAGACTGGGCAACACTCACTTTGTCAGTGAGGCTTTTGACCACTGAGGTTTAAAAATTGACTAAAAAAGCCCTAAGTTTGACTGTTAGTTTGTTAGTGGTATAGCACTACAAGTTAGGATTTTCAAGGGTAAACATAACACTCCATATTAGTTTCTGGGTAGGGCCCAGAAGTATCATACAGAATGCTCAGAGAATGCTTCAGCAAATTAATTCTTCCTATTTAAACACTTCAGGGATGTAAAGACTCCAAAAAAAAAAAATTCTAAGAGTATCTGGAATGTATCTTAAAGCGGGTTACTTTGTCAATCTGAAACCAGTAACAGGTCTGAATACTTTTACATTTCCCATTTATTTAACTTCAAAAACCTTCTGCAGAGCCAATGAGATCCTGCAGTTGCTATCTATAAGTTTGGTGAAGGAAGAATACAGAAAAGCTTAAGGAATGTTTAGAGACTTGATAAGTCTGGCTTCTTCACTAAATTCATAAAACCAACTGAAACCAAATCTCCTTGAATAAGTCAAAAAAGTGACATTGGGAGGACAGGCCAGCTTCTTTCAATCTTTTTCTGATTTAGATTATTATAAACAAAGGTACAGCCAGGGAATTAGTATGCCACCTGAAAATTTCTTGAAGATTGACAATATTTAGAAAAGAAGCCGACATCAAAGTGTCTTTTTCAACTCTATTAGTTAGTACTGCTCCCAGGTGTGCATCTTTAAGTTTACCACCAAGGCTTTGTATCTGTGTCAGAGGATAAAGGACAAGACTCTAGAGAGAAAAAGAAGAGAGGTAAGTATCTTTGAATTAGTAGTGCTGTCCCCAGATGACATTCAAGTGAAGCTAAATTTGAGCAAAGAATGTCACTGACAAATGCTTGTGCTTCAGAGCACCACTTTGAATTCTCAATACCCTCCCAATTAAACTGTTCCTTAACATCAAGCATTTTTCTTCAGTAGATTCCTTGGATGACACAATCTACTTTAAGACTAAGAATTAAGGCTAATGAAGCTGCATGAATTGAAAAACACGAAGATATGAGCATATGTTGTTTCAGTTTAATTTGCTGGTTCCTTGAATTTGTTGTAAGAAGAAACTCTGAAAATCTGACCTGGAACAATACAAAAAAAACAAATAGGAAGAAGGAAAGACCCCCAACATAAAGAAAAGTTTGCTCAAATTTTCAAACACAGTCTGGTCTGCGGCAACAAGGAAATTTTTTTGAAACAGCTCCTCTCAAAGCTATTTTTCCCCCTCCTATATTAGCCTACAACCTCGTTCCATCACCGTCATTTTGAAAAAGCACAACTTGAGGTGCCCACAACACTGACAGACTACTTTTCAAATTCTTCCACGTCTATCTGCACTGGGTAAAACCAAGTTAATGTACAATGTATAAATAATGTTCCACTAGGTCAACTTTCCAACAGTTTGGCCATCCAACGTTAAAAACCATCTTAGAGCCCAGAACTATTTTTAAAACAAGGTTTTAACAGCTGAACTTACCAACTAAACCACATCAAAACCAATTTATCTGAAACAGGTGTTTAAACAGTTTATCAATTCTTCAGTTGAGCTATACAGTGTCTTAATAAGAAGAACAGGAGTACTTGTGGCACCTTAGAGACTAACAAATTTATTAGAGCATAAGCTTTTGTGGACTACAGCCCACTTCTTCGGATGCATATAGAATGGAACATATATTGAGGAGCTATATATACACACATACAGAGAGCATAAACAGGTGGGAGTTGTCTTACCAACTCTGAGAGGCCAATTAATTAAGAGAAAAAAAAGCTTTTGAAGTGATAATCAAGCTAGCCCAGTACAGACAGTTTGATAATAAGTGTGAGAATACTTACAAGGGGAGATAGAGTCAATGTTTGTAATGGCTCAGCCATTCCCAGTCCTTATTCAAACCGGAGTCGATTGTGTCTAGTTTG
>NC_048305.1:76205832-76306520 GCF_013100865.1 Trachemys scripta elegans | reverse complement strand
GGGGGGGCAAGTAGGGCAATTTGTCCCAGGCCCCGCAGGGGCCCCCACGAGAATGTAGTATTCTATAGTATTGCAACTTTTTTTATGGAAGGGGCCCCCAAAATTGCTTTGCCCCAGGCCCCCTGAATCCTCTGGGCAGCCCTGGCTGGCGCACTAACATCTGATAGTTGGCAGCCTGGACTCAGTGAGCCCCTCTGGAAAACACAAAACTAGGTCTCTCCTGAAACCTGACCATCTTTCTCCAGTTCCAATCATCATACTACATAGTTCAGAAGGATTTGTAATTATGGAGTGCCTTATCTCATCACCAAGAGAGAAATGAATGGACACAAGTCCATGATAGTCTCTCAATACAATATGCACATACTTCCTATAACTGCTTTGAGCAAAGATGAACAAACACAGGGAAAGCCTAAATGGACAAGCTCATACAATGGTGAGAGCTTGCTCACATTAACAGTCCCACTACAGCCAATGGGACTACTCATGTAAGTACTTACCAACATAAGTAAATGTTACTTTGTTTGTCCTTGGCTAGTTGTTCTTCAAATTCTCATTTAGCCCTCCTAAATTCCATCATACACTATATCAGCCATACTTTATTATCCTTTCTGTTGGGCTGGATTTCCAATACCTACGTCGTTCAAATAACCCCCGCAAATTTGCCATTTATCCACACTTTTTTGAAGCCTACAGTATACTGCATTAAAAAAGGAAGTTATGTTTTTGAAGCAGGTCAGTCTATTGTTAATATATGAGTTTTCCTATTCAAGTGCTTCAAACAATTACTATTCTTTCTATATACTTGCATACAGCATGACACCATTCTTCAGACTGGATGGTTAAGAAAGCACCTTTCAAACGTCATAAACACTGCTTCAGCCACAAGACTCACTGCACCTACCAAGACTGGATGTGCCATACATACAAGACCTCTGGCCTCTGCCAGGCGAGAGAATAAACTGAAAATATATTTATTTGTTTTGTTTTGTAACTGTGCAGTCAGTTATTATTCTGTCATGTATATATTTTCATGTATTCCATGTTTCTCTTCACAACACAATGTTCCTAGCATGCACAGAAAACTGATTTTGACAGGAGACTTTCAAGAGATAAAGCTTGTCGTTTTTCTCTCCTATATGTATTTACTTATTTTTCAAGGATACAAAACTTGTTGGTTATAATTTGTACAACTTTGGAGATGAAGTGGCATTGACCACTGTCAGAAGACAGGATACTGGGCTAGATGAACCTTTGGTCTGACCCAGTATGGCTGTTCTTATGTTCTTAAGACAAGTTGGCTGAGGCTTCTTCCAGATAAACGGTGAGATGAAGGAAACAAACTTAAAGAAGTGTTAGAGGTGCCATTAGCTCCCTCCGTTGGAGGACATAGCTTGCCTTTTGTTACTCAGTTTTGCAACCTGGGGTATCCTGTTGTATCTCCAACTGCTTCTGCATGCCCAGCTAGAAGCAGTAGCTGAGAGTGCTCTTTATCAACACATGGGTCTAAACTGTTGTTGCTGTACATAAATAATCTTTTAAAAATTTACCCATCCAGCGTATAAAGTATATCAAGTAACTCTCATAAAATAGAAGAACGGAGTAAAAGAATCAACATTAGAAACAAATAGGTGGGCCAAATGTGAATAAAAAGCTCCAGCAAAGACTGAAAAGGCAACATTTGTGTGTTTATTGTGTTGTCAAGATTTACCAAACCTTTTCACTGTAATAGAGAACGGCAGCAAATATGATTTTAAAGAGACTGACTTGTGGGAAGGCATCTTCGGTACTGGGGCAGAGAGTCAGGAAAGATCAACAACATCTGAGAAGAAGGCAGGTTTCTTGAGGGAGAGTGGATTTCAGAGCTAACGCGAGACGTGTCTGTGGCTCCGGCTCCAAATGTATCCACCCCCCCAGCCTCCTCCTATGTCCTAATCTACAACCCCCAGAACCTTCCCTGAAAAAACAGTCTAAGAGATTTAGGAGACAGATGTCTGTAAATAGGACTAATGACACCACTCCTATAAGGATTGTTATGAGTTCTGGAGGTAGGAGTTCTATGTAATGGGATACAAGCAGTATGCCTCTGAAATAATTTCACAAATGCACTGAAACAAACAATGGTAGACTAAAATAGTACAACTCCTGAAGCACTAAGTTTTTAAAGGAAATCAGCAGACCCAAATCAGTCTTTGTTTTTTCTGTGGGCACAAAATGAAAATACACTCTACTTCTCATTGTAGAAATTTGTGCTGAGGGCAAGATCAATATCAGAAAATTGATTCTTCAAATTCCTCTTAACCAAAGATCAGTCTGAAGAAAGCATGCTGAGAGAAGCCTGAAGTGCAAAGGTTGCTTCCCCCTTTAAAAAGACGTACTACAGCAATATGTAAAAACACTGCAGTAGTGCGGTTGTAAACTGGTAATGTTTTGGACCATTGTGGGAGTATTTTCCCCTAGGAGGATTACTTCCAAGAACATGGAATGAATAGGTCATGTTGTTGCAGCAGTGCTTCATTTGGCTACCAATACATTAAATAGTTTAAAGTTTTATTAGGTTTACTGGACTACCTCATGGTCTCAGCCTATTTGGAGATGAAATACCCATGCATCAGGGTTAATCAGAAACAGCTAATGCTAAATCTATGCAAATAGCAGAGCCTGTAACTCTTTTTAACATTAACAGGAGTTATGCCTCTGCATTGAGAGGAGATTATATTACCCAGGGAGGTTACTTTAACCCCAGAACTCTGCGGAAGGGAAGCCTATTAAGCAGTTGTAATCCATTTCTTAATGTTCCTGTTCTTTTGAAATACAACAGTCCATAGGCACTAAGTAAATTTCCTGAAAAACAGAAAATTCTCTGATTTCTTTTCTGATTGTCAGATATTTCTTTTGGAATCAGTCTAAGGACAAAATCCTGTAGTCTTTACTCAAGGCAGTGGTATCATTGCTCGAGTAGAGAACTGCAAAATTTGACCCTAAGGGTCCAATCCTGAGAGATGTTAAACTCCTTACACAGAGAGCTACACTAGAAGTGCCCTGCAAATGGCAACAGGTTTATAAGTCCACTACAACCCAGGAACTCTTCTACATGTTGTTTAGCATTGGCACCTCAACTTTTTACATATGTATCGCATTCAGTGTCTGATCCAACATCCCTTGAAGTCAATGGAAAAAGGGGCTTTGAATCAGGCTTTTAAGAGCACTCCTGTAACAAAAGGAATTGTGATTGTCCATTCCCATTGGCTCCAGGGAGTTTAAATTATGAACCTGTTGACATTCAGGAGATTTCAGTGGTTTCCCGGGGAGCTGAGGATACTCAGCACTCAAAAGATCTCTGTCTACAGAGCCTGATGTTGATATTTTGAAATCAAATTTGTTTCCCTTTAGGGAACACTTTCTCCCATAACATAATTTTCTATTCTTAATTCACCGAGTGCAGCACCCTTGTTGCATACTGCTGTAATTTACAAAAAGTAGATATGGCAAAAGTTTCCCTTTGGGAAGAGATTTTTAGAAACAGCCTTAAACTGAACAGAGGAAAGTGAAAATTATTACTGATATTATTTGTTCGGGGTAGTACCAACGGGCCCCAGTCAGGGACCAGGACCCATTGGACTAGGCAGAATAGAAAAACGATAAGCCCTGCTCCAAAGAGTTTACAATCCAAACAAAAATACTTGATTTTAAAGCTTGTTTATTATCAATCTTGACAGTACACTGCTTCTGCTTTTGTCTGTGAGGTTAAAACACATTAATTCTAGATCAGAAATGAGGTTTTAATTAAAATTTGGGTCCTCTTTTTCTAAGCATAGATTTAAAAAGAAGCATAGAACAAAGATACAGTAAAATATGCCTAGTATGATCATACCAAAATAAGAATGAAATAACAATATGCTATAATAAGTGCCTTTCAGACACCTAAGCAACTTCCATTCGGACTGGAGGGCCCACCAGATCGAGCCTTAATATTGTACTGATAATTCTCTCTATTCCTGGCACATGGGGTTAATTTGCTATCATGAAATACAATATAAAACATGTGCTTCAAATCCACACAACTATTTACACTTAATAAATACTACTCTGTAATTATGCACAGCTCCTCACTGTCAATTGCACTCTGGAGCCTTAAGGAGCATCAAGTTGGCTCATAAAGAAGCATTCCCAGCAACTGTTAACAAAATGCCTTTACATAGGAAGAAAACCCACTGTTGTGAAAGCTAAAGAAAAGGAATTTTAGGGGTGGAAGGTGACTAGATAGCTCATCTATTTCCAGCTCCCACTTTGAATTAGAACATTTTTTCTTAAGAGAATCCTTCACTGTCTTAAGGTTTCTACTGTCAAGTGTATGCCCGTAGTTTTCCTGTGAAATGCCACTGTTTTAATTTTGAAATTATTTCTTCAAATTTTTATAATTTGGGCATGTGCATCTCAAACAGTTATAAATCACGGTATGCATATATCCACCTCAAGCCCCTAGCCTCTCCCACAGCCTCAGAAGAGAAGGGGAAAGATTGACTTTGCATCATGCCTGGAATCTTAACAACCTCAAACTCTGGCAGACCATTGGGGGTAAAAAGTTCCCAAGCATAGGACCTCTCACACAGAACATCTTGCCCACCTCTCCCTCTCATTCATATGGAGGGAGCTCCAGTTTGAGCTCCTCTACTGATCTCAGCTGTGGCAGTATACTGGGCAAAGAGAAAAAAATCTTTAAGATATCCAGGTCCCAAACCATTTGGGGCTTTGCAGGATAAAACCTACACCATGAATTGAAGCCAGTGCAAATCATGGCACACTAGTGTAATGTGCTCTCCCAATGTACAGCTTTATTTAATAAGCACTCTGCACTAGCTTCAGCTTCCAAATGGTCCAAAGCTGTAGTCCCATCCAGAGGGCATTACAGTAATCGAATCTTAAGATGACAAAACCATGCTTAATTGTGGCAAAAAAAGGTTGCACGCTTTTTACCAAGCATATATTACTCCTGGGAGGATTCTGTACCAAAAAAATTAAAAATCCGTACTAAAAATTTAAAAAAAAAATTCTGCAAATTTTATTTGTCAAAATAAAACTACAGAATCACGCCAGTTTCAATTATTTTGGTAATTTATTTAAAAATACCTGACAGCAAGCATGTCTGTAACAATACAGACACAGAGAAATATTCCCCCACAAGTAGAGAGTTAAAGAAACCTCTACGACAACCGAGTTCCTGTTTCTCTGCCCCTTTCCCCCTCCCTGCCAAAGGCTAGCCAGGCAGCCATACACCCACAAACCCTCCCCCCCAAGCGCAGCTGCGGGGGCTCCCGGCCCAGATACCTACACCCCCACCTCTCCCCAGAGCTCAGCCATGGGGCCCCTCCTTGCCCAGACACGCCCTCCTCCCCCCCTAGAGCCCAGGGATTCAGAGGGAGAAACAGCCTGATGCTTGGTCCCAGGCTTGCAGTTTCCTGTGCACCGTCTTCTCCTTCCCTCAGGACATGCTGGGAACTGCAGCTGTGAGGAAACCACTAGCTCCCTCCCCTTTCCCCCCAGCAGTGGCTTCTATATGCAAGGTAGGCTTTGCTGAGTCCAGCGGCCCCTAGTGGTGGCTAGCAGCACTTCAGCCCATCTCTGTAGGGGGAAAGGAAATTCTGCAAGCACAACATTAATTTCTGCAAAATTCTGCATTGCGCGGTGGTGCAGAATTCGCCCAGGAGTAATATATAGAAAAAACACTCTTGGCCATATCTTCTATCTGAGCATCCAAGAACAGCCTAGGATCTAACATCATGCCCACCTGCTTTACAAATGGCAATCACATTCTGTATGTGAGGGGCTCCTAATATAAATTCTGTCAACCCTTTGGCTGCTTACCTTGGCCCAACATCATTCCATAGCACCTTTCATCTGAGGATCTCAAGTGCCTTACAAATATTTATTATCCCTCACTGTGAGGAGTAAGGGACCACTTCACCTGTCACTGAAATGCCACTAATGCTAGGGTGGAACACAACAATTAACAATTTGCAGTAATGCTACACAAAACATGTATGAATATCCTGACTTGAAGGAGTTTGATCAGAGAACAGTGTTTGAAAGAGTACCACGGCTTTCCTGACTCTGCCATCAAACTGACCCCTGTAAAAACAAAATAAAACAGCATTTAACATTTTAACCTCATCATTTAACTTATTAACCTCATTTTGACCCATATGTTAACACCTCGCTTCTACCCATCGATCTGCTCAAGCTCTTTTGATTTCAGAAAGACTATTTGCTTATTGGAGGATACCCAGTGCATAGCTCACAATAGCAGGCACCTCTACTCCTTCCTGAAGTGTTGCTTAATTTTTCTTTTTCTTTTTTCCTGAATTACTCTGTTGAGCTCAAATAACAAAGATCCTCTTATAGGAGAATTTTTGTTTGGGGTTTCTCTTAATGTGGTAAGATCTTGCTCTTTGTTGCCCACACCCCCCTCCCAAGTCCAGAAGGATACACTAATTATGACAAACACTAATTTCCTCCTTTTATTTATTTGTGCCCTAGTTGGGTGAATGCTGCATGTGCAGACTTAACAGTTCTGAGTTTGCACTAATGTATTCCTCTTCACAGTGCAAACTCAGGACCTTTAAGTTCATGCTTGCAGCTTGCACACAGGGGAGTTACTGTCCAGTACTTCAGTGTGCACTGCTATTCAGATCTCCTTAGTCCAAACGGCAAGGTACTGCAGACCTGCCTTAGGCCACAAGCTAATTATCCCGGGGCAACTAATAACATTTCTCTGTTCCTGACTGAAGCCAGATTTCACAGAGTAGTTATTGTGCTTTGGTCAGCTATTTACTTTTTCTGCAAATTGTTCTTGACCACTTTAGTTTGCTGTAAGTTATTTATCAGAGGGGTAGCCGTGTTAGTCTGTATCCACAAAAACAATGAGGAGCTGGACTGCTTGTTGTTTTTGTAAGTTATTTAAATAATCAACTACATCTTACATCCTAGCTAGCTCAGCAATCCAGTTTTCTACATCTGTTTCTCTTGTAGTACATGCTCTCTGGAGTAATGACAGCAAACTTTCCTTTCAGTAAGCTAGTCCTAAAAGAGACAGTGCTTCCTTCAAGGCTAGCTATCTGGATCAATCAACAGAGACTGTGAAAGCAAGTTCACACCAGACTATCAACATCATGGAGTAACCAACACCTCTTGCACTTGTACTGCTCCCCAGCACTGCGTATGGTTGAAAATATCTGGTAATATTAAAGGCTATAGGTAACAGCAACCAGACAATCAATTAGTATGTAAAACATTATTCACCCAACCAGGGAACAAATAAGTAAGAGGAAATTAGTGGCTGTCATAATTGGGGTCACATATTAAATTGTGCATTATGGTAGCGATAGGCCTTTGGCAATATACAGTATCACGGAGACTGCTTCTTCATCCCAAAATTACTTTTAAAAGGGAGCAGAGAAAGAATTCCTCTTCAGAAATCTTGATAATTTACAGAGCAATGTGCCCTCAGGAAAGCAGCTGAGCAGGAATCACACCCTACTTTGCTTTTTGTCAATGAAAAGAGGGAAAAATTGACTGTGATTGAGAGAGTCAGTGTTGGCAACGACTGTATCATGAGTCTTGAATTTTGTCCTGGAGACATAGTTCATGAAAATCTTAGTTTGCATGTTAAAAAAAAAAAAAAAAGTGTCTAGTCCTTGTGGTTGCAGAGAAAATCTTGAAAGTGTGAAGACTAAAAGCATGAAACTCAGGCTACATCTACACTACAGGGGGGAGTCGATTTAAGATACGCAAATTCAGCTACGTGAATAGCGTAGCTGAATTCGACGTATCGCAGCCGACTTACCCCGCTGTGAGGACGGCAGCAAAATCGACCTCTGCGGCTTACTGTTGACGGCGCTGACTCCCACCTCCGCTGAGGTCGATTTCTACCCGCCGATTCAGGCGGGTAGTGTAGACCTAGCCTCAGAGGCTGTGATTTTAATATAGATCCTTTTCCCCAGTTCAGCATCAAACCGAGTCCAGACTGGTGTTGGCTATGTGCCATACCTTGTCCTTCTCAGACCAAGGAATGGGTGCCATGATGCAGGGCGTTGACGGGGGAGGGGCAACTGAGGTAGGTCAGCAGAAACCCTCCACCTCAAGAGCAAAAATGGGAAATGTCAATCAAAAAATGGCAGGCAAGGCTGAAGGAAAGACTGAAATGAGTGGGAGGGAACAAATGCATTTTACAAGAGTGGGATGGGAGAGAGAAATGCACAAAATACAAAGGAGAATGCAAGAGAAGAAAATTACCTGAACTGATTCATTTCACTGGGGACTCAGCCAGATAACATGTGAAGCTGTTTGTGTTTTGGTTACTGCACCCATTCAGTTAATAGTGACAGATTATTGGAGTGGTAGATGAGACTCAGAAATAAAAATCTATTCTCCAAGATATTAGAATTTCCTCCTTCCCCACAGATTCAAATGCTCCCCCCACCAGGAAAGAGAGAGTGTGCATACATACATACATACACACCCACAGCCTCTTCCACCCCTGCCCTTCCCCTCCACAACTCAGCTCTTACTAAATGCCCGTCAAAAAAACATGAGCTTTGAAGAATGCTATTTGGGCTATTTCAGGCCAAGTGAGAGTGAATGCCATAAAGAAAGGGCCCTCCCAAATCCTCTTCAGTTTGAACACTGAGTACTGTATAAGGATAAATGCACCTCCACTATAGATATAATTGTTAAAACAAAATATTTAAATCCCAGCATTCCTGCTATGTATCAGACCTACATTTCTAGCTGTGACAGATCAAGGAGTGAATGTCGGAGGGCAGGTCAACACTTAAAATGCTGCATCGGCACCGATGTAGTTGTGCTGCTGTAGCGCTTTAATGAAGATGCTCTATGCCGACAGAGTTCTTCAGTCGGTGTAGTTAATCCATCTCCCTGAAACGTGGTAGCTACGTCCCCCCAGATGGGAAGTTTTTTAAAAGGTCAAACTATAATATTACTTTGTAAAAAGCACAGGTCTAAGACTGCAGTGCTGAACAAAATGTACTTCTTTTAACATTTGATTCCAGTAGTTATCAGCTCAAGGATATTGAAGCGAGAGATTGTTGTTAATGACCTTCTGTATCTTATTTGATCTGAGCTGCCTTGTCCAAGGCCAGATAACAAAGTATACTAGTCCTTGATTTATTAGTGTGACTTGTATTAAATACACTCTTACTCACAATAGCACAGTAAGGATTTGAAAGTTCAATGTCTTATACTTTGTTCTTTCTAAGTAAAAAAATCATAAATCAGCACTGCAAACTCCCATTAAACCATAAATTACAAGTCTTTTAAAATATAATGTAAAGCATGCTTCTGAGAACATACCCAGTGGCTTTAGAGTCAATATTCAGTGACACACTAATTGTTAAAACAAAATCTTTAAATCCCAGCATTCCTGCTATGTTTCAGACCTACATTTCTAGCTGTGACAGATCAAGGGGTGAATGTCTGAGGGCAAGTCAACACTTAAAATGCTGCATCGGCACCGATGTAGTTGTGCTGCTGTAGCGCTTTAATGAAGATGCTCTATGCCGACAGAGTTCTTCAGTCGGCGTAGTTAATCCATCTCCCTGAAATGTGGTAGCTACGTCGACGGGAAAAACTGTCCCACTGACATAGCACTGTCTATGCAGGGGGTTAGGTTGGTATAACTACATCTCTCAGGGGTGTGACTTTTTCACACCCCTGAGGGACATAGTTTTACTGATATAGGTCTGTAGTGTAGACCAGATCCAAGTCTCCCTTTAGCAGAGGTAATATGGAGAGCTCTCCCCTAGCTTTGTATAACTGCTTTGGTGTCCACATAATTGAGAGACCTTGTCAAAGAAGTACCATGTTCCCTAACGATCATCACTATAATATATTTTAAATATATTGTATTGCTTTCATTGATTGATTCATTATCTCAGTTGTAATCAAAAAGTATTACTTTTTTGTGAGATCAGTCACTGTTGCCATACACATTGATCATTGGTTAAGAACTAGGGAATCCTTTATAGTATTACCATTAGATACCTTTCATTGGTTTTTCACTTACTTACTAGTTTTTGTCAAACCAGTACCAGTGCAAGTTCATTGTGGGGCAGTCCACTGAAGTCACTGGAGATACCCCAGATATGAATTTGCCTGTACTTCCCCGCATTTTACTACCAGACCAATAGACAAGAAATTAGAACATTCATGTCATTTGAATACAAAGCTAAACCCACTGGAATTTGCCAGTATCACTTACATTGCATAGAACTATTGTTGCAAAAAGAACTTGTTGCCTCTTTATAATCTCTTGTATTAGTATTTTACAACCACAGCAAAGCTTTCTCACACTTCTTGAGTAAGGTCCATTTGGTAATATCCAACATGTCTGATCAGCTGAAACAAAGAACATGGATTTGCTTGCTCTGCTTGTCAATTAAAAGGTGACCAACAAAGAAAATTAAAAATGCCTCAGCCATTACAGCCAAGGCACATTTGTGGGGCTGGGGCTTGGGAGGATGTAGGCCACACACCCTGGGACATGCATGCTTGGTGGGCAGGCCCCTCTTTACACGGAAACCCCCATTGGGTGGTTCATGTCACCTGTAAGGGAAACAGAGATTGTCTGTCTATGGGCTGGAGCAACCTGCAAGAGGCCCTGCAGCCAGGAAGCTGCTCCGTGTCATCTTGCAAATTAGGCATAAACCTCTGCGAAGGCTGGAATTAAATAACCCCCCCAAGAACACAAACACAACATGTTTTATAGAAGACCTGTGACATGCCTCCTTTAGAGGCTTGACTATTGATTGGTATATATGAGAGGCACTCAGATCCTGTGGTGATGGGACTATATGAGTATTTAGATAGATAAGAACCAGAGATAGATGGAAGTTCCACGTGTACCTTAGAACAGCGCCTCTCTCTAGATCCAGGCCAATTAAATTAAGGTTAAGTTACATACACCAGAAAGTCTTAATCATATAACTGAGAGTATAGACATTTTTACTGAGGCTAAAATATCATTGTTGTATAATTGAAATTTATTACACTGTTGTTTATCTCCCATTTTAGATCTTTGTCCTCTGTTTCTGGGACCCCATAGTGAATAAATAACCCATTAATGCTATACATTGCTCATGAAGATTCTAAAATAGAAAAAGCTAGCCCAACAGAAAACAGATAGGAATGATGTTTCTGTATGACATCAGAGTAATAATAGTAAGTTTAATTGTGGGCACTAACAACAAGAAGTCTGCACTGGCATTACAGACACACATAAACCTGAAAAAGTTTTCACCAGCTGGGACAATTATTTTTAAATAAACAAAGGCAAACCTTTTAACACCAAAACCAGAGATGGAGGCTGATTGGCACTAACATCAGATTTAAAATCAGGAAGAAACAGTCAAGAGTCCTTGGGTGCATTTTGTAACAATGAGTCAAGAGTGCATTTTGGATCAAACAATACCTGCCTGTGCTACACACACGGAGGGAGTAGGAGGATAGAACAAAGGAACTGAGAATAAAAATCCTGCCAGTCAATCTCACCGCTTTTGGGAAACAGTACAACACTACATACCAAAATCCCTCAATTGTTTTTCTTCTCTTATTTCATTTCCATATGGTTTCATAATTTTCCTTCTTTGTCCATGGACTGGTTTCATATTATTAATTTACATTTATGGAGAATCTTTCAAAAGGTTTCCCCAAAGTACTTCATAAACTGATATAAAACCTATCTAATAATATGTATTCAATATACAATAATAATAAAATTCATGTAGCACTTAACTGTTTCTTCAGTCTCCCATCCAACAACTACTCCACCTTGCTTAGCTGGTGAAATATTATGGGATCACAGCACAAGGTGAAATGGCTATACCAATCTCTTCCAACCCTTTTGGTTTCAAAGATCAGAGAAAAAGCAAATAAACTACTACCTGCATAGGGCATTCAATAATCATTAAGCAAACATTGTATACAGCTTACTTTCTATCTTACAAACAAAAGTTTTACTGAAGTCAATATATTACACAACAGCATCTGTATAAAGAAAGAAAAGTTAGTTTTTCCAGACTTGGAACTGTACCAGAGACATTGCAGACACACAGCTGTTTTTTTCTGGCCCCAATCTTGAGGTGACTGAACATTGAGCAGGTGGTGATCTGATGCTCATTTGTAAGTAGAACTCAGTTAAAGGAGAGAGGAGATCAAGTTGTTACAATTACACCTCTACCCTGATATAACGCAACCCGATATAACATGAATTTGGATATAACGCCGTAAAGCAGTGCTCCGGCGGGGGTGGGGGGGGTGGAGCTGTGCGCTCTGGTGAATCAAAGCAAGTTCGATATAACGCGGTTTCACCTATAACGCGGTAAGATTTTTTGGCTCCCGAGGACAGCGTTATATCGAGGTAGAGGTGTATATGAAAGGTACCTCAATTTAATAGACTTAGTTACAGGTCTAATATAAAAGCATAGGTTTATTCATCTTAAAGGACCTTAAGGGCTGGTCTACACTGGAGGAGGGGGGGATCGATCCAAGATACACAACTTCAGCTATGCGAATAGCGTAGCTGAAGTCGAAGTATCTTGGATCGAATTACCTGGGGTCCAGACGGCGCAGGATCGACGGCTGCGGCTCCCCCATCGACTACGCTACCGCCGCTTGCTCTGGTGGAGTTCCAGACTTGACGGTGAGCGTGTTCGGGGATCGATATATCGCGTCTTAAAGAGACGCGATATATCGATCCCTGATAAATCGATTGCTACCCGCCGTATCGGCGGGTAGTGAAGACATACCCTTAGCAATAAGTATAAAAATGGTACTCCAATGTCATTGGCTCCGTTTGACCTATTGATATCTATTGATATAAACATCAGAAAAAGTAAAAGCTAACAATGAGATTTTCTATACAGTGAGTTCAGGTAGGTCTTTCTGCCAATATTCTCCACCTATTCACCTGTGTTTCACTAAAAATGTAACTCATACTGTAAATTCACTTAATCTATGGTTTATTTGACTCACTCTTGGTCACTGTCCTCTTTATTGAGCCTGTATGTGCCAAATCCAACAAATCCTAGATGTTTCCTGAGCATTTCAGTACAGATCAGCATTGCTAATAGTAATTTAAATTTTAAAATTTATTTTGTTTTAGGTGTTATTAATGCAGTTTAGAAAACTAGTGCATTTTAATAAAATAACATGCAAAATTTAAAATGTAGTGTTATGGAAAAATCCCTTCGTAGTTGCCTTTACTAATAATCTTTTCTGTGTTTTCCTTTTCCCTTACAAACCAGACTCAGTAACTAGAGCTCATTAGATAAACAACCAGCAATATCCAAAAGAAACAACAATAAGATTCAGAGAAAATCCTTAGGTCAATAACATTTAAAATGTGACTGTTTCAAATCACCAATATTTCAAACAGTCTATGATTTCTTAGATCTTAGCATTAGCATCACTTACAGAATTTGTTTAAAGCTGCAAACTCACTTGGGAAAGAGTGTACTAGATTTTGTTGTCTATACATAAAGATCAGCTGCCTCTGTAAAAAGATTCAATTCTTATTTATACTTCAAAAAGGAGCACTTTTAAAATAAAAAAGCCTCACAGGTCTGATCCTCCATCATTTGAAGTCAATGAGAGATTACTTATGTAGGACCCAATTCTACATCCCTGAAATCCATAGCAAAACTCCTATTGACTTGGTGAAGGATTAGATCACTAACTTTATTACTTTGATTACTGAAAAAGAACTGTGAACATTAGATGTATTGTTCCCCATTCATGCTGTTAGGTTAATTTTGAATTTAATTCAGCCTGAACAATGACTCCAGACTAGCCAGTTCTCCCTTCTGGTTCTCAGGCACTAAGCATAATCCTGTTATGTTGGAGGCTGCAACATTTCTAGGAAATATTAGAATTAAAAAAAGGTATTTTCTTGAAATTTTTATATAATTTTCACTGAAAGTTAAAATACTCTAAAATACATGAAAGGCCAATTCCTCATGCCAGCCTCCAGCATGAGCAGCTGGGCTCAGCTCTGGGCAGATGCGTGCTCGGCTGAAGAGGGAAGAATCTAATTGGCTGAAGTAATTCTGTTTCTTCATTCCCCTGAGATCAGAGGATTTGCTCAATGTTGTATCTTTGGCCCATTCCTACTTGGTCTGTCCCTATTGCCTCCACCCCCATGCATTAGCACACAGGGAGCCCCCAGGGGTCAGGACTCTGTGCAGTGTAATAGCCACCCTGTGCAGCCCCATCCATTCATCAACGGGACCCTTCCAGTTTTATTGCCAAGGGATCCTCTACAGTCCAGGAGAGAGGATCAGCATTTGCTCTATAATATTCCCTGTCCCTCCCCAACTCCCTCACCAGACACAGAGAATGTGTGTCCTGAAAAACTCATTGAAATAAGCAGTTTGAGGGTTTATGAATCCATTTTGATGCTTTAACTGCAAACAAAACCAGACATGAGAAATGGATAGAAAAGCTCAGCCATAACCACACAGTCCGCTGGCCCCCATTCCTCCTCCCAGGAAAGTCAATGGGAGTTTTTCTGTTGATTCCAGTGAGAGCAGGACTGAGATCCTCATTTTACTTATTCCTCAAGTGCCTATGAACAATATTTTATGAAGAATTTTATATCAACAAATATTACAAGTAGTTTAATATGCACATTTATTCCCCAAAATAAGTCCCTCTCCACTCCATTGCTCCATAGTGAGGAAAAAAACAGAAAGCATATCTTTCCCCAACTCCTGAGTGACGCTTGAGCCATAAAATTCAAAATGAAGTAACATAAAATAACGTGCTACTGATCTGACATTCTAGTTAGTCTTATGCATCACCACTGTGCATGGTCCATAGCATTCTCCATATACTATTCCCTCCTAGCAGATGCAGCATCTCTCATACAAAGTCTTTGGGATCAGTCTTGCTATCCATTCAATCTTTGTCAGAGTTTATGCATGGTCTTTCTAGTGTCCGTCTTTGCTGCCATTAGAGTACAGCTGTACTCTAATAAAAGTGCATGGAAATAAGCATTGTGGGTTCTATATTCAGTGTGTCTTGGTGATTCTAGACCAGGGGTCGACAACGTTTGGCACGCGGCTCGCCAGGGTAAGCACCCTAGTGGGCTGGGCCAGTTTATTTACCTGCTGATGTGGCAGGTTCGGCCGATCGGTTCACCGTCCCGGGCCAATGGGGGCGGCGGGAAGCCGCGGCCAGAACATCCCTTGGCCGCGCCGCTTCCCGCCACCCCCATTGGCCCGGGACGGTGAACCGCGGCCAGTGGGGGCCGTGATCGGCCGAACCTGCCGCGTCAGCAGGTAAATAAACTAGCCCGGCACGCTAGGGTGCTTATCCTGGTGAACCGCGTGCCAAATGTTGCCGACCCCTGTTCTAGACCAAAGGAGATCAGTTTGTAAGCAAAAAGAAGGTTTCTTAAACTATACTGTCTTGATTTTTCAAGTTCACAGTGGGCTCAGACAGTCAAAGCTGGGTTTTTCCCATCATCAGCTGTAAAGGATCTGCAGGCCAACTTAGTAACACCTTTGCAATCCCATTGCCTTCAGTGCACAAGTGTGACAGATAGACCCTGTAACTTGAATTTAGTAAATTGTTCTGTTGCTGTATAAGAATAGCTCAAGCCCTCTTAGGAACTACGTATCAGAGGGGTAGCCGTGTTAGTCTGGATCTGTAAAAAGCAACAGAGGGTCCTGTGGCACCTTTAAGACTAACAGATGTATTGGAGCATAAGCTTTCGTGGGTGAATGCCCACTTTGTCAGACGCAGGAACTACAGAATTCACAGGAGCAAAACGTAAAAAAATAAATACACAATCACTAAGAATAATTTTGGTAATAAAAATAACCCTGAATATACCTAGAAGACAGATCTAATGAGTAAGCAGAGTTATTATAACAATTTTAGAGAGTCTCTTTTCAGAGTATAATCACACCTTAAATCAACACACGATAAACTGATAATTATCTGAGTTTCTTCCTTGGAGATAGTTCCCTTCCTCACTACAGAAAACGGAATGGTTGACATAGGTGACTGGTCCTCATTAACAATAGTGACAATATTCCTATTACTTTGCCAAAAAAAAAAATTATTTTAGATGCATATCTCTTTACATAGAACATTACTAGTCAAAATACTAACCTTAACGTACACGCAGTAAGAAAATGTAACTCAGAAAAGTAAAGAACCAGATGTTGTTGCGCCTATTGACTATTAAGAGATTTCAGTTACAATCATAGCTGGATGATTACATAATAAGAGAGATATTTCATACATCCCCCAACCACCCATAAATTTCACTGAATTATGCGCGTGGCTTTTGATTAAATCCTTATTTTGCTCTCCACCTTCTCCCTGCCTCAGTATTTACTTTGCTCATCTCCCTCATGACCTCCACTGCAGGCTGCATGGATAGTTAAGAAAGTGTCTTCCTCTGAAAGCTATGTCACGCTTAGTCTCAGAACAAGAGGGGAGTAGTTCAACTGAAATGGGAAAGCATAAGTTCCACAGGGAGTTTATTGAAAAACTCTGCAGTGATATAGCCAGCCTCTTCTGTTTCTCTCTGATCCCTATGCACCCCAGCAACAATGAATGAGTCATCTCCATGATACAGCCACTAGTTAGTGCACACAAATCCATCCCAACAAAATAATGTGGAAAGGGAATCTGTGCTAATGTAGATTAACATTGGGGGCGGGGGGATGACCTATTTCCCAGAAAAGTCCCAGGAGAAAGTCCTTCTTCCATTTTCTATTCCCTAATTTCACAGTGGCCAGGTTGGACAAAGTGCACTCACACCATAGAAGCATTTGCCTTACCGTTCCCATTTTTATCTGTTCTTTGTTTGTTTAGAACTTACCTGTTTCTGACTGTTCTCAATCCTAGAATCTGTGGGAGGAAGAAACCAACATGGAGGAGGACAGGCAATTGATAGAAGGAAGTATTTCTGTGGGCTGAACTATGCTAATTGGGAGGTGGAGCTATGGTTCTCTATATAGAGAGTTCTATACAGAACTGTTTACAGCAGATAATTAAAGTAGTGCTAAAGAAGGGAGGACTGGTGAACTCTCAGCCCCTCGAAACCAGGATCCAAGCATAGATTCATAGCTGTTCACCCCAAAAGGGACCACCATTATGTTAATCTAATCTGATCTCCTGCATAACACATTTCACCAAGTAATTTCTTCATCAAGCCTATGACTTCTGGTTGAGTTAAAGCAATATATTATGTATATATTTATTATTTTTTCTTTCTGATTTGTACTGTTTTTATAACAAATACCCACAAGCACTGTGTGCTCAGCCTAGAAGTTTAGAAACATGTTATTATGAATCATTCTGCATTACATAATCTATGTGGTGTTAACATACAGGACAGTCCTACAAAGGAGGCCCTGAATCAAGGGCGAGGCTTCAAGAGCTCACCACCTCCATCAGCCACAAGCCATGCTGTGTGTATTCCATTCTGTACACAGGAATAGGGAGTAATGGAGACCAGAAAAGAGAGTCTCCCCTGGGGCGCACAGAAAATATATGAAGTAGTGCTCTGTAGTGTTCAGAATCACACACTGCTACCTGGGGTCCCCAAATCCATCTTTGTCCTTTCTAAGAAGAGCAGGGAGCACCACAGAGAAATGGCCACATTATTTAGGTTTTCTCACACACCAGCCTAGATATCCCTGCTAACACTAACTAAATTCTGCAGATGCATGTAGCTGAGCATTAGTTACTGAGGGGGAAAGACACAACAGAAGTCTAAGGCAGGGGTTCTCAACCTTTTTCTTTTTGAGGCCCCGCCAAACATGCTATAAAAACTCCACAGCCCACCTGTGCCACAACAACTGGTTTTCTGCTTATAAAAGCCAGGGCCGGCATTAAAGGGTAGCAAGCAGTGCAATTGCCTGGGGCAGGGCCGGCTCCAGGGTTTTGGCCTCCACAAGCAGCCAAAAAAAAAAAAAGGCCATGATAGCGATCTGTGGCGGAAATTCGCGGAAGGTCCTTCGCTCCAAGCGGGAGTGAGGGACCATCCGCCGAATTGCCACCAAATAGCTGGACCTGCCGCCCCTCTCCGGAGTGGCCGCCCCAAGCACCTGCTTGCCAAGCTGGTGTCTGGAGCCGGCCCTGGCCTGGGGCCCCCACAAAGCTAAGTTGCTCAGGCTTTGGCTTCAGCCCCCCGATGGCAGTGGGGCTTCAGCTTTCTGCCCTGGGCCCCAGTGAGTCTAAGACTGGCCTTGCTTGGCGGACCCCCCTGAAACCTTTTCAGGGCCCCCCAGGGGGCCTCAGACCCCAGTTGAGAACCACTGGTCTAACATTATATTAGTGAAGGCAAGGGGAATCCTCCATAACCAACTCCCTTTTGCTCATAGATGGCTGGGAAGGGAGGATCAGAGGAGAACCCAAATGTTCATGCCTGAAGGCTCTATCTATTTGGACCCAAATCCAGTCAGCCCTAAAGTTCAGGATAGTTCTAGTTTTGGCTCATTTCTAATTTAGAAGAAGAAGTGAGCAGATTGGCGCTGGCTAGGCATCTGGCATTAGAGTGATCCTGCAGCAGTTGCAGGATAGGATCACAGAATCCTAAGATTGGAAGGGAGCTCGAGTGGTCATCTAATCCAGTCCCCTTCACTCATGGCAGGACTAAGTATTATCTAGGCCATCTCTGACACGTGTTTGTCTAACCTGCTCTTTAAACTATCCAATGATGGAGTTTCCACAACCTTTCTACGCAATTCCAGTGCTTAACCACCCTGACAGAAGATTTTTCTAACGTCCAACCTAAGCCTCCCATGCTGCAATTTAAACCCATTGCTTCTTATCCTATCCTCAGAGGTTAAGGAGAAAAATTTTCCTCCTTCCTCTTTGTAACAACCTTTTATGTCCTTGAAAACATATCATGTCCCCTTTCAGTCTTCTCTTCTCCAAACTAAACAAACCAATTTTTTCCCAATCTTCCCTCATAGGTCATGTTTTCTAGACTTTTAATCATTTTTGTTGCTCTCCTCTGGACTTTCTTCAATTTGTCCACATCTTTCCTGAAATATGGTGCCCAAAAATGGACACAACACTCCAGTTGAGGTCTAATCAGTCCTGAATAGAGCAGCATTACTCCTCGTGTCTTGCTTACAACACTCCTGCTAATATATCCCAGAATGATGTTTGCTTTTTTTGCAACAGTGTTACACTGTTGACTCATATTTAGCTTGTGATCCACTATGACCCCCAGATCCCTTTCCACAGTACTCCTTCCTCCGCAGTCATTTCCCATTCTGTATGTGTGCAACTGATTGTTCCTTCTTAAGTGGAGTACTTTGCATTTGTCCTTACTGAATTTCATCCTATTTACTTCAGACTATTTCTCCAGTTTGTCCAGATTAGGGATGTAAATATTGGATAAAAAAAGTTAACCAGTTAAATGATTAAAATTATATAGTTTAACTGAGGTCGCTCTGGCCGGCCAGCGCAGGGAGGCCAGCACTGGAGTCCTCCTGACTGGCGTGGCATGGGCTGGAGCCATGCTGGCCCAGCTAGCGCGGGGAGACCGGGACTGGGGTCGCTCCAGCTGGCCGGCACAGCACGGCTGGGTTCCCGCCACCCGGCTGGGGCTGGAGTCCTGCTGGCATGCTGGCTGGGCACGGCCGGGGCTGGGTTCCCTCTAGCTGGCCGGCCCAATGCAGCCGGGGTTGAGGTCCTTTTGACTAGTGCGGGGCCGCTGGGGTTAACGGTTAAGGTCAGTTAACGGTAAGCCTAATGGTTAATCAGTAATGCTTACTGATTAACCGGTTAACCATTTAACCTTTTACATCCCTAGTTCAGATCATTTTGAATTTTAATCCTATCCTCCAAAGCACTTGCAACCCATGCCAGCTTGGTATTGTCTGCAAACTTTATAAATGTACTCTCTATTCCATTATGTAAATCATTGATAAAGATATTGAACAGAACCAGAACCAGACCCAGATCTGATCCCCACAGCATGCCACTTGATATACCCTTCCAGCTTGACTGTGAACTACTCTCTGGAAACAGTTTTCCAGCCAGTAATGCACCCACTTTATAGTAGCTCCATGTAGGTTGTATTTCCCTAGTTTGTTTATGAGAAGATTGTGGGGTCCCATGCGGAGTGGATAAAGCACACGACCAATGTGGTTGCAAGCTGAATCAAATCCTGTTTATTACAAGCTTTCTTTTATAGTTTTTTCTCAACATTACATAACACAATTAGGCTATAATAACACATCTAGGGATTGGACAAGAAGGAGAATCATGTGTTTATCACATGTATAGCCCCACACCGATTGGTTCAACTGTTCCTTACATAAGGCCATGATCATCTTATATAATCCTAGACCACCAGGGGGCCTTACATAAGGCCATGATTTGTTTACCTGGCAAGTGTCCCATCGTGACCCTTACCTCCTCATGGAACTTTTCATTAGGTTGGTGTATTGATGATACATCCCCACAGAAGATCATGTCAGATAGTATCAAAAGCCTTACTACAGTCAAGATATATCAAATCTACCACTTTTTCTCTATCACAAGACTTGTTACTCTGTCAAAGAAAGCTATTAGGTTGGTTTGACATGATTTGTTCTTGACAAATGCATGCTGACTGTTACATATCACCTTATTATCTCCCAAGTGTTTGCAAATTGATTGTTTAATTATTTGCTCCATTAAGTTTACAGGTACTGAAGTTAAACTGACTGGTCTGTAATTCCCCAAGTTGTCTTAATTTCCTTTTTTATAGATGGGCAATATATTTGCCCTTTTCCAGTCCTCTAGAATCTCTCCCCTCTTCCATGACTTTTTGAAGATAATCACTAATGGCTCAAAAATCTCTTCAGTCAGCTCCTTGAGCAGTCTAGAATGTATTTCATTAGGCTCGGGTGACCTGAAGACATCTAATTTGTCTAAATAATTTTTAACTTGTTCTCTCCCTATTTTATTTTAGGATGGCTCAGGCCAGGCCAGGGGATGTGCTGGTTGGTATGCTTTGCTATTTCTTTTTAGACCAGCAGCATGTGCTCCTGGCTAGCATGTGCTGGCCACAGCACACACACAAACTAACTAGGGCATTGGATATCTCCTCCGCTAACATCACCAATGTATTACATCAAAGTGTTAAGAGACACTTTAACTTTATTCCTTGGCCCCAATCACCTGAAGTGGATCCTAGATACAAAGTCTAATACCCCCATCACATGGCAAAAGTCAATATTCACTGTAGTGGTTACAGATGCATTTGAGATATCCGACATGGCTTGAGTAGCTGTTCCCAATTCTCAATGTTATCTGAAGTGCCCTGGAGGGATCCTGCCCTGCTAACTGTGTATAAGGAGTGGTGTCTATACCTTCTCTGCACCACACACCACCCATGTGGCACAGGCCAGGATTTTGTCCCTAATCTCCTTGAAATGCTATAGTTTAAAATTTGGAATACTGTGAAAAGTCTTGTGTAGGATTCAAGCTGCAGGAGTGCAGAAGCAAGGGGGCTGAAGAACACCTATTACTTATTTGTATTACAGTAGTACCTAGAGCTCCCAATCGAGGCAAGGGCCTTTTTGTGTGAATCACTGTACAAACACATAGGGAGAGGCAGTTCCTAACACAAAAATATTTATTGTAAGTAAACAAAGGGTGAGAACAAAAACAGAGAGGAAAAGGCCCAGATCCTCAAAAGGTATTTAGGCACCTAACTCCTATTGGGCCAAAGTACTTGTCCAAGGTCACAGAGCAGGTTAGTGACAGAGCGAGGATTAGAACTCAGTCCTCAGTTCCCAATGCAGTGGCCTTATCTGCTAGATAACTACTGAGGTCTACAAATGAAGATACCATATACTAAATGCCTCAGTGTTCATGATGTGCACAGCCCTATTTTTACATCTAAGAGTACAGCATGAGCAATTTTAAGGTACACTAGCTTTGGTGGAAGTGATAGATCCAATTTATTTAAAAAACTTTTAAGCATTCATGATGATGAATTTTAAACCAATTCTTCTTATACTGACCTACAAATCAAGTGTATTAAGCGAAAATATTTCCTGTCCATCATCAACAGAACATTCTGCTTAAAAAAGTGAAAAGTTGCATTAAGTAAACAAGAGAGAGCCCTGCATTCATCTCTCAGAGCTGAAGTAGTCTCAGAACATGCAATTAGTTTTGAAAAATACAGTCAACAAAACACAGTTGTTTTAAGTTTACCTTGGATAAAGATATTTCCTCACCATGAGAAACCCTTTCTGGGGCCTCTTGTTCCTTGGAGTGTTTCGTTTACAGCATAACATTTAATACTTGTGCAGACTTACTCTTCCACAAGTTACATCTGTTGTGACATACACATGGTTCTGTATCCACACCAGATGCTAACCAAAAAAAAGACTAGATAACACTGAAGTTTCTCTCTCATACTCAAGGTATTGTCCTTTTATGTAGCTAAAGAATTTACAAGTACACAGAATTTCAAAACAGAAAGGCAGTTATATCAATCAGGAGATCACTTTCCCTTAAAATAGCAGCTCCTTGGTTCTAGTTCTTCATGCAACTATACTTAGATAACAATAAAACTGCCTCAGTTAATTCTAATTCATGGTGTTATTTACAGAGGAAAATACAATTAAATATTTCACTGAGCTTTACCTTTGCAGACAGTTTGGGCGAAAATAGATTCATGATTGAAATGAGAAAAGGCTCCAGAATTTAGTTTAAAATGTAATTAAAGCTTTCTTCACTTAACGCCTGAAAAAAATTCTAAGAACTCTGAAAAAAGGTGGAAAATTAAAATTTTAGTATGTGCAGCTGGCATAAAACATGAAATTGTTTAGTAAGGGAACCACTTATTGAAAACAGGTTTTTTAATAATCTTTTACATTTTGTTTTTGAAGCTAATTCACTTCAAATACTTTATGTAGAATTCCTTGAGAAATCAAAATATAATATCAAGAAGAAAAGAGTCCCAATACTTTAAACTTAGATAGTGTCTTGCATCTAGGGTTTCACACCCTTCTTTGTAAAGTGCTATTTCCACTTTACAGACAGGGAAACGGAGGCACAGAAAAATTAAGCAATTTGGCATTGTTATTGGCAGAGTGAGGAATGCAATCTAGTTCATGTGACTCAACAGGTTTGATTCTCCACTGGCTTGCACCTTGTGTAATTGTTTATACTTGCGCAGAGTGGGTAAAAATGGTACCCTATCAGAATGGTATTTTGACCACATTCACTAGGGGAAACCCCTGCTTGTAGGGGCACGGGCTTTTTAATGACCATACAGGGTAGACAAGAGATGCTCCAAAAGTGCTGCAAAGAGTAAACTGCATGAATCTCAATTTATTTTCCATAAAGTAGGAAGGACTGATTTTCTGGGATTTTATCTGTTTCTCCTGAGTCTGGGTGCCTGATTCTGATCTCCCTCTGCTGAGAATCAGGAGTAATGCCACTGAAGTCATTGGAGTTATCTTAGTGTGAAATTTGAATCAGACTCTCTTGGTGCTTTCAACCTAATAGGCAAGGTAATCTGACTTGGTGTCTTCCATATCTAATTTACCATATATGAACCTTTTACTCCGAAGGTCAGTGCACAAGTATTGCGAAGCCTGGGGCACATGAAGGCAACAGGAGCCAACAAAAGGTAGGCTGCTAAGAATTATCTGTCACTGTCAGGAATTGAAGGAGAGAAGTATGCAAGAGTAGCTTTTATTGAAAATGATCTCAAACTGTCAGAGGAGAGGATACATAAATAGAGATCAACAGTAAAGGGGCCTATTGTTCAACTGATCTGCAGGAGATTGAGATTTACATGGGAAATTCCCACAGGAGCTCAAAAGATTCATACACAAAGCCCCTGTACATTGATGGGAAAACAGATCCTTAATATTAGATTGCATTTATATACTAGAAGGCAATGCAATTTTCAATTCCTTGGGATTTGGCTGTTCATATTGACCTCATGGAATATCAAAAGAACAACCTACTGCTATGAAAAGGCGCTACTAGAGGAACTGTTGTTCTTTATATTCACTGCTAAAAGCTTGTCAAGCTTTCTCCAATATACGTATGCAGCACTAGGTTTACATTTTAGCTTTGACTAATCAGCTCTCTGCTCTGCTCTCCCCCCACATAGCAGACATCATTTTGTGACAAGGAGTGATTTCTTCACAATAGTATTTAAGAAGTCTCTCCAGTATTGTATTTTTACTGTTACAGTGACAACCCACATAAAGAAAATAAACAACCCAATATCTTCAAGAAATAACAAAGCAAATGTGCAACTAGTCGATTTCCTCAGCCGGCTGCATCTGTAATATCTATGCTGAACTCAGAGACAAAGGAATGTAATTGGATGATGTAACTTCATTAAGCAACTTAAAATAGGCTTAGGTTTTAACACTAGAAAGCATCAGATAAAACAAACAGTCCTAGAGAAAATAACCTTTTCCTGTGGAAGAGTTTGACAACTGTGTTTGAATCACACATTACATAAATGCTATCAGTCAAATATCACTTAACAGGAGTATCTAAGACAGATAAACCTAAACAAACCATGGAAAGATGAGAAATGCAGCAAGCATCACTACTATAACTTAGCTCTGTAAGAAGATGAATCACACTGGGTAGGTTGAAACCACATCTCATGTTGCATGAAGAGAGATTTATTTTCATTCATCTATGTTACAAAACTGCCACAGGCTATCTTTATATCATTGCATGACAGTTACATGTATCTGTGGAAGATTTATAATTTGAGAATTGAAATTATGATTATATTTTATTTATAGAACAGGGCAAAAATTCACAATATCCAGTGTATTTGGTGAATGTAGTTCTTTTTCCTGTTTGCTCATAGTTTGAGAACAGAAAATGACTTACTATTTGGTTGCTATTTGAATGTATTTGATGCATCTTGCATGTGAACACATTTCAGATTATAGATTGGTCGCAGACTCTTCATTCAAAATAATTACGATATGTGACTGGTTACTTGAGTCACATGCTATTGTTTCTATTCTCTGACTGGATGATCTAACTTAAAAACTACTGTGCCCAGAAGGTGAATAGACTGTACATAGGTCAAAAGTGGAGAGAAGTTTTCCTCTGTCAAAATAGTATTATAGGATGGACTTTAGGTATAATTCTTAACAGTGGAGGGGCAAACCACTGAAGGGAACAAGAGCAAGAAAAGATCCTGTCTGTACTGGTCAAGGAACCATTGTTAGAATCCCACTAGCAACAATTGTGCTTAGTCACAGATAGTGTTAAATAGCATGGTCTCAGCTATAGCATGGACAAGGCTTTAAAATGGTCGCCAGTTACACACATCTGGAACCATGCTATCTGAAGAGAGAGCATAAATGGGTGGGATGGCTACAACTGACTCATGTGTGACTAATCCTAGCACGTTCCCTAGAGGCCTGACCACATGGATACAAATGTGGTGATGGGCCAGTGGGTGATGTCATGATTATCGGAAGTGATTCTGAGGTGGGTGAGTGTTCTACACATTGGGAAGTGATAACAGCTAAGGCAAGCAGATTCCATCTGAGGCATCTTTAGAAACGTTTCCTCCATCTGACAAGGGGACAATGGAAGTTTGCCTCAGAAAGCCACTGTGTCAAATAGCTTTCTCCCAAACTATATCTGTCTCACTTCAATTTAAGAGAGGCCATAATTTTAAGCCAAAAAATGAAGGGAAAAGACATCAGGTGGATGTCCTTGGATAAAGTTGTTGTTGAAAATCTGATAAAGTAACTACCAAGGTCTTTCCAAGAACAGAAAGAACCTGTAAGTTTTGTTGTGAAATTGATATCTAAATGACTAATTAACATTATCCAGAACACCCACTAATATCTTCTTAGGGAGATTTGTACTAAGATCTGCATTGTTCATTGAGGTCAGAAGAGCCCTTTATGCAGGCACTTAGCATACCCTACTTTGGATTTTGTTTGTTTGCTTGTTTGAATCAAACCATTAAACTCTATTTGCTAATCCCAAAATGAAATCCCTCTGATATAAATACAAACACTGATGCCAACAATGTGTAAGTGAAACCCTTTTTTGAAAATGTGAGACTCTGAGTTGGTCTGGGAAGGATTAAGATTTTAGGAAAGAACTTTGGTGCTACAGATTTAAAATCAGGTGTACGGGGGGAATGCTGGAGTAAAATTAGAAGATGTATGATTTGAGAGACGGGAATAATTCCAGTTTTGAAGAAACTTAAGTAAAGGGGGAGGGAAAGAACTAGAATCTAGGGAATAATATTTGGATCTGAGTAAATATATTGGCCTGTATTCAAACTGTTTGTCAGATTTATATTTCTGGTATTCAGTGCCAAAGAACAGCTTGTACACGTAGGTCAGATGCTTAATTGGTGTAAACTGACATAACTCATTGACGTCAATAGAGTTAATTTACACCAACTGAGGATCTGCTCCAAACTTGAATTAATCATCCTGAATAATTCCTGAATGCTAATCAATCATTCTTCCTGGCACATAGCATTGTGGGGAGACACACACACACACAATTATGAATAAAGCTTGTTTATAAAACCTCCCAAGTAGTGAGCCAACAATAATCACTAAATCTTGAATTAACCTATCTGAGGAAGCAGGAAACTGCATACCCTTAGTCCAGTAACCTTCATTTTCCTTTCCCCCATTCCCACCCAGCTGTTTGTTATCCCCATTGATTAAGTCAGAACTACACTGATGTTGCAAGCTCTTCGTGGCAGGGACCATACCAGCCCATTTCTATGGTATAGCACTCAGCGCACACAAATGCTAAGAAAATAATAATTAATTCCAGTTACACCACAAGATATTTATGAACTTTTTGGATTAATGTTGCTGCCCCACACATAGAAATATTCCAATATTTCAGGTCAGAAAAGGCTTAGCTACTGTGGCAATAAGCACTACAGAAAATCCCAAGATAAATATTTCCAGCATTAATAGCAAAAGGTAATTAGAATAAATATTCCTCTGCATACTATGGATCTAATTGTCAGCATTTGCACATACACAATATGCATCCAATGTGAATACACGTCCCTGTTTTGAGCTCATCCATGACTAAATATGACTGTGTCTCCATATGTTCATATGCAAAATCAACTGGGCAAAAATCCAGCTGCATGGTATGTATCTCTACATGCACAAATACATGCCTACTTAAGCATCGTATTATCTCACTTGTTTTAACACAACAGGAACAAGAAAAAAACACAAAGGCACAGAATAACATGGGTCCTGAATAACCATGTTTATTTCTCATACAGAAACAAACAAACATTCTACTGTTCAGACTGTTTTCTGGACACTTCTAAAAGAGAGAACAAGGTTAGCACCACTAGCGGGCTCACAACTAGAGATACATAGTCTTTTGTCTGGCAAAAAAAATTTCCCTGGAACCTAACCCCTGCATTTACATTAATTCTTATGGGGAAATTGGATTCGCTTAACATTGTTTTGCTTAAAGTAGCATTTTTCAGGAACATAACTACAACGTTAAGCGAGGAGTTACTGTACTACCCTATTCCAAGACATTACACCAAACATAGGATATGTCTACACTGCAATTAAAAACCCGTGGCTGGACCATGTCAGCGGACTTTATTTAAGGTTTATTTTGTCTTGAAGAAAATCACTGGTCCCATTACTAGAAGAGTTTGCAAAGAGAAGCAGCAGTCTGATTTTTTTTAATTATCTCAGCATAACCCTAGGGCTACTTTCAAACTTCATTTTAAGCTACACAACTGAAGAATAAAAATAATTCTACATGGTATCATTCCAAAGCATATTTTCTCAAGTTCAAATTGTAAGTGTACAATCCTCAGCAAGGACATTTTACTGCCCGTTATCACCAGAATAATAAACCAGACTTGGAGAAATACAGCCTTCTATGCACACCTGATTATTATGGAAGTTCTTTAGAACAAGAATGACAGGCAAGTGTCCAGGCATCCAATACAGCAACAGTCTTTGTTTATTATAGATGTTGGATAGTAAGAGTGTAGTAAAGCTTGACCCAACTCAGAAAATGTATTAAGATTACAGTTTTTAGGAAATCAGAAAACAATTCAATGAAAGGCACCAGCAGAAACATGGAGTATTTACTCTGGCTTGGTAACGACACAGGGAGGGTCAACAGTACAATATGACCTCCCTTCAGTCCACCTCAGTCCAAACAAGTGTGCTGATCTTGTCGTTCTCCCAGTCACAACATTAATCAGACTTTCCATATCAAATAACTTGAAGATGATCTGTGTGCTCAGATAACTACCCTTTCCCACCACAACTGAGGGCACCCCCTACCCCACCCTCAAACCTCAGGGTATTACTGGCTTCCTATTTCCTTCTACTTACAACCCACGCTCCATGTCCTTACCTTCAAAGTTCTTCACATTCCCATCTCCTCCCACATATCTGCTCTTATTTTATCTTACACTCACTCTCCTCCGTATCATCTTCCATATCCTCTGTTTCCTTCATTTCCCATTCACACCTTTGGCTTTGTGCCTTTTGTCATGTTACCCTTTACATTAGAGCTGGCTAGAGGATGACAATTTGGTTTTGTGGCATTTTTAAGGATTTGGAATTTGCTTTTGCTCCCCCTTGGAATCAAAACAAAACTTTGAGCATTTTTGCTAAAATGGAATTGTGTGAAAATGTTCATTTTCTGATCAAAACCTAAACATGTGCGCTCACCTTGATGGTTAGGGAACTAGCCTGGGGCATGGGAGACTCAGGGTCAAGGCCTCGCTCTGCCTAATCAGAGCTGAGTTTTTCATATCAGATCACTGTGAATCAAGTAGAGCAGGACCTTGACCTTCAGTCTCCAACATCCCAGTGATAGTGCTATAGAGCAGGAGTAACCAAACTGGCTCGCAAGCCATATGCGGCTCTTTTACCATTAAAGTGTGGCTCGCAAGCCCCCTCCACCCTCCCTCCCCATTCTCTGCCTACCAGAGTGGGGGGGGGGGGGGGGGAAGAGCTCAGGGCCTCTGCCTTGCAATGAGGTGGTGGGGTAGCAGCTTCTGTCCAATGGGGAGGAGGGTCTCGGGACTTCAGCCCTGCGGGGCGCACCTGCCGGGGCTCAGAGCTTCAGCAAGAGTGGGGCTGAAGCCCTGAGCCCCGGCTCCTGGCAGGTGTGCTCCAGCTCTCGAACTACTGAAGACTGTCGTACGTGACTTGGAGGGCCAGTGAGTTTGGCCACCGCTGCTATAGAGCTTGAGCTCTCTCTCCCTCCCCATCTCCTTCTCCCCTTCATCAAAATTAATACATCTTTACAAAATATTTCATCTTTGATGCAATTTCATTGTCAAAAATGTTCCAACCAGCTCTTCTATACACGTCACATGCTCCCATTTCTTATATATCTAGCATCATCTCTGTCCTTTTTCAAATCTCTTCTTAAAACCCACTTCTGAGAAGCCATTAACACTAGAATGATCTATACCTCACCAAGAGTACCACCCCGCACCATCACCCCATGCTGGAATTCTTGTCCTGTGTGTCATTTTGTCTGGGTCAGACTCTTTGGGACAGGAACCTGATTCTTGTTTATACAGAGGTTGTTTTACACCACTCCGCCTGTGTAAAGGGGCATTAAGGTGGGTGTAAATGTACTTTATGCTCACTTCAAGATCCTTTTACAATGCCAGAGAACTTTAAATCAGAATCTAGATCATGGTTTATATTAATTGCACTGCAGAAATAATGAGCAGTGACTAGTGCATGATGATAGTTAAATAAACAGTGCAACACATAACAAAAAGGAATTGGGAGGAACAAGCATATAGTTTTGAGCTGAGGGTCTAAATTCAGACCTTGTGTAAACATAAACATAACAGAATTGCATCTGCTTACACCAGCTCTGAATTTGACCATCTAAGATTAAAACTTTACTACTGTAAAAGTAAATAGTAGAGAATAAAACAATTAAGAAAAAACCCCAAAGCTTCTCTAACATGTTTAACACATCTCCAGTGCTATATATTTTTAAATAAAATAAGTTGTTTCTCATTCATGCTAGAACATGATGGTGCCAAATGTAGTGTATTTGAGACATAACCAGGTGAAAGTAAGATGATCTCATGATAAATGAGTAGCAAAAACTTTTCACTTCATTAACAGTTCTTTTCTCTGTCTTCTGTGAAGCACTTAGCTCACTACTGGATACTGCAATAATTAATACATTATACTGACTTGTATTGCACTAGCCAGCTGTATTTGAACATATTTTGTCAAACCTGAAATTGAGAACAGCCAAATTGATTCTTAACTAACAGGGGAAAGACAAGTGTGAAATCGTGCTCACTAACTGGTGTTCAATTCCATAAAGATTTCAGAATCCAGGCATTCAGCATATCAAAGGAAAACTTTGAAAGGTGTCTGAGAGCAGGTGCTATCACCATTCAGAATATTATAGATTCTGATTTATAAAACAAAATGTCCCCCGTTTCAGATCTCATAATGTCAAATATTCCCCTCCAAATGTAGCAGTGGCTTGTCTCACCTTGCATCCTGTTGGGGAAAAAAGTAAGAGTTACCTCAGCTTTCCTCTTTGGTGGGTGAGTTAGCTCTCTGACTAAACCAAAAAATCTCCACCCTTCCAGTGTGAAGAAAGTCCACAAATAGAAGCCAAATGAAAGGCCAAATCATCATAGTTTCTCTGTCACAGCTCTCCCCAAATGACTTGTCCTTCTGCCCCCTTTCTGCAGTACAACAGCAATGCCCCTCTGTTAAAGGGAGCTCCAGCAGAGGGGCCCTAAACAGAGAGGCAGATGGCAGCTCTAAACCTGGCTTCTCTTTCCCTCAGAATTCCTTCCTGTCAGGAAGCAGGACCCACAGCAGAGCCAGGCTAGCAGCAAGGCCTGCAGCACAGCCAGTATCCAGGCCATGTAATGAGCGCAGCTGGCTTGCAGCAGGCTGCCTGATTAACCACTTCTCCTGGTGGTTGGAAAAGTCAGCAGATGGCTGTTAAGCCTAGCAACAGCAGTTCACTGGCTGCTCAAAGTGTTTGCCCATGGTTGTGATAGCCCCTGGGTGCCTGCTCCTTCCCGGCCCTTCTCCAGCCTCGGACCCAATCTTGCCTCACTCCAGGTAACCAGGCTCTGATTGTGGGTGTCTGGCTTGAACAACTAGGCATCACTGCCCACATCCTGGTCATATGATACTTCCTCTGTTCTGCCCCACACAACACTTCTTCCAGGGCAATCTAAGGCTTTTCCCTTTCAAGGTCCATCTCTGTTTGGAGGGAAAGGGTATCTTCAAGAACGCCTTCCCAGCATCCCTTACTGAGCGAGCCTCTAATGCCCGTAAGCCATGAGAACTAGAACTACAAAATTACCTTGTTCCTGATTGAATGGACCAGCATCATGCTGGGCCTGTAGCCTCTCTTAAAGGCCAGCACACTGTTACATCACTAACACAGCGGGGAACAAATGGATGTTAATCAAGTGAAAATGACCCAAAAGTTTAGAAAGAGGGGACATAAGGTCAACACATCAAGCCCCCTTCTATCCCACCCCAGAAAACCTTCCCTGCAGTTGCAGAGGAGACTACTCTAGGCCAGTGGTTCCCAAACTTGAACAACCTGTGAACCCCTTTCCCTAAAATGTCAAGTCTCGCAAACTCCCTCCTAAAAATGAATATTTCCAGGGATTTTCTCCTTTACCTGAGCATAAATTATAAAAGCAGCGATCTTGGAAATATAAAATGTGTTTTTATGACATGGTTATTACACACTATTTATTATTAATTATTTATCATTACAGTATTTTTATTACATTATGAAAACGGCAACACTCTTCCAAGATCTCACTTTCATACTTGTATTACTTTGAATAAGCCTGTTATAAGACAAGGCTCCTATGTTTTATCAAAGAGTATCAGATGTGAAACAGCATGAAGGTATTTAAGAAGCCAACTCAAAGAGTTCCTCCTACACTGCATTCAGGTCTTGAGCAGTCCAGGCAAACAACTCACGTTACAACAAAGCTTAAACTCATTCTTCATAATAATTTTGAAAACAATACTAGCTGCCTATTTAATTTAAAAAACAGCAAAAAATACCTCTCTGTTTCTTATAAGGAGTCTTGAAGTTTAAATCTACTCAGTGAGATACATAGGCTTGCTTTGATCTGCTTAGCTCTTGGAAGTCCCAGGGGCTTTGGGCTGCTGGCCCCGTGCTGCCCAGGGTCCCTAGGGACAGCTCTGTCCGCCATTAGGAAATATTTTCACGAGAACCCCCTGTAACATTTCGCAAAGCCCCAGGGGTTCACAAACCCCAGTTTGGGAACTACTGCCCTAGGCAAAGGTGCTGCTGGAACTAGGGGTACAGGGGGTGCTGCAGGACCCTTGGCTTGAAGTGGTTTCCATTATATACAAGGTTTAGTTTGGTTCAATGGCTCTCAGCCCCCCCACTATACAAATTGTTCCAACAACCCTGGCCCTAGGAGCTGGCTCTAAAGGAGTTTCTCTACCCTGGAGAATCTCCAGCTGGGGAGATCTGTCTGCTTTCTCACCCATTTGCACAGTCACAGCTGCAGAAAGGTCCTGAACAGCAACCTGGCTCCTATTGCTTGGAGAGGACAGGGAAGAAGCTTATTTTCATACATTGGGAGGTCTTTTATCTTGAGTTTCTGAATGTGTTTATAATATTTGTGAAGTACCTACTGAACTCTGGATCAGTGGTTTAGAAGTGCTTTAATAAATAACATGAACGCATCCCATCTGAATATCATAAGTAATCGCACCTTAACTTGCCCTTTAATTCAGAGGTTTGTTATGGGTCCCTTTTAAATTTCACAGTGCTTTTTCAACTACTGTAAAAGCTGCAGAGTTGCTGTTACATGGAAGTTTATTTGCATAAGAACATAATTCTGCTACTATACTAATTGTGAGTCTCAGGCACCACATTCTGGAAAGTCAGTTTCACAGGCCTTGCCCCTGGGAAAAGGAACGATGTTGCTTAGGTGTAATTCTCTAATATTACTCATGATTTGTGAAAGTGAATTTCTAGAGGTATGCAACCTTGCCTTGTGGTATGGGGTCCTAACCTTAGATGCTGTTGGCATTGGTGTGGGGCAGGCTCTTACTATAAGGCACTTTTTTTATGTTGTGAAAGCTAGCCAAGACACTTAAGGTTCATGGCACATTTCACTTAAGTTTCATTTCCAGGTCCTTTATAACTGCTTCCTTGACATTATTTTATAGTTTCCTTGCAATGATTTATATTTTCTACCATGTTTCTGGCACTCATGAATTTTTTTAAGAGGGTAAATATTATTAGTGTAAATGCTATGTGTATATGGCAATTTTAATCCTGTTTGGTTTCTTCTTTTCATTTACCAGTTCAGTAATTACTGTGTTATTAACCACTTACTGTGAAATCATGCACTGCAGAGAAAGGCTTGTTAAGTGGAGTCTTTTCCCTGATCAAGTTCCTTATGACTCTAGAGAATACTTTTACTGAGACTAATGGGTAGTTTAAGAACTTTTTGTTCTCTTACCAGTGCTTACAAGGAAAATCTGGAAGTTATATGCTCAGCATACCAGCAGCAAACTGCTCACCAGAGCAGCTGCCATTGACTTTAACCGGGATGCCTTCAAGAATTAGCGTAGCTTGCAAACTAGACTGAGCCACAGAAGGCATCTTTAAATTCAGCCACTCTTTGCTTCACCCTCAAATTAGTGACTTAACGAAACATCTAAATTATTTCAATATTATTTTAAAGTACCCTATGTCCTTTGCTGGAACTGAGTCATGGGCAGTTTACAGGCTGGAATAAGTAAGAGCAGAGTGAAAGACTCCACCCAAACTGATTTTTTTTTAAACTGTCTTTCAGATATAGATGCCAAAATAACCATTTAAAAAAAAAAAACGTTTTTCAGTTAAGTGTAACATCTTTTGCTCTCTTTGTTCGCATGACCCTCTGTTAATCTGTTTTGTTTTTCTAAGCATATAGCAAAACTATTGGACAAAATTGAATACTAGCTAAGGTAGACATACAGCCACATCCATTGCTGTGGAGCGGAGCAGACCAAAAGCCACTTCAGTGTCCAAAGCTTTCCCTACAGGTTGCAGAGAATCCCTTATAGTTTCTAGTAAATGAAGAAGTCCATAAAAATGTGATTTAAGCTGTGACCTTTTTTGGGTAGGTGAAGTGATGTCATTTAATCTTTTTTGTGTGTGTGGAATCCAGTCCACGTAAGTGAACACAAGTTCAGAATGTCTGAAGAACTGGGAATAAAGTATAAAAATGAAGGCAGCAAACTGACGTCAATCCTCATAAATATGTTTTACAACTACAAAATGACAACTATGAAAATCTATCAAAATATTGGACCCTTCTTCTTGTATATATTCTTGGAGGGAATGCTGCTACACATTTAATTCTGTTTAGAGTAGAAAAGGTCTGGACTATGTTTTTCTTGAAATAGGCCCATAGTAATATTTCTTCTCTCTCCAAAATGCTTATATCATTCACAAGTGCCTGGCAGAAACCAACACTTTATAAATGTGGATGATCACTTAATAATATTCAAGGATTTTATTTAACAAATTTTAAAAATAGTTATGTAATCAACACAAAACTTGATGGCTGTGATTTTTTTAATGAAAACTAAGACACAGATCATCTTTGTTCCATACATCGCTCAAAATATAAACCTTTTTAAGATAGTGGTGAAGCACAGACCCAACTTTTTTTTTTTTTTTTAAAAACACTGAAAATTAGACCTGGACAGCTCTGTGCCAAAAGAAAAATTGCAGAAACTGAAATATGGTCACTATGAAGCTCTGTATCTATTGCACTTAGGGTGACCAGACAGCAAGTGTGAAAAATTGGGACGGTGGTGGGGGTAATAGGTGCTTATATAAGACAAAGCCCCAAATATCGGGACATCTGGTCACCCTAATTGCACCTCTGTGAATTATAACTCATGCATGCAATCTGCAAACTTATGACTGCATCTTATTAGTGAGGAATTTTGCAGTTTATGGGAGTCTTGGCATTTAAAAAAAAATCACTGAACATTTTGTATCCCTTTAATAGGAACTTAAGTTTGCAAATTAACTCGGACATTTGAGCAACTTTGAAGCTACGCTTGACTTGATCTTGCACAGTGCCGATGTGGAGAGTTGTGCACATAAGCAAGGTACAAAGGAAAGAGCAGGACAGTGATCACCAAAAATCCTGGCCTGCATAAGAGCTGATACATGGCTGCCAAGCTACTGGTGCCTAGTAGTTGAAATAAGACCTATGGAGAAAAATACATACAGTAGCTAAGCTACTCATTAACACAATGAAAATCATGCTTAGACCATGTCTCCTCAGACGTTCTCCTACTGTACCGTGGACACTAGCAATTAAGGGAGTGGGTGCAACAAGACTTGGGATTTCTACTGATCAGTGTGAAGGACTACTGGGTGGCTCCTTAATCTTACTTGTGCCTGGCATTTGTGCTGTAGTAAAACACCCTTATATATCTTGCTGTGTACTATGTAAGGACTTGCAGGATCAGGATTGGGATGAACAGAGGTGGAGGAATTCAATATTTCTGTGTCTGTTTACTGACTTTGGCTGTAAGCCATGGTAATGAGGAGCCCGCAAAAGGCCTGGGATGAAATGTGGAAGGGGACGGAAGGTGAGGAAGGACAAAGTAAATAAGAATGAGACAGGAACACAGACTGCTCTTGGACATGCAGCTCAGATTGAAGCTCATGGGAGGTGAATATGAGCTCTTAAGGCACAATATGGCCTATACGTTTTGTCAGTGTTCAATAATGCCTGAAGTACTTCAGAAAATGAAGCAACACATTTATTAATAATTGATATATAACTTTATTATGCACAGACTAAGATGACATGACACTGTGGTTATCAAAACTGTACAATTAAGCATTTCCCCAAGTCTTCTGAAATACTGAACACAGAACTAAATACCAATGGGGTGTTCGGACTGGCCAGAGGGATTAATGGATTCATTTCTCCCATTGATTTTTTAAAAATACATCTGTGATGAAATTTTGCTAATTAAGAACTGATTAAAAAAAATCAAAGTACTGTGTTTGGAACCAGCTGAAAACATGATAGCTAATACCAATTAATTTCATGAACACCCCATGTCTGACTGACAAAAACAGAGCACAACAGTTACCTCACAGAAAGTGCTGTCAGCATAACCAGCAGTACAAGTCTTCTTGTGAAGGATGAGGTAGATACACATTACAGAAAAGACTGGTATATACATTACAGAAAACAATTAGAAGAGGAACAAAAAGAATTTACAATCATCTCTAGAGACATTATGCAAAACCCTCTTCCATCTGGTAAATGCAATGGAAAAGCCCAGTTCAGAATGTTTTGACTTCTTAAAACGAAAATGTAACAGCTACCCAACACCAAATATTTTTAAAGGTTAAAGCTAGTGATTAGACAATATATGAACACAATAAGCAGTCTGCCTTGGAGTTTAAGTATTTCACTAATGGCTTTTATCATCAGAAGCTGTCTTTTTAAAAGTCCAATTCTGCCATCCTTCCACCAGATACCCCACTGGACTCAATAAGATGACTTGTGAAATTCACCTTGGCAGAGAAGGCCAGCACCAATTAAGTCTCATGAGCCCCATTTTGAGTAACTAGATGGGATGTAAATGGCACATAGGCCTTGTGCTGCTCCTCTGAACAAGATAAATATCTCATTTGAGTAATGATGGCAGGATCAGGCCTCTTGATAGATTCAAGGAACTGTGGCTTTGCAGTGAAACATTCAATGATATACAACACAATATAACTTTAAAGAAACTTGCAGTAAATATAAATGGCTGTTTTATAAAAGAAGACTTTACATTTGTAGCAGTATTCTGAATTGCATAGTCAATGACTGCTGCAAGGTATGGTACATTCTTCTAATAAAGCTATTAATTGGGAAATGCCCTTGTTTTACTTCTCTTGCCTACAGAAGAGACTGTTCAATCCTATAAGAAACTACACTTGCATTTGATGACATCCATTATCCAATTAACATATTGGTAATTTTCCATTAACTCCGTTTGAAATACTCTTAACTCTAAACAGCTAAGTACATCAAGATGAGCCTATTAATTTAAATTGTATCCTGGATATAAGGCTAAAAAGTCAATTTTGTTTTTATGCACTGTATTTTTTGGTTTGTCAGTTTGGAAATATAAATCTGTAAGTTTTAAAATTAGAGTAAATTATTGATAAAAATCATTGATAATGCAGCATGTTTCTCTCAACAATATACAATTAGCTATCTTACACAAAGGGTTTTTAACCTGTCCATCACAACAACAGAATTTTCTAAGACTTCCTATGAGACTCTACTTTTTTTAATCTGAGAAGGAAAGGGTTAAAATGGTAATAAGAATTTACAAAAAATGTAAAATTCACAGTAACTGAAATTAAACATATATAGAGTAATTTAAATTTATCTAAAACACTTAAATATATCTTTATACACAAATTTAATGTAGTAAAATATAGCTATGATTGACTTAAAGACTTTAGTCTTCTTTGAAGACATCTTTAAAGATTTTATACATAGAATATGCTTATACAATACATTCTGCTGAAGGTTAGGCAAAGCGCATTATTTTCAAAGACACAGGTAGCATATTTGTTCTCCCCACATGAAGGACTCAATCCTGCAAACACTTATGTATGTGAGTCATTCTGTTGAACTCAATGGAATTATTCATTGGTCTGATCTTGCAAAGGATTTCACGTGCTTAACTTTACTCACTGTGAGCAGTTCCCATTGACACAGACTGATCACAGGGCATAAAGTTAAGTACATGGATAAGCCTTTGCAACATCAGGGTTGGTCTGTAAGTTTACCCATGTGCATAAACATTTGCAGGATCAGAGACAAATGTGTTTAAAAAATTAAGGGAAAAATTCTGCTATCTGATCCTGAGTACGTATCTCTATTGCACATTTTGATCTCATGATACAGGCTGAATATCCATTGACAATATGAGTTGTATACATGGCATAAGTGTAGAGTTAGCAATAGAAAAATTGAGTTCAGACTTAGGAGAATATCACCCTAATATAAAGAATCCTATTCTCCTGCTGTAGAATACAAGCAGCCTCTACTAAAGTCATTCATATCCTGTGACAAGAGAATAGCGTTCACTTAAAAAAACAACCCCAAACAAACCAAAAACAGAGGAATCAGAGCATATTACAGTTGCAAAGTGACACCATAATATTCAAAGTAATTCACATCTAATTTTTCCCTCCATTTGGGATTTATTGTAAGGTCAGGGTATGGCAAAAGCACTAAAATAATACTATGAAAATTAGTGCCTTATTGCCCATCTCACATTCTAACATTACTTTGGGAATATCCAACTGCAAAGTTCATATGACTAACTAGTAGTTTGACACAAACCGCTGTGGACTGTTATCTTAAAAGAACAGTTTAATTTTTATATGCAGTGTTTTATACAGATAGGCTCGGTTGTATATTCGTTGTGCACTCAAAATCACAGTGATGTCAACTGGAATTCGGGGCACACAAAGAATGTACGACTGAGCCAAGTATATTTCAATATACTTTTTTCTATATTAATTTCAAAATATGCATATAAACTAAAGAGCCAATTATAAATATCTAACAACATCCTCGTGGGTGGGATATTAATATCATTTTCCCTGTCTAAAAAATAGACATGCTAGATTAAGTAAAATGGTGTATACTGTGGTATATACATTTGCATAAAGATATTTCATTAAGTATACACACATTAACATTAGTGCATATTATCTTTCTTTAATCTTTGTGTGTATAGTGGGTAAAAACCCCTAACTGAAGATAGTTTTGGCCCAGTGAACAAGAAAGGGAATGTTGCTTTAGTGAGCATTATAATTACCAAAGGCAAACATATTTTAAACACCTGAAACTGTATACAAAACAAGAAAGCAGGTAAGATGCTATAGCAGTCAAGCTCAAGAAAACAAGGCGCTATTTTGAAGTGGTTAAATATAGCTGAAGTAATAAAATGGTTTTTAACCAAGTAGATCTGAGCTTGAGACTTTCTTCTTCTGATGTGTAGGAATCCTTTGACCTAAGATTTCCTTTATTCTACTTATCTTGTTGAAATCCCTTTACGAACACCTTACCAGTGAAAAGGTTTAGGAACCAAAAATTATTTTGTATAGACAAAGCAGCATTTTTCAAACTGGCATGTATTTCACACTGAGAGCCCACACACCCTTTTAACAGGTTGCAGTACTGTAGAATTAATAGCTTTGTCTCATGTAGCATAACATGCTGTAGAAAGGTCCAAAGACTGTATTTATCCAGAAGATCCGGTGATTTTTTTTTCTACAGTGAAATCCCTCCTTTCTCAAAAGAAACCAAATTAATCCTTCCAACTTTAGACAGCTAATGTCAACAAACTGTCTCTTTGAACCTCTGCCCTCCTATGATGCTCCTTGGACTTATTTCCCCTTGGGTTAGGCTGTACTGCTGCTAGAACAGGGGGTGCTTTGTGTGCTGCCGATACTGTGTGCGGCACTGCTGTTTTCAGAGGCTGGTGGGTATGTGGGGACCTGCTGTCTTCCTGCTGTTTCCCCTGGGGGAAGAAAAAAAAAAAAAGGGAAACTGAAAATGTTATATGCTACAGCAAAAATATTTCTACCACCTTCCAATGTTCTTGTCATTTTTATTTCCATAAAAACTGTGCACTGGATATACATTTCAAATGGAAACATTTGTTAAAAATGTTACTTGATTTTGACACCTCTGGGTAGTATTTACATGGAAAAAATCTTTTCTAGCTGCTTTCTTAATTGTATAAAAGCAGCTGACAGTGAGCTCAGCTATGGATGCTGTGTGTATCCTACGGTCAGCTATTTATCAACTGAGGTTCAGTCACCATACTCCTGGGGGAATTCTGTGCAATGGGGGAGAAGGGTGCGGGAATCTGGGCCAGGGGGTCCCTGTGGCTGGGCTCTGGGGGAAGGGGTTCAGGTGTATTGGCTGGGGGGCCCCCGTGGCTGGGCTATGGGAGAGGGGTTGTGGGTAACTGGCCTCCCATCTGGGGGGCGGGGGAGAAGGGGGCAGAGAAACAGGAACTGGTTTGTCATAGAGGTTTCTTTAACTCTCTACTCCTGGGGGAATTTTTGTGTGTGTCTGTATTGTTACAGACATACTTGTTGACAGGTCTTTTCAAATAAATTACCAAAATAATTGAAGGTGGCGTGATTATGTGGCGCTGTTTTGACAAATACAATTTGCAGAATTTTAAAATATCATGAACAGAATTTTTAATTTTTTTGGCGCAGAATGCCCCCAGGAGTATCCCATAACTCAGATCAGGATCAGACCCTAGATTTTTTTGTGGGCTTTTCTGTTTGATGGAAAACAGCTAGAAAAGTGTAGAACATTTTGTCTTAATGCCAACACATGGAGCAGTGCATTTACTAAAACTAATGAGTTGGATCTGAAAGCACTCTCCTCCCCCTCCTCAGTCACAGGAGGATGGCACGTATCGTGAGACAGACCACCATTTGTTTTCAGAGTAGGAAAATGGCCTATCCTGTAATGCTGAGTTGATTTGCATATCCCACTCTAAATGTAATGTAGCAGGGTTACAGCAAGCTTCCACATAGCTACTACAGTATAAGCAGTAGTTACAGCACAGTATAAGGTACAATATTCTTGCAATTTCATGCTCAGAGTGTAAGTACACACACGCACTACTGTTAAAAGAATGTTATTTGGATTACAAAGTCAAGCACTAAAAAGTTAGAAAATGCCTGATTTTATTGATGCCTGTGCAATATTAATACTTCCCTTTTCTTGTCCATTTTGTGCACTGAATGAGGCAGAGGTCCTGTGGGGGGAAAAATAGTATGATTGTGTAATTAAAGATAGTATCACAATGCATATGGGGGAGAGGGGGATTAAGGTTGCACAGGCAACCATAAATCTGGCATTGCCTAACTTTGAAGTGCTTAACTTTGTAACCTTAATGTTCTTTTAATGTAGTCCTGTGGTTTCCTAATGTTTTTTTAAAGAAAAAGGTTACAAATTCTATTATTTGGATCTGTAGCCCTTTTCCCAATCATCAGCGGTGTTAGAACCCAGAGTCTTCAGCATTACAGCACAGCCCCTCCCTCCAGCCGCCCGCCTGCCCCCCCTCCCCCGGGCTGGCCCCAGCCGGCTCCCCGCTAGAGGCTGTCGCTGGTTGCTCAAACCATGACCCCCCCACATCCACATTGTTCCTTCACACCGCACCACTTTTTTTGACAAGTGGGCATTTGTCCCGTTTGCTCTTGCCAACTGATCCAACTTTTGCCAAGAAAGTCGGGATGGACAAGACAGAGCTTAAAATGGGACTGACTGTCCTGGCCAAAATGGGGCGCATGGTCACCTTAGGCCTAGCAGCAAGAGGGGAGACAGGATTGCTGATTCTGAAGAGTGTTCAGGGGAAGCCCAGGCCAGCCACAGGTGGGATAGCTACTGTCCCATGAGTTGCCCCCAGATGGGTGACTGACCCCTGGTACCATGTGCAGGGTCCATAGGGGCAGTTGAGGGGACGCCGACCTTTCTCTCCCTCCCTCCCCCACTCCTTCCCTGCCCAGGAGTTGTGAGAGCTCCTACCACACGTGGTGCCCCCAGTGGTAAATGGGCTACGGGGGGGGGGGGGGGGGGCCATGTGCTGGATCTTAGGATTTCCAGGGGTGGAGCAGACTGGCTCACACTCCTCCTTGTCCCCTAAAAGCTGCTCTGGCAGCTCTCTGTTGTTCCCACTGCAGTGTGTGCTGCTGCGGCAGCAACATGAGCCCAGTCTTGGAACGGTTCAGAAATTTTGGCAGGTTGCCAAAATTTTCCGGAGGAACCCCAGTGACAGAAAGGAAATGGTGATTTTTAACACTTTGTAACTCACCCCATTTTTTTTTAGTTAAAAACTTTATATTTTATGTAAAAACAATACAAATAAACATTTAACAAAACACATATAAGCAACATTAAATGTCACTATTTGTAAAACCTGGAAAAAACAAAATAAAAAAAAACTCTGACCCCATAGAGGTCAGGCAGGGCATCAAAGCTCACCCATATCTGAATGGAATATCATGGGCGAATGAAGAGGCACTTCTGCAGCACAAGGAGATTCCCACCTACTAAATATCAAAGCCCTGCTGCAAACAATGGAGGTACGAGAGCTTGTCAAGAGAAGAGGTCACAAGAGTCCTTCACAATGAAAAGTGCTAGGCAACCTAAATATAGGGGTTGCTACCAGCTCATCCTACAATCACTGCCGTATGCCTAACTAGTAATACCTACTATCTAAAGAGTGCACAGCTTTTGCCTTGCACCCCACTATTTTCAAAGATAGGAAGAAAACTCCCCACAAACACTCTTCCTCAATTAAGTCAATGGCGCTGCATTGCTTTAACAGAGGTCAGAATTTTGCCCATGGATTCAACACTAAATAAGACATTTAATTTTGTGAGGCAGTTTCTGATCTGTACAAATCCAAAGTAATTCCACAAATTATAGACTTCTTTTATGTATAACTGAATCTAGCACAGCATTTCTTAAATAAAATGTTTCATTCCTATCTTTTCATTAGAAACAGCTTTGTATATAAACAAAGTAAACTATAGCAAGTAGTTTCTTGTTGTGTTATCTTATTATAAGCTTTTCATAAACCTCGTTTGGGCATTTTCTCCTTCATTATAAAATGTTCCTCTATCCATTAGTTGTTTTGGGTATAAGCCTCCCTTCCTGTCATGTTAAAGGACATATCTATAAGTCAGTGATAAGCAAACTCCCTTTCATAAAAAAAAAAAAAAAAAAATAGAAAAAGCTGTTACCACTGGAACACAGGAACTGCAGTTACTTCCATTCCCTTAATAGGGCCCCTCAAAATCTCTGCCAAGAAAGCAGTTCTGCAAAATGCAGAACTGGCCCATATTCCCTGCTGTTAGGTCTTATTACAGCTTCGCTGTCACCCATTTTACAAACCGCATGATTACACATAGTTTTGCATCAGCCACAGCATATCAATACGAGCTGTATAAACTCAACCATAACTTAGTTTATATGCTGAATACCTCTTCTTTTTTAGGAAAAATGACAAGCACAGCTGTCACAATCTCTTTAGAAGCCAAATAGCACTACACACTCCATTCCTCCGCTCTTCTGGAAAACTTCCTAGGAGGCATCTTCCTTTAAAAGTTTGGGGGATGAGCACTTTGCCTCAGTGGCAAAGACACTGCTGTCATTTGATTTCCTCTTCACTGCTCCAAGTCTAGAAAATTATTGGCCGTTCTGACATATAACAATCTGTTTGTGTAACAGAGATACCAGCACAATTTGCACTGTCCTTTAATTGAAGTATCAAAATCTTCGTGAGACTATGAACAGAATCTACCAATATATTTAGACTGACTTTTGCTTAGTCTTATAGTTATTTTTCATTACCTTGATAAACTGTCAAATTATTTTGATTTTTTTATTGAGAGGATTTAAGTGAAGAGAAAAAATTTATTTAATATACCACCACCTACTGCAGCTTCTTGTGTCTAATGTTAGTGCTTGATCACTCCTCAAAATGGCCATGTCCTATCTATTGACAGTAAACAAGCTTTTACCCATCTGAATGTGACAACATGTACTTTATTATTCACACTTAGGAAAACTGCCAGTAGTACTCCCTGTCCAGGAAGTCTGAATGTTTGCTTTTCTATCTCCATTTGCCAAATATAATTGGTTGCTATGTCAGTTTATTTTAAATCAGATCCCATTTTAAAAACAAGAGAAGGGGAGACCTTTAACTTCCAGAGTTCTGGAAAATTTTATCTTGTTAACTTGAAGCATTGTCCGAATAAGAGAAAATCATACTTTCTAAGAGGATTAGGTGACTGATATGTGTGCCATACATAATGCAGGGTTTAAAATTGTTGGGTTTATGTTTAGCAAAGTCTAATAAGTTATCAAGCTGTTCCATGTCCCTTATTTATCCCTTAAGCATGACAGTTTATTCACTTAGAGCAGGATTCTCCAGTCATAGATAATTTCACAATTAACTCCTGAAGGGTTACTGCACACAAACAGGACTGCAGCAAGACTTTTACTTCTTCTAAAGAGGCTCAGGTAAAGGGTATTCAATACTAGCCAAGCTTCTCTGCCTTCCTTTGTTCTAGGATCCTCTCCAGACAGATATTCTATTATTGTAGAAAGGTTGGTAGCCACCTTTCAAGTTCTTTAACCAGTTGGAAAAAATAGACTAAAAGAGAGCGCTCTGGACTGAGAAGGAAGACAGAGCACCTCTCAATTGCCCTGCTCTCTTCTTTGCCTCTCCATCCTTTAGTACTCTCTGAACTCAAAGCCCTGTGTGCTCAATGGCAAACTGGACCCAAATTTTTCAGTAAAGCTCCAAGATTTTTGTTGACATTCTGGTGGAAACTTTGCAGCAGTTTCAGATAATTTTTTTAAATGTTATTTGAATGAAATAATAAAAATAAGTAATACAATCAATAACTAAGCTACTGAGTTGTTTGTTTCAATATTCAATTGCATTTATTTTATGTTGTTTCTACATTTTCAGTTATCTTTTGGTTTCAGCGTTAACAATCCATTAAGATGAATGGGGGAGTTCATCCATTTAGGGCCTGGTCTATATTAGAAAGTGTTTGCTGGTATATACTAGCAAGCCTTCCTAATGTTGACACAGCTAATACCAGCAAAGTAATTCTTTTCCTGATGTAGTTTATACCAATTCCCCAAACAAAATAAGGTAAACTGGCAAAAATATTTCTTTTGTTGGTATAACTGCATCTACAGTCTGGCTTTTGCCAGTATCAACAGTAATTTAAAACCCTTCCCACCCTCCCCTCCCCCACCAAGCATCACTACTATGCCAGTAAAAGTTTTTAGTGTAGACCAGGCCTAAGAGAGATTGTTTCACGCTGCCTGCAAACCTAGAATGAAACCATGGCACCACTTTTGAAATATAATGTTATGTAAAATGAAAGTTGGATTATGCTCTGGAATCCCAATTACAAGGGGTGAATTATATAGCTGTAGTACACACAGGACCCCATCTAAGATATGGAGCTTAGCTATATATTTATTTATGTTTTAATCAAAAATGTCTTCAGCAGACCCCAAAGCCTTTCAGACGAGGCTGAATTATCTTGCCCCTGCAATTCTCCACCGAGGGGTTATGGTGGCCAGGGGAAGTCCCTGGTAGCAAATCTCTACTACAAATCCCAATTTGTAGATGCAAGTGACTGTGTGTGGGGGGAAAATATGTGCACAGGAACAGCAGTCCATTTTGAGGCTCCTTTGAAAATCTGGCCCCCTATATCTAATTTCTAAAATTCTCTAATCCCAGGAATTAGAGAGCCTGCTTCCTGTCTTCCCTTTTATTCTTTCTTCTTACACTTTTTCCCACTTATTTTTGTCTCTCAGGCAATAAGGAAAGTCCGAACAGCTGCTCCACTTGCTATTTTACTTGGTAATTATGACTGATGTAGTTAGTCACTAATTATTTTAATAGGGTTGGTCCAAATTCCATTATGTTGAAGGATTTATTATGTCAACTTCCCATTGTTTTTGACAACGGGATTTTGTCAATTTTAATTACTCTCTCTTGTGTAATGCTGCTATTTATTAATACTGTAAAGTTTAACACACAACTTCTGACATACAACACATGTCCCTCTAGATATCTCTATAATTGAACAGAGATTCAATATCTATTGATAAAGGCTTAACAAAACATCAATTCATTCCAAAATTCTTTAAACTTGTTTTTGTTAAAGTGATCTAATTGGAGATTCTTTCCTTAACTTGTATGTTTTACCCACAGGAACTGTATCTCCCGTTCTTCCCCCATGTTCCAGCAATGGAACATTTATATTTATCACACCCTTTAAGGTACCCAAATTTGCTTTTGGCTTCCAAATCAGCTTCATACACAGCTAATGTATTCAGAAATATTAATTTTCTTATCAAAAGCTGTTGTATAATCAATTGGAAACAGATTTCTGCCAGTTAAATTCTGAGCTTATATTGTTTACAGAAGCTTTGACTATATAAGGCCAGATTCTGGCCCCAATACCCTGCTCCAGTGGCATGAAGCAGTTGCAACAAGTTAGGAGAGAAGTCCCTTGACCCAAGAGCAGCATAGGGTTGACACTTCACCGTTCTTCGCCCCGCGCCCCAACCCTGGGTGGCCAGGAGTAGAAGGGGCCCAGAGCACAGACTACTCTGGGGATTCTGGGCTGGAGAGCAGCCCATAGAAAGCGTAACTTTTTAAAAACTGAGAATTTTAATTAAACCAATGCAAGGTTTTGGGTAAACAAAGCCTATGAAACATTTTAAATTGCAGTTGTAGTCAGAAAAGGGCCTATGTAAATATGGCATCTTTTTAGTCATTTGATCTGCTCCTGGTATGTAGTCAAAGTCACATCTGCTTACTTTAGTAGCTAAAAAGATTTAATGGATTCTCTTCTGGCTCACACATCAGTAGAATTAACTAAATTCCAATTATAGAATCTTTATTGGTGATGGCACATGAGCTATAAAATCTCAGTTGGACTTTCAGATCCCAGGGTAAGTTTTCACAGTTAGCAGTCGAAAAATCTCCCAGTTTCTAAACAAAATATCAAAAGACATAATATCCCCCCATTACCTAGAGGGGCAGATACAGCTACCTGGTTAACACCTTCAGTCTGCTGTGGGGAGTTGCTGGAAAGCACCTTAGGGAGAACGTGGAAAGCAGCAAAGAAGACCTAGTCTCCTGACTCATAAGTATTAGATCTCACTGCCTCCATTGCAATGTGCTATGCCAAATGGAATCTGGTGAAAACAACTGTACTAACCTGTGTGAGAATAGATAAACCACAGTGCTCCTGTCAGCAGTGCTCCAATCACAAATGCTGCAAAGGCGATGCCCACAACGGTCAGAGTGTCCAGTCCATAGAAAACTGCTATAAATAAAAATCAGTTTTTTCATTTTGAATGCTGAATAGTACTTTTAAAAATCCCTCCTCCCTTTTTCAGTTTTGTGACATTTTCATATTTAATTAACCATCATTTTAAACGCAAGAAAAGAAAGCCCCATGATACTTAGCAGATTACTGTGATTTGTGTCTAAGGAGGACAAGCAATGCACATGGCTTGCAGAGGTGAGCATGAAGAATGTCTTTAGTTTAACAAACTGTTCTGAGTCACAAAGCAAAAACCCAGCTCAAAACATCCCAAATCTAGCAAAACCAGAATGAATTCAAAGTGTTCTCAGTTTCTTGTTAATTATTCTTTGTTTTCAGTTAAATGTCAGGTTTAACTGAAATATATATTTAAAAAGGCTGTGAAGTCTTGCTAAAAGAATACTTTTTATTCACATCCTACCATTCAAGCCAACTTTACTCTATATCCTCTGCAACTTCAGCCCTATATCTAGGTGGAGAACGGAAGCGCTGTTAAGTAAGAAGTGGTGCCAGCTCAAAAGTCAGCAAAAACATAAATAGGAGCAATTGTTTTTCATATTTGGCAATGTTCTTAATAACAAATTAATTCCAGATCACAAAAATAGAACAAAAAAGTCAGTTTCTAGGGGAGGGGACCTTTATGCAGTATAGTTTGTACGGTACTGCATCTGGTTCCTGAATGTATGTCTCCAAATGTTACTTACACAATTACAGCAACTTCCAGCCATTGTCTTGTATATTTCTTCTCTTTGATCAAAGACACCTTAATATGGTTTTCATACTGAATCAATTATTTTTGTAGTTTTTCTTACGACTAATTTCAGATGTAGTATTTCTAATGTCTCCCATAAACATATGAAATTATTTAAGCTAGTGAATAACTTTTTAGTAATTGAGTAAATAATGGAAAAGAACTGAACACACAGACTCCAATTCACCCCAGCCTCTGTGTTGGTGGGTGAGGGGGACACGGAGGAGGCTGGCCAGGGAATGCTTAGTAGATCTCCTCCAATTCAACTTCTTTCTATCTAGTTTCCTGCATCCAGAAGAATTCCCTCGAAAAGGCAGGCAGCAGCACCTCTACTTGCTTTCCCTCTGTCATTGATAGGTGCACTTGCATGGGTACTATACCTTTAAGGCCCCTGCTTCCATTAAGGGAGCTCTTCAGAATCCCTTTCTGAGTATGTGCAGCCAGATTTGGGACAGAAAGAACAGCCTAGGTAGTGGCTCATTGGAGTTTTCTCCTATTTTTGACATTTCTGAGTCACTTGCTCATGTTTGGTTATTTGAAATCCAAACTATAATTGTGTTTGTTAAACAGAGATGCCTCATCTACAACTGCATCATCTCATCATCTTCTTGCCTTAAGATGCAGTTCACTGACAACTAGATCCCACTCATAGCAGGACACAGGTAGCCCAGCTGATGGAGGGAGGTAAGTTTTATCATTCCCTGTGTCACATTGTGTGAATCTAGTTCCAAGACCCAAAGCTCTTTCCCTTCATTTCTTTCACTCCTCACTTTCTAAATTCTCACCCTTCAGCTATCATTTTTCCTTCCCTCCCATCTGCAATGTATTTCTGGTGCTACCCACTCTCCTCAAGAGCTGACTGGGCCCTATAGCATGGTTGAGATTTTCAGCGTCAGGGGAGTTGTGGAAGCTAATGTTGAACTCAGAGTGAAAGTCAGAGCCACATTTTATCACATCTGTGGTAGTCTTGGATGTAGGAGTACTGCAGTCACCTATACAAATTACTGCTCTCCCGTCATGCATTCCTCTCTCTTAAAGTTAGTGGGAATGGCCCAGATCCTGGGAGTCATGTGCCTAACTATATTTGAGGATCTGGGATACTGTCCCCAGGGGCACTAAAACCAAAGACTTAATTCTGTTCTAAGTTTAAAAAGCTTTACGATAAATTCTCTTTGACTTAACCTTTTGTCTGGAAGTCGTTAGATCAGTGGTTCTCAAACTGTGGATCAGGACTCCAAAGTGGGTCGCAACCCTGTTTTAATGGGGTTGCCAGAGCTGGCATTAGCCTTGCTGGGGTCTGAGGCTGAAGCTGAAGCCCAAGCCCCACTGCCCAGGACCAAAGCCCGACGGCTTCAGGTTATAGACCTCCTGCCTGGAGCTGAAGCTCTTGGGATTTCGCCTTTGCCGCCCCTCCCCCCCTTCCCTGCCCAAGGCGGCGGGACTGGGGCAGGCTTAGGCTTCAGTCCCCCTTCCTGGGGTTGTATAGCAATTTTTGTTGTCAGAAGGGGGTCACGGTACAATGAAGTTTGAGAACTTCTGTGTTAGGTCAACAAAGCAGACAGATATGCATAACTTACGTGGCTGCATCCCACTGCCTTTTGGCTTGTGAGTAGGTGGACCTGTTTTAAAAAAACAAACAAACAAAACCAAAAAACCCATTAATTGTATGATGCTCCATACAAATACTACACAGTATATAAGCAATCTTCAGCATCTCACTGGGAGGAAAGTCTACATGCACATGTTTTGATTTGTACATTTCCACTGTGCTCTGTGATGTGCATAAATTACTTAGTATTCTATCTTATTTATACCGGAAGACAAAAATCATAGCTATGATGTTAAAGCTACTATTTTGAAATAATAATCAATCATCATCAACATGGAATGAAAAGAAATACAAAACTGTCTTTAAAAATGCATCATTAGCCCTACTCTCTCTCTTATTTGGTATCCCTTCTTTATATACATGCCTGGTATCTCCACAGAGGAACTATTAGATGTCAGGAGTCCCCTTCCTCTCAGGATACCCAGGCCAACTTGAGGAGCCAAAAACCCAGATTTGGATTCTAATTCAAACATTGTGTTTGGTAACCCATGTTGCAATCTCTAGATCACCAAGCTGCCCAAAGAATTTAAATTCTGACATGTTTGAGTGTACCAGATGCTTCCACTATGAGAAGATTTGGCAAGGTACTGTAATGATACATATTTTTATATCTTTTAACAATTGGGAAAAAATTGCTTTGATCAAGGGGCAAGAGCAGTTCTAGAAGTTTCAAAATATACTGAAAGTTATTAGTTTTCTCTGAATTGTTTATCCAGCATGTATTTATATGCCAGGATTCATGTTTCAAACCTCTTCAGTAGCAACTGCATTAACTAACTTGAACTACACAGGGTACCATGTGGCCAAAATTCTATATCTGGTTCATTACATTTTCCTCTCAGAAACACATAGCTGTAATATCCAAACCATTTTTATTTACTCTGAGAACAAACTAAAGCAGTGTAGTTTACCAAGTGGCTATCTTATTTTTTTTTTTTAAATATATCATCCATGCAAGTGGACTAGACAAGCAAGTTAAAACAAGAATGGGGAAATTGGGACAATGTTAACGTTTTTTGAGTGACCTTAAGAATTTGTTTCCTGATAGAAGTGTTTTTTTTAATTTATACATTTTGGAATATGTTATTGTTTTTAATATCTCAACCTTAGCTTTCTCAAAATGTAAGTTTTTTTGTTTGTGAATATACTAACAAGCTATCAAATGGAAGTCAAAGCAGAAGTATAAATGAATGTAATGTTTATGAAAGGCAATGGATTGAAACACTAGAAAGTGAAATAGTACAACATGGGTAGCAGCACTATAAGTTTGTCCATATATCCAGCTAGCATATCCCAACCTTGGACTAAACAGAGTGTCTCCAGTGGTGACAGGAATTAATTTTCCATGCTAATTCTGTCATTGGCTTCTCCACAGAATAGGAAGGTTGCCAAACAACAAACAACAACTACAACAACATTGCCAATTCACTGCATTAGTTATCCAGTTCCTTGGCATTAATGCGTGTTGCTTGATGCAGCTTTGTGCCACACAAGAGGGGTGAGTGCGCCCAGGAAAAGTGTATAATTTTAAAATAATAGATGCCAGCTTTAAGTAACACACATGGTTTTCTATATCTTGGTTTAGGAAAAGTGCTTGTCAGTTGTTCATGACCTCTTTTCTGTGATCTTGCTCCCTTCACTGAAAAAAAAACCCAATATTTTCCACATCTTGCATAAATTGAACAAATAGTGAAATGGACATATATTCTTCTGTTGAAAAGTTCAATTTCATAGACTTTAAATAAATTTCTTTCTACACCTTTCATTTAAATTGTGCCAAAGAACAGATGTGACAAAGATGCCAGGATATGGATAATTTTTTTTTTAATTTTATTTCTTTGGCCATTTTTAGGAGGTTTCATGGGAATCTGATACAATAAGGTGAAGAAGCAAGCTTGTAAAAACCTATAAAGCAAAATGCAAACTAGAGGAGGGTGTTTTCCTCTAAATATACAGCCATGGTTTCCATTACAGTCGATGGAAGTCACGTGCATGATGTATGGAGAAGAAAACAGACACCTTTGCATTGAACAATTTGTGCTGGCTCCCAAAATGTCAAACGTACAAGCATCTTCATTTGGCTTACAGAGCAGATGTAACATAATAGTTCCAATAACATGGTTTATAACAATACCCATGAAAGCTGGCCTGTTCCACATCAAAGCAAATGATAATTGACATCTCTAAGATGCAAATACTCTTATTTTAGTAGTGCAATATAATTTGTTCTCAATCTTACAGATTCACTGTGCAGTCAATCACAGCAGTTACCCTTTAGAAAAGGGCCATTTGATTCATTGTGGAACAACTGCGTATCAAAGATGTTAAGGTGCTAATAGTTGTGCGTTATGCTCAAAATCTGCAATATGCTGGGAAGAGTTCCACCAAACATTTAGACAAGATCACCCATAATGCAACAATAGAGTCTATCAAGCAACTGTCTCCTCGTAAATCTGGTTTGACTTTTACACACTAAGGCCTGGTCTACACTGGGGAGGGGAGGATCGATCTAAGTTACGCAACTTAAGCTACGTGAATAATGTAGCTGAAGTCAACGTACTTAGATCGACTTACTGTGGTGTCTTCACCGTGGTGAGTCGACTGCTGCCGCGCCCCCGTTGACTCTGCCTGCACCTCTTGCCGAGCTGGAGTACAGGAGTCGACAGGAGAGTGCTCGGGGGTCAATTTATCGGATCTAGACTAGATACGATAAATCGACCCCCACTGGATCAACCGATTGCTGCCCGCCGATCTGGCACATAGTGAAGACATACCCTTAGACCTTGTACTCTTTATACAGACATAACTCCAGTTGAAGTTATCCATGGAAGTTGCGGACACAGCCCCGCACATCCAAAAGGAGAATAGAGCTCTCGGTGTAAATCTGTTTGCTGAAGGATAAACATCAGTTACCCAGTTTAATGTGTTCTGTCAGGAATGGGTAATCACTGAGATCAGTGGGAGTTTTTCATGAGGAAAGAGTACAGAATCAGGACCAAAAGCATCGTTTTAATTGCACTGCATTTACCAATCAAATACTTGCCTTTAATTCTTAGTGGATTTAATTTGCATTAAAAAGAATCGTGTAAAAACATGGGCTTCCTTGCAGAGTTAAAAAAACAGTTGTTGCTTATGTCCCCCAGCAATGTTCCATGTAATCCATATGCTATTTAAACACTAAAAAGCATGCACTGCAGCACTGAGGTTAAAGGATTTCTGATCCCCCATCCTTTGACTCTCTCTGGAAAGCATTCCAAAATTTCAAACAGACATTGTATGCAAATGGAAGATTTTGAGCTGCAAGTGAAGCTACTGAAACCCTCTAAACTGCAATGCTAGAGCTAAAAGAGAATTGCATTGTTCAATGTTTTATTAATGTTCAAAGGAGCAGAAACAGGGAACTAGGCACTGACTCAAACTGAATTGGTCTACGGGGTCTAACAGGGACACATGAGGTGCTGGCAGAAACTCAGGAATACTTGGCTTTCTGGAAATTAGCTGGTGATTGCCGAGTCAGTCTGCAGTAGAGATGATCTTTCCCTGCAAGATATACTGCTTGAAATGAGTAGAGACAGGATTGTGTCCTTCAGAAGTACCTGAAACAGAAGCAACTGGCTATCATTACTTGGTTACCATAGTTACCATTTGCTGGTCCTGAATCACACACTCATAGGCTTGGAGAACTAGGGGATTGCCTAGAGCTCCAGGAGAGTAATACTTCTGCTTCACAAGCAACCACTCTCTCAGCCTGGGATGTGAGGGGCACACTCTGAAAGCCTGCCACCAGCAAGGGTGGCAAGGAGGAAGGGGGAGAAGTAAATAAAAGGCATACACATCATGCCAGAAAAGTCTGAATGATTGGGGGAGAAGGCAAATTCTCTTGCAATTGAATCAGTGTCTTTTTCCCAGCTGTCACCATAGAATGCAGCCCCACAAATGTAAGATGTTCTCCTGATGGAGAGGGTGAAAGAGGATGGTGGGGAAATGACCACTCATAGGGGAAGGAAGGTTAGAAAAGTGGAAACAAGTTTCCTGTTTGTCATCATGGCCAACCACACTCAGAATATTCCAAGCTTTGAAAGAGAAAGCAGAGGAGGGACTATGCACTGAGAAAGGGAAGCTGCTTCTAGGAAACCAGCTTAAAAGGGTGAGAAGTGTCTAGCGTGCTGGGTAAAAAGGGTTCCTACATAACTTGGAATGTTTGTGTCAGTAAGCTTCTGGGGATTCTTCCTTAAAAGTGAGATTTTTTTCCCCCAAGTAAACTCATGTCTACATGGGGAGTTACTCGCAATTAGCTCCGTGTGTGGATGCTCTTATTCCAGAATAAACTAATTCGAAGAGAGTGGATGTTGAGATGGGGAAGAGGGTGTTCGTGCCCACCAAGGACATGGGAAATACCCAAGCTTGTCAGAGGCTTGTCAGAGGACAGGGAGCCTCTGTAGGGCAGGGATGATGTTGAGGCTAGAAGGGTGGAGAGAAAAGGCAACTTGAACCTCTGAAGAGGGTCCTGTTTAAAACTCTTATTCCTGGGCAGAGCTTTGGGGCTCTCCACACCAAAGATTGCCAGAGTACAAAGGTTCAGAATCACAAGCAGTTGAGCAGGATGTCAGGTAAGGGAGTCTAGAATGGTGTCAGGGTTCCGGAACTAAGTGAGTGCTGGACCTGAGTCATCTTCCTGGCTATTGCCCTGGAGCATTTCCTGCACCAGACAGGGACTGAGGAATCTGAGATGTCAGTAGAGGCAGGATTCTGGGTAGGGCACAGAGTGCAGGATGGCTCTGATGTTAGCTTTAAGTGAGCCTGAGAGAAGCCAGTTTGGGCAGGTGGATCCTCATATGAAGGGAATGATCATGGTACAGGGGATTGCTAGGAAGGAGGCTAGGCCCAGCTGTTTGAATGAGCCATGGAGGAAAAGCTAGACCATGGAATCAAAGTGGAAACACCAGAGAAGAGTTCCTGTGAAGTGTGAGTGGCACAGGCAGCAAAGGCATGTGCTGTAACCCAACAACAGGAGGGAGACGGATAGGAGTATCAAAGGTGCAATGCCTGAGCTGCTCATAGCCCCAAAGCAGCAGAAAAGTTGACCTATAGCTACAGAGTTGTGGGTGCTGGCAGGCATGTGAGGAGGGAGCAGAGTCCTTATCTCCCAAGAGCAAGCTGTAGTGGGGAGACAGCATCAGACAGGCTATTGGAGGCTGAAGGAGCTCCCTGGACAAAAGACAGTTGATTACAAGTGAATCAGTTCAGAAATCTGAAGGATGGATTTAAGTGAGGGTTTTGCTGACTCTGAACTGTTTTTTGGTTAGACTTTTTCCAGTCACCCTCACTCAGAGCATCTAGTACAAAACCAGAGTTTTCTATCTGCTACCCAGGTTCTTCTCCTTTCTTCCTGAACCTCCTCTCTTTAGTGTTTAGGCTTTTCTTTTCCTTTCTTAAAGGAAGAGAACTAAGTCAAATGCTTCATGTTTACAAGAACAAGGAGACAAAAGAATTGAAGAAATGTGGATGGGCTGTCATTTCCATACAGACCTTGTCAGCCCCTTTGCCTCCAGACTTCTTGGCAGGTAGAGCCATAATGCTGTCTGCTCTAACTGCCTCTGCTGGGAAGAAGGCAGAAATGGACTATTTGACAAAGAATCATGTGCATTAGAAGCAGCACAGCACCCAGGAATCGACAAATTTTCATGACTCTGTACTTGGAGTTTTTTGTAAAAATGCTAAATGAGTTAAACAAACCCCAAGAAAATCAATGAAACACTACAGTTTCATCTCTTCATCTTACTGATCTAATCTTCTAGTGAAGCTGGTTTCCCTGTGGCTACCCCTTTACTTTACAAACCCCTCAAGCTTTAATATTTCCAATACATTGAAATTTCAATGCAATTACCATGCTTAAATATTTTCAGCCACAAAGAAGAAATTATACAGAAGATAGTAAAGAATTGCTTTCAATTTCCAAACAAGAGTGAATTGCTAGAAGCAATTCTGCTATATTAATACTTATGAAACCTATATTGTTGTAAAGCATAGGAAGAGTATTCCTTTCTCAACAGTAGCTAAATTACATTTCCATAAAAAAGTAACTGCGGACATTCAGATAAGATGGTGGACTGTGCCACACAAATGTCTATAAATGAACACATTTTATAAAGAACAAGAGTACCTTTTAAAATATAAAATTGTATATGCCTAAAGCTATCTTTTTTTTGCAATACAAATGGTTATATGTTGTATAATGCAACAAAGTTATGTTAAGAAGTTCAAAATGTACGTTGGTACCTTTTGGCTTTTCTTCATGGGTAATTACAGCAAGGGGCTTGGTGAAAGTTTTCTTATTGTGCATCATGGCCAAGATCATATCAACATTGAGCGAGGTGCAGGCTTCATCAGGAGGAATGCACTGTGGATGGAAACATCTGAGGTCAGGGATTCACTCAAAATAAAATACAGTATCAGCCAGAGCAGCTGCACAGCTGCCTCATTATCAGTGTTTGCTCAGTATTGTTTACTAAAGAGAAACAGGAGATCTGAACGTTATCAACCCTCCAAAAAAACAATCTATGTAATATACTGGCAAAGAAAACTTATTCTCAGCTAGAATGTTCAGATGTTCCAATATTAGGGGCTTTGCCTTATATAGAACCCTATTATTCTCCCTATTCCCACCCCCACATCCCAATTTTTCACACTTGCTCTCTGATCACCCTATTCTCAGCTGCATCTTAAGATGTAAACGTGCCTTAGTGCTACATTACTTAAAACTCTATGAAAGTTTTACTATTGAATTGTTGCTGTAATAGTTGCATATTAGGATATCAAAGGCTGATGTTAATTACATAGAGGGTCAATATCTTCAAAGAGCTCTCACCCCAGTTTCCAAAAGTACCTTCACTTGTCACAGTTAGCTTTTATACTCATTGAGTAGTTGATTTTTCATGTATAAATGCTGTGTGTATATTCAAATCCAGGCTTCTATACAAAAATTTGGACACAGATTTACAAGCACAAAAATAGAGTCCACTTTTGAAAATCCGGGGGCCAGTTCTGTAGCTCACTAGTGCATATATAGTGCATATATAGATCAATAATGTTTGAGTCTTTTCTTATGTTAAAGAACTACTACAAATAACTCAAATTTTAGAAGTTATGCAGGTAAGTCCCAAACGTCTGAATAAAGTCAGAATACCTAACAGTTCATTTTTTGACAAAAAGATGTATTTTTAGTTATATACTATTTTTAAAGTAATAGTTAGGCAGCAGTCTCACAATAATCAAACAGGAAATGTTAATTCTACTTAAATATATTGGAGTGAACATTCAATACAGAGAATTTACTATAAATCCAAAAAAGTAACCACACTGAACTCTGGAAAACAAATGATAATATTTACTTATTTCCCATCAAAGTCCTCCTGAGATGGGCCAACCTTACAATTCACATATGGATGTTCAAAAACAATTACAATATTATCTCAGCAGGCTCTGGAAAATTAATGTTAATTTTGTTTATCCTATTGCTATTTTATCTGAATAGAACAGATAAATCTGGACCACTCCCTTAATGAAAAGCAATCTCTGTTTACCACATGTAACCACTTACTTACATTTTCCACTTTAAAATGTCGACCATGTGATCAAGATTCAGCATAGCTCTGAGTAAAAAGAGCCTATAAAAATTATCAGGTCCACTGATAAAATGTTAATTACACTAATCTAAGTCTATAAAATCTTCAAATAGAAAAGTTAATCCCAGGAACTACTATGATCTGGAACTTATCTTGTAAAAATTCTCATTTTTTAATCTAAATCTGAAAGCTTAAGGAAGTTAAACTACTGACCTTCGGCAGTCCTTGAGTGTCTTTTTCTTTATTTGTACACAAAGTCAGCTCACAATGAAGAAAGAGCAATGAGATGTTGAATATAGGTTTAAACACAAAGCTAAACCTCTTTTTGTCCATCTGTGCATGTGGTATAGGAAAGTTCACCTTCTGGACATTGTAGAATTTAACAGATTCATCTTTAGGACAAATGTTTTCTATGATGGTGTAATCAGATATCATATCAGGGTTTGAATATGGTGAAACAAAACATGTTTGGATCGCAAAACCCAGGGCTCTGTCAGCTTTCGTCACAGAAACCTGCATATGAAAAACAATTTATTAAAAACTTAGCAGTGGCATTTTTGTTAGCAGCATTCACATTTTGGATGATTATGTGGTTTTCATATGCCAGTTCCAATCAAATATTTCAAGCCTAAATTATGAGGAGATACGGTCTAGGAGATACTTAAAGGATGGATGACAAGTTTTGTGGGTTCAAATCCAACTTAGTCATTGTCCTAGCATGTGATTTTTTTGGAGGGTCAAGCCTCCCTGTACTTCAGCCAACTCACCTGAAATATCCAGTGAAAAGTAGGCCCACTCAATAGAATGAATGCTATATCTGAACTGAGTTTTTGGGAAAGGGGAGAACACTAAAACCACTCCCCCAGTAAGTTTACAAACCACAGTAGAAGGCTATGGGAGCTGATTACAAGTTCCTCACTGCTGTATCTGCATAAATCTTCACTTAAATATAAATACATGCACACACAGAGTGGAATGCAGAGGCAGAGTGGAGAGGTCATGGTTTGAAGCAAGGGTGGGGCTTTTGAGTTCTGTGGAGGAGCAGGCTAGCAAGAAGCTATGCAGCTGTAATATTTTCTGTGTGATCGCTACAAAGACAGTGACTCTATTCTTTTATGGGGGGCAGGGAGGGAACCCATTCCCAACCCACAGTGCACTGATATTATTCAGCCCAACTGGAATACGAATGCCACAAAGCAATTTGGAGGGGAAAACTATACAGGTACATTTACATTTCCATGCACATTAAGCATGTTATTTCTATAAAAAACTGGAGTGTTGCCCCTAATTATCAGAACAGCATGATGAAGATTCTCACTAGCCTTAATATCCTACTCACAAAAATGTGCCATATGCATGCATGCGTTTTGCATACATCCAATGGAGAACCGGCCAAACTTTTCTACAGTCTAGAAAGAAATCTCAGACTGAAGCCAGTGGATTGCACAGAAAATTCTCCTTTTCCCTCTAAGTATGCAGAGCAAAATCACTAATTTAAATAGAGAAAGTGGTTGAAGCATCTAAACAATAGAAACAATCTGTTATTAAGAACAGGAAATAGAGGATGAGGATCAGAAAGGCGAAATGGTTTGAATGAAAAGGACTTGCAGTAGGAAGGACAGATGTGGTTTATGCGTAGACAAGCCCCAAGGTCACTTCGCGTCTGAATGAGAGCATCCATGAGAGGTGGGGTGGAGGGTGTTCACACTCTTGGTTGATTTCCCTTAGTAACTTTCCTAGGTGAACCTGGGCAGACGCTTCCTCAGGGAGATCCAAACAAGCTAGATGAATGCGTAACACTGCAGCAAATGAAATTTGGTGTTGATAAATCTACACCCTTCTGCAGCAGATAAGAGGCTCAGAGTGAACTGGCCCATTCATCTCATGGGATATTCTTACATTAAAAAGTATATTTAAAGGTGATAAATGAAGTCAGTAACAATACCTCTTAGATGTGATAACTGTTCTGTTCATAACAATGGATGTTCTCACTCCCTCCCGAGTTCCTAGATGCCTGTATCATTTACTGAGCATGCCCATTTTTAATCCCTTCCTCCACAACCCAGTGGTATATACCCGCTGAAAGGACTGAGCATGCCTGTTCCCAGAGCCTGGTACAGATTCAGCGATGAAGTGAGAGCAGTAATTAGAAATAAAAAGCAATACGGTATATAACAGATAGGGAAAACAGTGCAAGCAACACGAATTAGAAGTTATGAAGTGCAGAAAATTGATAATGGAAGCTAAAGATACGAGGGGAAAATCCATGGCTGGCAGGGCTTAGCACATAACATTTTTTAAATATTATGAACTAAAGAAATGCCAGCAGTGGTACAGCCCCATTACCAGATGTAGTTGATAACACTTACTGATAAAGAAAGACAGAAGTGTGTAATAAATATTTCTGTATTTGGAAAGACGCAGGATGATGCACTTGTATCAGATGAGGATGATGAACAATTTTCTAACTAAAGAGGATGTTAAACATCATCTTATGGGACCAAACCTTTTTAAATCTGCAGACCCAGATAACTTGCACCCAAGAGTCCACAAAGATTTGGCTGAGAAGATTTCTGGTTCTCTGATGTTAATTTTTAATACATCTTGGAACATTGGGGAAAATACTAGAGGACTGGAGGAGTGCTAACGCTATGCCAATATTCAAAAAGGGCAAGTGGGGTGACCTGGGTAACTATAGGTCAGTAAGCCTGATGTCAATCCTGGGCAAAATAATGGAAAAGCTGATACGGGATTGTATCAATAAAGAATTAAAGGATGGGAATATAATTAATGCCAGTCAACATGGTTTTATGGAAAACAGATCTTGTCAAATAATTGTGATTTCATTTTTTGATAAGATATTATGTTTGGTTGATAAAGGGAACTGCATAGATGTAATAGACTGTAGTAAGGTGTTTGACTTGCTACCACATGACAGTCTGATTAAAATTAGCACTATACAATAGCAATAAAGCACACATTAAATGGATTAAGAACTGGATGACAGATCTCAAAGTAGATGTCAGTGAGGGAATCCTCATATGTTTCTAGTGGGGATCCACAGGAATTGGTTCTGGGTTTGATACTGTTCAACATCTTTATCAATGATCTGAAAGTAAACATCAAATTTGTGGGTGACAAAAAGATTGGCGGAGCGGTAAATGATGGTGATGACAGAACACTCATACAGAGCAATCTGGATCCCTTGGTAAGCTGGGCCCATTCTAGCAAAATGCATTTTAATATCTCCAAATGCAAAGTTATACATCTAGGAACAAGGAATGCAGGCCATACCTACAGAAGGGGGGACTGTATCCTGGAAAGCAGTGACTTGGAAGGGATTTGGGGATCATAGTAGACAAACAACTCAACAGCTCCCAGTGTGATGCTGTAGCAAGAAGGGCTGGTGCAATCCTTGGAAGTATAAACAGGGGAATTACGCATTGGTAAAATTACCTCCCTATTCCTATCTGGATGGCACTGGTGAGACCACTGCTGAGGGGCAGCATCCAATTCTGGTGTTCACATTTTAAAAAGGATGTTGAGAAACTGGAGAGAGTGCAGAGAAGAGCTACAAAAATGATTGGGGGGGGCTGGAGAAAATCCCTTTACGTGAGGAACAGAGCTCAATCTGTTTAGTCTATCAAAAAGAATGAGAGGTGACTTGATTACAGTGTATAAATACCTTAACAGGAGGAAAATACCAGATAGTAGAGGGGTTTTTCCTCTAGTGGAGAAGGGCATAAAAAGAACCAATGGCTGGAAGCTGAAGGCAGACAATTTCAAATTAAAAGTGAGGCGTGGGTTTTTTGTTTATTTACAGTGAAGGTGATTAACCAGTGGAACAAACTTTCAAGGGAGGTGGTGGATTCTCCATCTCTTGATGTCTTCAGATCAAAACTGGATGCTTTTTTGGAAGATTGCTTTAGGCAAACTCAAGTTGTTGGGCCCAATACAGGGGTAACTGGGTGAAGTTTAATGGCCTGTAATATACAGGAGATCAGACTAGATGATCTAATGGTCCCTTCTGGCCTTAAACTCTATGAATTATAACATTCTGAATTTCATCCAGTAACACAAGTGGTTTTAGAAGAAAAGTAGGTGAGCAAGGATGAGCAAAAAGCCACCACATAAGAAAAGAGATAAACAAGATCTACAGAGACAGGATGTGAGATGATTATAGAATTAACATATTGATAAGAAAAAACAAAGCAGAGATAAAGGAAAAATGCACAAGTGATTACAATAAAGAAAATAATTCTTATAGAAACAGAATCTATGCAGGAGAGACAAATACCAGGTCCTTAGAGATTATGCATGAGTAATTTATTGACGAAAGAGACAGACATTTTTCAAACAAACAAAATACAATGTTTTTTCTATCAGTGGAGGATGGAGGAACAAATGCCTGAAACAGATATTAATTTTCCACTGTGCAGAAAGGAGAAACAGAGGGGAAAAAAATCAAGCTCATCCCAGGACAGGTGATAAAGAAATTAAAGTATGTATTTGAAGAAATAACTCCAAGACCAGACAAATCCAGAGCCAGAGGGATTCATCCCAGAATGCCGAAGGAAGTTGACAATCTTTGTCCAAGTGAAAAACTAATACCTTTTACTTAAAAACAAACAAAAAAACCCACCTTAATTAATTTTGATGCATTTTAACCTTGCTTCAATTTCTTTTAGCGTATTTTTCACTATAGAATTTTGAAGTATTTGAAAGAAAGTAATTTTTATAGGTAGAGGACTAACAGGCAACTAAACATTTACAGAGCACATAAAATGAACTGTTACACTAACTGAAAGTACTAAAAATCATATCTGAATATTGTTCCCAAATGTGTTTGTTAAATATCACTGGTAATTACTGCTAGAAAGATGTACTTCTGTTTAAAGAAGGTTTGCTTATATAGTGGACCTTATTTCTAAGGTCTTCTAGTTCCTGTGATATTCTCTTGTCATTCTACTTGGTTGGTATCTTACTAACAAAGATGCATATCCAATAGAAAGATTTTCACAGCATATATGTTAACCACCACTGAATGAAAACAATAATTTGTACAAGAGAGGAAGTTTGACACCTGTTTGGTATACCAAAATGTGATTGGAAGTGGCTTAAAGGTGAGATGGAATTGTGACGACAATGTTAAGACCCTTTCCTCCACCATGTAACCTGTGGGGGGAAGGGGAAGCTGTAACTGTTTTGTACATAACTTCACCTGGAAAATGTAGCTAAAGCTATATTTCTGTATAAAATGAACTCATTCCTCACTGAAAATTCTTTGTACTGATGCTTGTAATTATCCAATAAAGGTCTGGAAGAGCTAAGAGACCAGATTCAAGTACTGTTCCATACTGCAGATCTGACCAGACTGACAGACTTCTTTTAGTTGGATTTACCCACTTTGAGAGGACTCTCTGGTCTTCACCACAAAGAATTGTCTTATTAACCTATGATGTCCCTTTTCTGAAATCACAGAAGTACACATCTCTCTGAGACAGGCAACCACACAATACCAGTTTACTGCAGGCAAGCACAAACTTGGCTCAGCTTACATGGCCTTGCCGAACATTTCGGTTAATCTGAAAGCCTTTCAAAGTTTGTTACCTCAACGTAAATCTGTCCATTCTCAGCAACAGAGAAGAGTCCTTGTAAGGGAGCGAAAAAGAGGTCTGTTTTATAAAGCTCCATGTTGAAGGTCACATTGCTGATGCGGGGTTCAGGAGGCGCAGGATTAGGTAAGCGTTTGCCACCCTCTGCCTGGTGGAGTGTGCAGTTAAACTAAAACAAACGAAATACAAATAAATCGCAGAACTTTTGCCCCATGGGATGGAAATGAGAGCAGAATTAGGCCCATAGCTAAAAACTTTAATTTCAAAATAAATATAAGGTATTACATACCACAACTATTTCAGGCCTGCTTGGAAAGGTAGCATCTGCTTCATCAGTGTCTCCTGGAAATCCATTATCACCCGATTCGACATCTTCATCATCAATTCCCCAACCACTACTTTCCACTGGTGAGGACAGCTGAATAACAATCTACATAAAGGAAGTGGGAAGTGAAAACTAAAAGCTTTTATACAAAGGTGATTGTGATTCTCTTTTCATGTTAATTGTTTCTTCCTTTCTTCAGAACAACATGAAGACCAAGAAGTTGTAGCAGCCAACTAGCTGGGGAAAGCACGCCATCCCTGCAGCCCAGCACTGAGCATTTTATGTATGTATACTATATATGCGGAATAACCATCAGTTTGTTCCCAGATGTCAAAACCAGTAGAGCCGTAAAACTGCTCTCTATGTTGGAAAAGCAGCCTGGGGATTGGTATGTAAATGAGCATACCAGCAGTCCCACTCTGCTTCTGGTATTTCTGTATCCAACACTGCTAAAAGAAATGGTTCTCTGAAATGGATTAACATACCTTCCAACATATAGTGACTGACTCCCGGAAGAATCACAAAAAGTTCTAGCAGGTAGCAGGATTTTCTCCTGTAAAATCTCTGTATCCTTCTCCCTCCCCCCACCCCACCCCTTTTTTTTTTAAACGACATAAGCCAGAAAACTTGCTATCCTTTTCACATGTCTCTCTTCTCTGGACCCCTACCTGACTCCTCTTTTTCCCCTCCCCCACTGTTTTTTCTCTTTCCTCTGAGATACCTTCTCTTTGGTGCTCCACCCATCCTCTGTCTGCTTTTCTCTCTCTAACCTTCACCACTGAGCTGCTGTGTTTCCCCATCTGCTCCTCCACTGCTCTTTTGCTTCTCTCACAACTTCAGCTTTGTTGTCTCAGCTATAGTACAGCTTCTAACAAGTGACATTTTCTTCTGAACTGTTTGGACACCTCACCCTTTCTGCAGACTGTTGAATCACCTTTCAGTGGGAATTCTCCCAAACACTGGGAAGCTCAGGACCTTGTACAGTGACCTGGAGCTCCAAATCATTTTTTTCACTGAGAGGTGCTTGGATCAGTTTTGGTTTGACCCACTATACAGACTGGGTCCAGACACAAAGTTTAGATTGAGATGTATTTTCTCCACAATTTTGGGGTGTTTAGATTCAGGTTTTTGGTTTGCGCCCATCTCTAAGTCAAAAGCTACAAGGTCTTGCCAATACAGAATAGTTTTAGCCAGGCTAGGTCTGATCAAGTGGCTGTAGCTATCCTTGGGTTTCCTTTGTTTGCCAGGGATACTATAATGTGCTTAAAACCCCCAAAAGAGTAAAACAGGTTAGTGCATGTTGGCCTGGCAAATATCTATTCAAGTTCACAGTGCAAGTACTGTGCAAGTTCTTGTAGTAGAAAGCCTAGAAACAAAGTGGGATTCTTTATGTGGTCACTTACATACCCATATCCAGATTACATTCCAAGTATGCAGCTGTATGAGAATTCTGAAACCAATTTTCAAACTGGGGGACCCACATTGGGTGCTCAGATCAGCACTTAGCTATCTGGGTACCCACAGTGCCCATTCAAGTAGTTGTTGGGGAACTGAATTCTGTACTTGGATTCAAACTTGAAGTTGAGGCCTGTCTTGCACACAAATAGATGAGCACTGAATATTTATTTTAAAACATGTACTTGTAATGAGGTTAATGCTCATGTGAAAAGTAACAAGTGACACAACAGCATACAATACTGCCTTCCTGTATTCAGAGAATAAACACACTTGAAAGCACATTTGAGGAGCTTATTGGTAGAGTCCACCAGCCTTTCATTGTGGAAGACTTGGGTTCAGGTATTAGGTTAGTGGACACAGGTGAAAATGTGTGTTTTAGTGGGCACTTGTTGCATTGTAAAATAGCACCACACAATTTGCCATGACCAGCAATCTGTGCTCAAAAAAAGCTCAGGCCTTCACTGAATGGCAAAAGAGCAAGATAGAAGCCTGCACAGATTGGACCACTCCCTCAATTTCAGGGGCATTTTTCATTCAAAGTTATAGAAGTGTTCCCTACAGGATTTTTAATTTATATTTTCTTTTGTGATCATAAATCTTTGTTGCCATACCAGCTCAGGGCTAAGTTGTGCCAGTAGTGTGGGGGTACTGCAGAGTTGCCCTGGGGGAGCTCAGGGAAGACTTGTGCCTCCCTCTCCAAGCAGCATGGTGCATGAAGCAAGGCTGCATCATATTTTGGAACAGTGCAGCTAGTTCCCCACAGTGCACCTGGCTTGTTCCAATGCCTAGTACAGAAAAGGGGAACACACTCCCATCTCCTCCCACTCTCTTTTGGATGTCATGTGCCCCCAGCAACACACTGAGGGAGCAGCCTCGCGCTTTCCTGAGTTCAGGGACTGTAACTGTGACTGGCCCTAGCCTGGGCATGAAAAGATTGAGAAGGGGGCACACCTCCTTAATACTCATACTAGGTCCAGTCACAATCTGGTCCTTATAGCCTTATTGTACCATAACAATACACAGCAAAGAAAAACATCTCTCCTTGTAAAATACTCACAGAGTTAAAATAAACTATGTTATCCAAGGCATAGTCTATCTGTTGAGTCCCACAGCTGTGCAATGAAGATTCCAAAATGAAATGGGTACCATTCATCTTCGCTTTACAGGCAGGATCTAGTAGTGAGAGTTCTGTCCCTGTGTAACCATTAGCCTAAACAATGACATTGCATAAGTGGCTGAAACCTCAGAGAAAATACAATTGCACGAGATACATACTTACAAGTTATACTCTTATGCAAAAATATACTATGCTCTACTTAAAATGACTATTAAGAAGACTGCCATTGAATTGCATGTCCTGTGACATTTACTACAAAATACTGTCACACAATGACATTAGTTGTTGGAACAACAGAGGAGACAACCATCACATGGAGTAAAAAAAAAGAAAATAGCTATACAGTAACTCCTCACTTAAAGTCGTCCCGGTTAACATTGTTTTGTTGTTACGTTGTTGATCAATTAGGGAACATGCTCGTTTAAAGTTGTGTAATGCTCCCTTCTAACGTTGTTTGGCAGCCACCTGATTTGTCTACTGCTTGCAGGAAGAGCAGCCCCTTGCAGCTAGCTGGTGGGGGCTTGGAACCAGGGTGGACCGGCAGCCCCCCTATCAGCTCCCCTAAGTTCCCTGTGCAGCAGCTGCCCAGCAAACTAGCAATTGCAGCTGTCCCTCCCCCCACTGCCATGTGCTGCTCCTGCCCTCTGCCTTGGAGCTGCTCCCTGAGACTCCTGCTTGCTGTGCGGTGGGGAGGGAAGGAAGGGGTGGGGGGCGCTAATGTCAGAGTGTCCCCCTCCCCCCTGCACCCCGCTTACCCCACGTTCCATAGAGCAAGGGGGACACACCAGGGCTCAGGACGGAGGGAGCTTGCAGCAGCTGCGGTCTCGGCAAGCTCATCTAATGGCAGTGTACTTAAAGGGGAAATGCGCATATCTCCCTTGTAGAGTGAGAGAGTTAACCCTTGAGGGCTCAGCCAATTGCTAGTTCATCATTTAGCAGTAAGGGAAATATCCCACCCTCTGACTCCTCCACCTCAACCAAGCTTCACAATCATCATCACTGTGTACCAGTATTAAAGTGTTTAAAACGTGGAGAGAGAGAGAGAGAGAGAGAGAGAGAGAGAGAGAGAGAGAGAGAGAGACTTTTGTCTTGTGAAAAAAATGTCCCTGGAACCTAACCCCCTCATTTACATTAATTCTTATGGGGAAATTGGATTCGCTTAACATCGTTTCGCTTAAAGTCTCATTTTTCAGGAACATAACTACAACGTAAGTGAGGAGTTACTGTATTTTTCATTCTAGTATGAACTTCACTGTTTGGCCAAAACTGAATTTAAAAAAAGTCTTATTCTATACAAGATTTCCATCCACAATGCAAATTATTCCTCCCTAAGGCACAAGCAACCTCTGTGTAGATGGTGGGTGGTAGGAGAGCTGTAAATGCCATTTTTTATGGATCATAGTGGATGTCCATCACAGTCCCAATCTCTAGTCTCTGGCATCCAGCAATTGCCTCTTCACATTTCCGGTCATGAAGAGCCTGTAGAACCACCTGTCTACAAATTCTGGGACAGGTCAGAACCTAGAATCGGGGGAAAGAATTTTTGCCATATGTTTCCCCTTCAATCTGTGGGTTATCTGGAATGTCGCTACGGGTAACGGTTGGTCAGGATTGGGCCTTCTGTAAAGTGTTTCACAGTCTGGGATTAAGAGAGCAGACTAACCTGCAGGGAGTCTTTTTCTACTGCAACAGTCATCATTTTGTCATCACATTTTACTGAGAGGGCTACATCAATGCTTCCCTGCACCTCTTCAGGTTCTTCAGATTCTTGAAGCAGTTGCTCATAGAAACGACTCATTATTGTGTCTTCTGTATCCCTTGGTAAGGAAATTCCTTCTCCCACCTTATCGTGCCTTCCTCTGTTAATGTGAAAAGGAAAACCCAGGCTGTCGCTTAATGTGGGCTCCTTCAAAGCAGGCAGAGGGTTATCTGGCAGTTTGGTCAGCTCCGGGGGAAGAAAAGGGTGGTCTTCGTCATTCATCTCTTCTAGAAAAAGAAAAAAGAGTAAATCAAATCATCATCATAGAATCATAGAAGATTAGGGTTGGAAGAGACTTCAGGAGGTAATCTAGTCCAACCCCCTGCTCAAAGTAGGGCCAACCCCAACTAAATCATCCAAGCCAGGGTTATGTCAAGCTTTAAAAACCTCTAAGGATGGAGATTACACCACTTCCTCAGATAACCCATTCCAGTGCTTCACCACCCTCCTAGTGAAATAGTGTTTCCTAATATCCAACCTAAACCTCCCCCACTGCAACTTGAGACCATTGTGCCTTGTTTTGTCATCTGCCACCACTGAGAACAGCCAAACTCCATCCTCTTTGGAACCCCCCCTTCAGGTTGTTGAAGGCTGCTATCAAATCCATCCCCACTCCTCTCTTCTGCAGACTAAATAAGCCCAGTTCCTTCAGCCTTTCCTCGTAAGTCATGTGCCCCAGTCCCCTGATCATTTTAGTTGCCCTCTGCCAGACTCTCTCCAATTTGTCCATCCTTTCTGTAGTTGGGAGCCCAAAACTGGATGCAATATTCCAGATGTGGCCTCACCAGTGCCGAATAGAGGGGAATAATCACTTCCCTCAATCTGCTGGCAATGCTCCTACTAATACAGCCCAATATGCCATTAGCCTTCTTGGCAACAAGGGCACACAGTCTCATATCCAGCTTCTTGTCCACTGTAAACCCCAGGTCCTTTTCTGCAGAACTGCTGCTTAGCCAGTCAGTCCCCAGCCTGTAGCAATGCATGGGATTCTTCCTTCCTAAGTGCAGGACTCTGCAGTTGTCCTTGTTGAACCTCAAATTTCTTTTAGCCCATTCCTCCAATTTGTCTAGGTCACTCTGGACCCTATCCCTACCCTCCAGCTTGTTTACCTCTCCCCCGCAGCTTAGTGTCATCCGCAAACTGTATTGTATTCTATCCCATCAAGTTCTTTATAATTGGAATTCACTTGTGTATGAATACCAAAGAAATGATAAAAGGTCATAGTGTGTGCAAACTAATTCACTTGCTAGTATAGATCCAAAGGAAATACTAACGTTATTGTATCCACTTGTCTATTTCCTGTGCTTGCTATCCTTGTACTTAGTTAACCCTAAAACAATAACGTGTGTTAATTTTTAGATGTGAATTTAGTTGATGTGTAAAACTACATGAAGGATTGTTTCTGGTTATCACATTGTCGTTACATTATGTTTCCCATTGGAGATTGGAGCCTTGGAAATGTAAATTAAAGTTTTTTTAACTTCAAAGCAAGGGCCATTATGCAAAAATGGAAAATACACGAACTTTGTCTGTTTAGTCAACAGCGGGAGCGCCCATGCTGTGTTAAAAGCACTTTCTAGACTGTTTTCAACTACAAGGAGGAACTCTGGGATCAATTCTGCATCTCTGATCTATTTGGATGCTGTCAGGGGGCGTTCCAGATACAAGACAGAGGTCCCCAAAACTATTTTGGGAAACCATGAGAGACTTGTGGGAACTAGCAGACATTACATCTCTGCTATCAACTGGACTTACAAACTCTGACACACCGGTTCTATATTTTGCCTTCTTTAACCTCTCAATAACTGATTTATTTTTCTTTAGTTTGCTAAAGACATTGGCTCTCAGCATGGGGTTTGGTATGAGATCCAGAGCATCCATTGACCTGGGGTGAGTTGCTGACATTTTGGGGTTGGAAGAACCTAATGTGAGATGAATTTTAGTTTTAATAACCTTTCATCACAAAGTCCAATTTGTCTGAGAGGCTCTCCATCACATCTTGCCAAAGGGGCTTTTCTGTGGCTCCATGGTAAGGCTAATATAGTAATCCAGGAGTACACATTTGGTACTGGTTTGGTAAAATCTAATTATAGAATATACCACCAGTTTGGGGTATCTGTCCTGTTTTCTGACAGGCTGACCTGACTTGGGCACTCTTGGTTTTGAGCCACATCCTAGACACCGTGACAAACATTATCCAGAATAACTGTCCTTGCGGGACTGCAAAAGCAACTACAACAATTTTTCCTTTAGAGAGTGCAGTAGTGGATGACGGGCCCAATCCTGTAAGTCTTTAATCAGGCATATCTACTGCTGGAATTTTGTTTCAGTAAGGACTGAAAAAGGACTTTGAGGAATGGGCCTATTATCTGCAAAGGGTAAAAAAATGAGAAGGAAACATCACAACCAATTAATACAGTATATTCACTTCAACAATGTTGCTGTCACACAAATTCCTGGAGTAAAATTTTACTGTTACCTGCCAATGTAAATCCAGAATTAACTCAACTGGAGTTCCAGATGTACACCAGGGTAACTTCAATATTCAATAAAGTTCTCTTGATTTACACTGGTGGGCAAACAAGAATAGTATTTCCCTGTGGCTCTCTGCATTGTTATTCAGGGCTGAAATCACATTATCTGATTTCAAGCAGTTAATTCTCTGGAGGCCATACAACTACTCTAGATACACAAATATAAGCTTTTTTTTTATTATGCAAAACATTATTCTCAATGGGCCAAATTCAGATCTAGTATAAGTGACTATTCTTTAACTGGCTTAAATGGAGTTGGACCCACTTTTGTCATCAGTGACTTTGGCCCAATAACGCTATCTTTTAAAAGCCTTTTGATTTACTATCTTTGCTCAGGCTCTTCTGTTGAGACAATTTTGTGTGTAAACCATTTAAAATAACTCAGGGAAACATTATGTTCACATTTTTGAAAGACAAAACCAGACTAATTAACAACCTGTCCAGGCATTGGTGGTCCCTAATTCCAGAGACCACTAAGTACAGTTAATTGTATTAGCTTCAGGTTGTGGTAAATGCAGATACTCAATTCTACCAATATTTCAGGTAATAGCACAGTCTCCAGGGGTTTCTTACTAGAACTCTTGTAATTTTTTTTTTGGTAAGATTTTGCTGATTGGAAGATGTGAGCTCCCTTGGTACTTTGAGCCTGGAAGTACTGAGATCCCAGCGAATGAAACCTCAAACACATGAGGCCCTGTCAAAATGTCACTTAGCTAAGAGTATGGTATGTTTTTGTATATGATAAAAATCCACCCTCATACTTACCACTGTCTTCAATTCGTAGATGGAACCTATTAGCCACAGGGGCTATTGTGTAGGAAGTAACTGGGTGATAGCCATGGTCATAAGCCCACTTAATCAAATTCTCATGAGATGAGGGAATATCAGGTATTACTAATTTAGTCATAATCATAGATCGTTCTGTTTCTTTTCCAAAGCCAATACTGTTTGGTGCCTGCACATAAAACAGAAATAGATTGGTTCGTGAATTGGCACTTGAAGCTTTTTCCAGTCACAGAAAAATGAATTGAAAAATGCGAAAGAATAACATTTATTGCATTTGGTTTGTTAACATATTTTACCCTTTCCTACTAAAAGTTCACAGGGACAAACATATGACCCTTAATATAACCATATAATTTTCAGACCATGAGTTGAGGTTAGCCATAAGTTGAGGTGAACCACAATAAGAGACCCGAGTTTTTCAAATGTCCATCTTGCCTCACTAGTCACTACGGGGATGGTTGTCATTTTAATTATGTAAGCAAAATCTTCATTGTACCACTAGTCCGGTCTCCTGCACAGTATGGCAGCAATGAAAAAGGCACAGCCTACGACCCAATCCTTTATGGTGCAGCTGCACATCATCTATTCCACCTTAGAAGCCAATGGGACTTGAGGACACTGAGACCCAGATCCTCAGAGGTATTTATGCACTAACTCCCATTGAAATCAGCTGGGCCTCAGTGTCTCGCTAGAAGAGGCTCTTAGAAATTGATCCTCCGAAGTACCGAATACCTCCTGCAAAATGATGAGCATCCTCAAACATCACTGTAAATTTTCCAGTCACTGGAAATCTAGAGTACTCAGCATCTTTCAGGACTATAGCTAGCTATAAGACATGTTTAAAAAAATATATAAGTACGATGTATATTCTCATAAATACAACTTGTGCATAACTTGATAAGCTACAATATGAAAAGTATGTACACAAATAAATTCATAGTGATATTACACAACAACTCTCAGATGATTACAGATGTCAGTCATCTTTCATTTTATTATAAATAATTATGCTAAATTTCAAATCTCTCATTTAAATCTGCAAGTCAAGGGGATAAAACAAGCATCTCTAGCTGTCACAGGGTCCATCATAAAATATTTGCTGTTATTCCACTTTAAATTTATTTTAAATATTTGGTATCTTGGGTTTAAACATATATTTGCACAAAGTTCAGTTCTGTAACAATCACATTAACTACAGACCAAGCTGAATGTAATAACAACGTCCAGTAAAGAGGAAAATGGACCACTTTTTAACAACTGCTGCTATGTGCCTGCAGATCACACTATTTTCATGCTGCACAAGAAACACTTTCATTTCCATGCCTGATTATTTTCTCTATCATATATGCTGCATTTTTGCTAAAATCCCCATTTGTTTCCCATTTTGTTCGCTGTCAACATGACCAAATCTTAATCCTTTCCCACTGCAGGGCTTTAAAAGATTTACAATGCTGATCTGTCTTTGCCAGTTTGCTGCAGGACAGTTGTCATATCTGCCTGCTGCTTCAGATCAAGGTTCAAAGAAATACATTTCCTCTTAATGTGTCACCAACCAAGTTTTTGGACAAGGAGATATGAGTAGGTAGGTCTGTTGATAACACTAAAGGTCCAATCTGACATTCTTTATACACAACTTCCAGAAAAGTTAATGGGAATTCATTATCAGGCTCTTTAGACATAAAAATTTGATATCTACAGTTAAAAGATCATACTATAAGCGCAAAGTATAATGAGAAGCGAGCCGGGTGATCTGTAGCCACAAAGTTTTCTGCAGCATCATCAATATAGGAAAATCCCTCAAGGAGGAGGAAAAAAACAAAACAAAAAGGAAACAAGGGAATCCCAATTTTAGTGTCTCCTCTTAATACCTTGGTTCAAGTAATCTTTTACTTTTCAGCAGATACTAATCTGGATACAACTTCATATACATTTCAAGTAAACATAGTTCTGACTGGCTGGAATGACTATACTGCCCCAAATTTGCCGTATTTTCCTTTCTGTCCTCACTTTTTTAATTTTGTTGTTAGGACAACACAGCCAAACAAATATTATTGTCTTAACTGGCACTGGCCAATTTTAGGATTTGTTTGCACCTCTCCATTACACACTGAACCTGCACACCTTCACTCCTGTGCACAAACCCACCGAGACTAAGTGTAGTAACAAAGGTTGGCAGAATTGGGCAACTCATTTGTATGCCCTGTCAACATCCTGGTTCACACCTCGAGGACCCATATTCATAAACCATTATGTGTTAGACCTAGAAAGCTATTTACATATTTTCCAGATGTTGTTGTGAAGATGTAACAGCAGTTTCCTCTGGTAGGTTCCAGAATTTTTTCTCCTTTATACTTGGCAGGCACCCCAAAACAAATACACAAACACAGCTACCCCAAATGCAGTCTGAAATGGAGACCATTTCAGAACTTGGCATCATTTATTGTACTTGGTTATTTTTTCTCATCCAAAGCACAGTCCTAACATTTCTCCAAGCATTTAAATCATTTGGTTTTTACCCTACAAGAATTTCACCCATTCCCACTTGCACTTATATATGCTAAAATGAACGGGAGATAATAGAACTTGGCAATACATTGCATTTTCTCTTCCTCACCCACAGCACAACCTATAGTTTTGCAAAACTTGGTATGCTTGAATGGAGTGGTTAGAATGCCAGGCATTCCAAGTGGTGTTCTAAATGCGAGACAAAAAATAATTTGCATTAATCTACCCAGGTACAATACCAATTCAAATACGTAATGCTGTACAAAATGGGCCAAATTCAGCCACGGTGTGAGTGGAACTGTGCCCACTTACCTCAGGCTGAATTTGGACCATTGTACACTATAATTTTGTAATTCCTTTTTTCATACGAAATACATTACTGGTTTGTCGTATTTAATCAAAAATCTCATGAGCATAGCAAGACGTGGGATGGACTAGATGACCTAATTGGTCTTTCCATCTCTAATGTCTATGAGTCTATGAATCTGGACCTTAAACTTCCTTCCCTGGTTTAGAGGCAGCTTAGTATTCACCTTTCACTGTTTGCCAATACTTTCTCCCAGGACAATTGTGATTTGTGCTGAGGGCAAGAAGTTAGGAAAATTCAAAGAAGTGTGGAACTGATTCAGCTAGTAAAAAAAGAACATAATGAAACATTACCTAATTGTTTTGTAATGTTTTTATGCAATATCCAAAATTGGGCTTGGAAAGAACTTCATCTGAATAGAGGAATAAACACAGCCCAAATCTTGGATGAGCACTGTAATCTTCATGTACAGTCTTCTTGAATGATATGGGGACATTCAGTTCTTTCCCCCCATAATTACTGTAGGCCAAGGATGTATATTCAGAAAGGGATGCATTTTGAATGACACAATGGAGGAAATATTTGCCCAAGAACTTTAGCACGGAAATAAAAGTGATCTGATATCCAAATCTTTCAAAATGTAATATTGTTTCCTGTTTTTGTTATGCTAAATGAGAAACATTACATTGTGTCATCCACTTAGCCAGGACAGACATGGATGTTGTCCCTAGCTCTGTTTGCCAGAAGCTGGGATGAGCAACATGGGATGAATCATTTGATGATTGCCTGTGCTGTTCATTCCCTCTGGGGCACCTGGCATTGGCCAATGTCGGAAGACGGGATACTGGGCTAGATGGACCTTTGGTCTGACCCAGTATGGCCGTTCTTATGTAATAATACATTCTATCTTTTCTATTGAATATGTAATTGAACTATAAAAAGGGGCCATTTTAATAAAAAATAATCTTGCTTTGTGCTCTTAACACTTAATAAACATTTGAGACATTTTACCGTCCTTTAGGATTTCATATCACAGCAAATACATAAGCCACAAATGGCAATTTTTTCAGGTAGCTACATGCACATGCAATTTAGGTTCTAGCTGCCTATGAGCATGCAGTGGATTTGCTCTCAATTCTACAGCATGCGAAAATACTCCTTCAAAAAGGCATCGTTCCAGTTTATGCCTAAAACATTCAGTAGCAAATTCTATGTAGTAATCCTGAATGAGAATTTAAACTTTTTTGGGAGGGGGGAGGGGTATCCCTGTGTTTACAGATGTGCTAAGCTCAGTAAACTAAGCTTGGGCTTTCCCTTACTGTACAGGACTACCCAGGGCACACTTTACCCTTCCACACACTGGCAAGGGAGTGGGATTTTGAGATGTCACAAAAGATAACTTTTCCTTTCATAGCCTGAGCATCCCTCCTGTTTTCCCTTTACTCCCCTTACCCTCAAGACCCTGCACGCTGCCTACAATCCTCCCAGGAGATCTAGATTCAGCTCTCTCCAGGGCCTTGCAGGCATCTTGCCAACTTCTGAGATGAACTTATGAATTCATTCACTGAGGTACTGGCACATGAGAAGTGAATATTTTTTTCCAATGTGTAAGGAATCTGCCTACATCTCATGGGTGTCAGATAAATGGGAGGGATTTACGTTCTATTCAGCAGCACCATCCACTCCTGACCCAAATGTCACCAGCTGCCAGAAGAGTTCTTCTGTGTATGTGTTCCTCTGTATATATGTAGAGACTTTTGAATGCTACTTTGTGAAAAGTGCTAATAACCCAGGGATGTTAGCTAAGAGGGAGAAGACATTCAGAGTGCAGTCTGTTATTGTACTCTAACTCATTCACATAACATATTAGCTATTAACAGCATTTTGCTTCTTGAAAAATTAAAAAAATGCATTAACTTACAATCACTTCCAGTTTTCCCTGAACATCATGTGACTTGATAACCCAATTGACAGACTTTTTACACTTGAGGATAAGTATGAGGTCCCTGACAAGCATGACGTCTGGTTGAGATGGTCTAATGTCAATGATTATATCCACCTGGAAAGCACTGTATATGGAAAATAAAGGCAAAGTAAGACCAGAATGCCAGAAATTTTCAGCTGTCAAACTTCTTCCAGTCCATCATGATTCCAGTGTCTGGCCAGCTGATTAAAATCCTGGAGATCATCCCAGGCAACACAACATGTGCAAAACAGATTGTTACTTCACACACACTAAAATGATTTTACATAACAGAAACAAGTGCTTTTTCAGACTAATAATTATTGTTCAATATTTTATCTCTTATTTACAAAAAGTTTTTGTTATTTGTTCCAGCTGTTATTTAAGCTAGATTAAACTGAACCACTAGTAGTTTGCTTTATACAATATTTTTTCCTTATTTCAACAAAACAACTCTTAAATATACAGTTATTTCGGTTTCCATGGGTATAGATATATTAAAGAACAAAGATCACCCCATCGAACCACAAACCAAAATAAACTAGGCAGGTTCAGCAACACAAAAAAGTACAAATGTGTTTTAGTAATATATCTGCTCTTAAAATTTTGCATGTGTCGTAGAATTATTATACTATCGTGTTTAGATTCCAATACTTCTGGATATATAATTATTTAAAAAAAAAAAAACACAACACACAGACATCCAACCTACTGATTGCTGGAAAATTGAGGAATACAATCCAGATTTTTAACAGCACAGTAAAATAAGTAGAGCAAGTGGATTTTACCCAGCAATAACATTTCCTCATGCAGAATATAAATTCAACAGAAAATCTTCATTTCCATCATGATTTTACCAAGTCTTAGACCATAAAAGTATGCTTGTTGCCAATTAATGGGCCTCAACTAAACTTTGCATTTTGATTTAAGACACAGGCCCTGAGATATTATCTCCTGTAGTTATGCACATGTCTCTCTTAGTTCCTGTTGGTTTCAACATGGGCAGCATCTGGGCATATAACAGGATTGAGGCAGGTACTGAATTTTTTAATCCTAAATTTTACTAGTACATTTAAACTAAGAAACATTTGCAGTTTAAATATTTGAAAAGTAAACTCCCATTATGGACTTTCAGCCAAAACCAAGACCCAGAGCTCCACCCAAGCAGAAGGCTGTAAGTGGGTATCTCCACAGGAGACCAGTGGTGGCAGTGATGAAAAGGAACTGCTCCATAGAAGCTATGCTTCACCACAATGGTGGAAGTAGCCCTTTACTGTCCCAGCTCATGCCACGCAGCAGCAAATCCATGGGCCCTACCCTGTCCTGCTTCTGTCATGACCCCGCCCTCCCTCAAACTGCCAGGCACTGCTATTTAAGGAACTCCTGCAGAGCTGGGTTCAGCAACATGCTGGGTGTGCGCATCCCCTGTGTAGCTCTCTCCCAACCGAACTCCTTTGCATAACTGAGGTGTACCAATTCCATTGCCAAGGAGCTGAATTTGCTCTTAATGAAATTATGACAAAATTCGGTAACTCTTAGAGATCTGCCTGGTCTCTTTGGTAAGCAGACATTAGTCTCTTTCCACTATCTTTGAGGAATACACACTTCCACTGGTGCCTGTGGAAAAGCTGCACTGCTATGCTGACAGTGAAATACAGATTTTATGTACAATAACAATACTTAGCACCTATATAGGACTCTACAGGTGGAATTTTCAAAAATGCTCCACATTGGCCTAACTCTGCTTCCATTGAAATCAAGCAGAGATTTACCATTGACTCCACTGAGACCAGTTAGGCTACAAGTTAGTACTCTTTCAAAAAAAAAAAAACCCAAAAAACCCCACAACCCGTACCCCAAAACTTTCCCTACAACTTATGGCATTTTAGCTAAGCTTAATACCCTTGACAGCAATACTGTGAGGAAAACTGAGTCACAGAGGTTAAATGATTTGGCAAGTCATTAATAATGCAGAGATTACAATTTGGGAGTGCTCGCTACCAGATGCTGCTCACTTCTTTCTGCCAGCTGGCTCCTCTTGAACACTTCAGGCCAGACTCTGCCACCCTTACTCTGTGAGTAGTCCCACAACTTGAATAGAGTTCTGCCTGCAGAACAATGGCAGTATATGGCCCACGGGAACTACACTTTACTTTTACAGTCCAAACAGGAAATTAATGTATCATTTTGAGGCATCAATCCAGGGTCCTGCTCCATATCCTTCTTGTACTAAATATCAGATTTCTACCTCATTTAAAGCAGAACAGGTCTGATTCTTCAACTCTTTCTTATAATGACCAAGAAGTCCTATTGATTTCATTTTTGACAGATACTAGGATTTTTACTTTAGTTATCTAATCCTCACAAGTTTACTTTATAACTTAATTTGTGGACACTTTACCTGTAGGGATTGGAGTTTGGAGTGATTAATTCAATTATATGAACCTCTCTTTCTTGGTCTGTGGCAGACATAAGGCACCCCTCCGCTGTCTTTGGTTGTAGATATCCCGCAAGGTAATTCAGAGAGAGGAAATTCTTTTCTATGTTGCATGTGGGAGGAAAAACTTGATCTGGGGAAAAAAAGTATACACATATGCACTGATATATATGTGTATACCCGACCCAACACACACACTCCACTTAAATACAACACTTCCTTGTAATCCTGATTTAAGTATACTTACTTGCGTAAGTATGGATGATACACCAACAATCTTGAAAAAAAATGGTGTTACTGTTCTAACAATATAGGACATCTCTGAAGCAAAAGCTATAAATAATTTATAATTGATAGTTTCTATTTACAACATACAGACATCTGAAAACAGGTGTAGTAAATTACAGGTGTAGTAAAGGTGATAGCTGAAAAATGATGGGTATAGTAAACTTTCTTCAGAATGAATAAAAGTACACTTAATCTGGCGCACTGTGTTTAAAAAAATATTTCTTTTGAATGTAATTCACAAAAAAATATTTAAAAGGGATACCTTCAACTAGGGTGACCAGATGTCCCGATTTTATAGGGACAGTCCCGATATTCAGGGCTTTTTCTTATATAGGTGTCTATTCCCCCACCCCCCCGATTTTTCACATATGCTATCTGGTCACTCTACTTTCAACATAAAAGCTAGACTTCCTTCCTTCTGAATTTTTTTTAGTCATTAGTCATAACATCCAAGGTTAATATAAGTGAAAGAGATCAGATATTTTCTCTCTCTATTTTCAGTTTTCTTACTTTGTGTGTTTGACCATACTTTGTATATAGTCAGTTTAATTGTTTTCTTTATATACGCATTTCCCTTGTTTGTATACCTTTCATGCAGCAAGAGGGAAAACTGATTATAAAGTCACAACAGATAGGTTCAACGGCAAATGTGGTACCTGAAACTACTATACTTTATTTTATTTTTCTTTAATACTGCTGAGATTTCATATTGATGGTGGTCCTTTGAGTCTGTGATGCAAAACAACAGAAGCAATAGTTTTTGGGGCCAGATTTTTAAATAGGGCCTGTAAAATTGCATTCAAAATACCAGTATTTCCATAATAATACTTTGCATTTCTGTAGGGCCTTCCATCCAAGGAATTGAAAGTGCTTTAACATAAGAATTAATCTTCACAGTATGCTGTGAAGCAGTTATCCTCATTTTACCGATGGAGACACTATGGCACAGAGGTTTTAAGTGACATGTCCAAGGTCATACAAGAAGTCAGTGACAAGGACAGAAATAAAACCCCAAACTCCTATCTATCCCTTTGCTCTAACCACAAGATTATCCTTCCAAAAATCAGTAGCATGATGAACAGCTACTTAGTTTTCATGAGCAAACTTAGGATATGGTACAGTCAAAATTGCACAACAGACTTAGAAACTGAGCTAAGACCACTTGTAACATTTGGTTCTCTACGTTATGGCTGACTCATCATCCTTCAAGTGACTTCTAGTTTGGTACATAACTTCATATAGAGACTCCTGCAATCCCTAGGCATAGTGCAACCAGCTAAGATGGCTCCTTTTCCCAACCCTGCACAAAACGGTCTTTGAATATTCACTTTGCTTCTTCCTCTAGATAATCTTTCTATCAAAACTATATGAGACTACAATTATGCAAGCTGCCCAACAGAGCACTCCCCTAACATCTGTTATGTGCCCGGCCAGATGATGAGCTCTGAATGCAGCTGCAATTCTGCCAACTCCTCCCACGTAGCAGCGGATGGAAAATGATCTGTACTGAACTCAAATAAATGATATTTAACCCTCAGCAGCAGCACTGTAATATATTTCATGCCATAAAATAATTGCCTCTCAGTAGGTCATGGATGATCACCACATGCTTTATATCATTAGCCACCGCAAAGAGCTTGATTCCTGTTCCTGGCATCTTCATTAAGTGTTTCTAGAATTTTCAATCAATCAGTCTGTTTCTCCGCCTGCCACTGGTTCTGAGACTCCTCACTCTGGGCCTCTTCTCGATAGTACACTCTCCCTCTGCTCTTCATTTTAACTCTCTCTCACTGGCTATTTGACGTATACGTATAGTTTTTCTTTTTCCTCCTCATAAAAAACTGTTTACTCTTGCCACTTGTAATTTCCAAGACACTGATTGTAACAGAAGATAAAAGGAACCCCATTCTGTCTGCCCTTGGTCATTACTTTCTAGTTTATGAATTTTCTAGTTGCTTGAGAGGGGGAGTTTAAGGTTTTAATAATCTATTTAATTGGGGTTTAAAAAATGATTTATGGAGTGGTTGGTTTACGGCCTCTCCACCTTCCTGTAATCTCCAGACAATAATACCATGGAATTTGCTGTAAAATATGCATGGAAGAATACATGATAGGGTATCTGGTCAGAATATACAGATGCCTTGAAACACAATTTGCCAAAGTGTACCCACTGGAGTTCTGCAATGTAGCTGGCAGATGCTTCATCTTCAGAGCCTGCCAGATTGCTTGGATTAAGGTGGAATATTGTACATCGGGACCTGTAGTTTCTGTGGGCAGCACTTCCATTTTAAAGATAAGGGAGGCTGCATCCTGCTACATTCTGTATGAACCTTGGGTTCTTGGCCAATGTGACCTTAAATTGGACACAGTTTAGTGCTCCTCACTTAAGAGCATTAGGAGCCATTATTTGTATCACCTTTCCATGACAAACCACTGTTTAGAATTCAGCTGTAAAAATTCCGTCCAACTGGAACTCACCTTGCAAAGTCTAAGGCTAGGTCTACACTACCCGCCTGAATCGGCGGGTAGAAATCGACCTCTCGGGGATCGATTTATCGCGTCCCGTTGGGACGCGACAATCGATCCCCGAATCGATGCTCTTACTCCACCAGCAGAGGTGGGAGTCAGCGCTGTCGACAGAAAGCCGCAGAAGTCGATTTTGCCGCCGTCCTCACAGCGGGGTAAGTCGGCTGCGATACGTCGAATTCAGCTACGCTATTCACGTAGCTGAATTTGCGTATCTTAAATCGACTCCCCCCTGTAGTGTAGATGTACCCTAAGTCTGGTATAAGGGAGAGGTTTGGGATTTCAGCCCAGGAGTAAGCAGAGGAATCTCTCTGTCACTCATGTTGGTGGTCTAACTCATTTCTTTGCACACTGCTATTCCAGAATGTTGAAGAGAGCACAGAAATCTCAGCTTTAAAATGGTACCAAGGAGAATTTAAAACTACTGTGGAGATTTTGTTCCCCAACAGGGATGAGTTTGGAGGGCTCCTCAAAAGGTGGGGTGAGAAAGGGTCAGGCCAGGGAGAAGAGAGGTGAATGTGATTTCAAGTAGTAACCCCAAAACTATAAAATGATTCAGTACAAAATTCTGTAGATTAATTAGCAAAAGCTTGACTATGAACTCAATGAAATATATAAAGCAGTAATCCTGCAAACCATGTGGTATAGCACCACTTTATACCCACCACACCTATCACTGACAAAGAAATTAACTACAGGGCAGGTACCCAAATATTTATGGAGTTTATACTCACAGGATTTCTGAACTAAACAAAGCCATCAACTGTAGTAAATGATTGGAGGAACAATTAGTATCTACAGTAATAGCATGCAACAGGCTATTTATTAACTGATGCTAACCAAACTTGGGTCCTGTCCTACATAGAAGTTTCAGCACCTGCACCAGCAATGTCTGATTACATTTTATCCCATAAGCATTTTGTACAGTCTGTGTCCTAAAACATACATGTTTCGTCATCATAGGTTATTCTAACTTTTGCAGGACAAAAAATTGCTGTCATCACATCTGTATCAATAACATCCTTTTAAATATCATTAAAGGGATTTCTCCTTGTGTGTGCCTGGCTGAGGTCTTGTACTGAGAATAGTTCCACTGACAGGTCCCTCAAACAGAATCCAGTCTCACTCTCTGAACTCTGATAACAGTGATCAGACTGTTCTCCACTTCAGTTATTTTCTGAGTCCCTCTTCATTTTACATAGTAACACCATTTCACATATATTTCCTTGGCCCAGGATTTCAGTGCAGTCTGCCTAATGTTCTGATTATGCCCATCCATCTGATCTCTAATCAGCCAGTTCCATTATATCCTTGAGGTATGGCATCCCCATGATTTGTATGCTCCTAGCCCTGACCTGGTTTGCTAGATTTCCACATCCCTTCAGCTGCCATTCCTTGCTTCACCAGTGTTTTCTTAGAACAGCAAAGTTAGAAGTGATTTTGTCCTTGGAAAGAGCTTTCTTCTTCAGGTGCCAGTCTTCCCCCCACCCCGAACTGAATTTTCTGTTCAAATTTATTCACAGTTAGGGCCTGAGCCTCGAAAGAGCTGAGCTCCTCCTGGACCAGATTCTGCCTCCTTTATTCATGCTGAGTAGTACCATGCTATGTGAAGTCCTTTTGAAATCAGGTACTACCCAACACAGGTATAGGTGACACAATCAGGTGCCCTAATTCATGCCAAGTACAATTAACTCTCACTGGAGCCAGTGGAAGTGGAGGGTGCCTAGCACTTTACAGGAGCCAATCATCAGCTTGCAGGCTGGGCTCTGGCTCTGGGCCTAACCTTTGTTTCAAAAGCCTGAAACCTCATTCAGCGTATGTTGCATTTTGGCCAATTCAGTATTTTGTTTCTCAGCAATTCCCTTATTAAACTTGCAGGGAGGGATACTGCAAAAGAGATACTGTGTGCAATCTTCTTGCCATTTGACTGCTGTGGTACATACTCTGAAGATATCTGATTTTTCACTCTTCTGCCCATTTGAGGACTCAAGTCTCAACTTACCAGGACTTAAAAGATGTTTGAATCTAAAACCCAAATAGGGGTTACAGTTCAACTTGTTTGTAGAAACTCCTTGAAAAAGTGTCGATCTTGGTTGCTTGCCAAGCCCCATCTCGTGTGGTTATTCCTAGTTGAATTGTGGTGTTCAACATTTTTTTAGCTGTAGCAAGCTTCTTATATATTTAACTGCTTATCTGATTGGAGACTTCAAGATCAGCCTACAAAATTCAGTCCGATTTTTGAAGTATCTAATTAATCGTTCATCTCTACAGCATACAGACAACTACCACTAACGTACGTATGTTCCAAGAACAGCAATGAAGGCAGTTCAGTTTAATAAACTAATAAATATATTTCTGAATGACCCTCTGGCATTAAAGTCTTAGACTGGTGCCAAGTAGAAAAGAAATCAAACGGGGGAATCCCTGCAGAAATTTGGCAGGTTTTGATAAAACCAACAGGCATGTTCTGATTTGCGGGGGCAAGACTCATGCTTCAGGAAATAAAGTGATCACATGCAGGCGCTTGGGAAAGCATGTTTTCTCCACATAGTCTTGGGTAACTGGCTAGGCGAATTACACAGCAGTTTCGTCTTCTCCAGCATTACTGCAGGAGCACTGCTGAATTAGGCAGCCCACTGGTTCTGGTAAATGCTATATTTCTAATACTTGCTGGAGTTCGCTAAAATTTCCCACTGATTTCTACTGTTCCCAGTCATAGTACCGTAAGGAGCCTCATATTGCTGGATAATATTCGGTGCCAGTTTTACAATACCTGGGCACTAACAGTTGTGCTGAAGCCTTCACTTTGAATCTCTGTGCTCAGTCTGTATCTCAGTATTATTTACACTGTGTTTTGGTACCAACATTGTTTTGATCTACAACTCTGATTATGCCTTCAGAGCACTAAATAAGAGAGTTGCAGCAAGTTAGTGAATGACTCTTGACTTTTTCTGATGCCAAATATGCATGCAAAATAAACTGGCACCCTCCACCTATCATCCAGGCCTGCATGAAAATTGTCCCTCCCGGGAAAGCTGCACTCAGTAACTCCCCACCCTCTTTGTGAAGATGTAGGGCATTATGGCCAGACAGCACAAAAAGGCTTTCAACTGCCTTTGTAAGTGGTGAGAATTTCCTAATGGGCTAACTGAATGGGTACATGCAGTAAGTATGCTGCAGGTCAGCACCATATAGCAACTCTCCCGAACTAACTCTCAGAGTACATTCAGGGTACATCTACACTACAGCGGGGAGTTGATTTAAGATACGCAAATTCAGCTACGTGAATAGCGTAGCTGAATTCGACGTATTGCAGCCGACTTACCCCATTGTGAGGACGGTGGCAAAATCGACTTCTGCCGCTTTTTGTCGGCGGCGCTTACTACCACCTCCGCTGGTGGAGTTAGAGCGCCGATTTGGGGATCGATTGTCGCGTCCCGACGGGACACGATAAATCGATCCCCGAGAGGTCGATTTCTACCCGCCGATTCAGGCGGGTAGTATAGACCAGACCTCAGAAAAAAGGCAGCTGGAGAAAAGAGTTCACTTTAATTCAGGCTGAATCCTTGAGGCTACAAAATACACGTGTCCAAGTTGGGGGCTACTTATCTTTCAAAATGGTAGAAGGGAACAATTCTTTGTGCAAAGCACTCTATTCCCTGTCTATTTCTTGAATTAAAGCAATAAACAGAGAAAAAGCTCAGTGACTTTCTGGCTAGCAAAAATAAATCCCACTCAGCCTCAGTTTCTGAGGATCAATCCTTTCAATGAAGAGTACAGGCTACCTGATTAGTCAGCACGATTCATTTACCCTTTTAGAAAATGCGACTTCTTAAATATTTGACTCATCTAATGGAGTCTGGGCAAAATTTCCCAACTTGGCTGCCTAAAATAAGGCATCAGAATCCCTACATAGGAACCTAACTCCATGGCCTGATATTCAGACTTGTTGTTCCCCTCCCGCCACATGTTCCTTAACCATGTCTCCATTCTAAAATATTGAGCATTATATTTCATTAAGACACACAACGTAAAATACAAACTATAATGCGCCTCATTCTCACCATCCTGCTATAATGCCCTCGCTGTTCTGTTTAAAAAATATCCTTACCTTCTCCCACTTTGATGTAAATGTTTCTCGATATTTTGAGTTCAGTGAAAGACGTGACTGCTCGATATTCCTTTTGGGCCCACTGTAACAGATGTTCATTTCCCTGAGGGAAAGGCTTTTCTTCGGTTTCTGTTGCCAAGGAGAAATTTCCCTTCTCAAATTGAACAATGGAACCTGGAGATACCTGATGGGAACAAAAATGTATTTTTAATATGGACACATTTACCTAGTATAGAATTTTTTTTAAAAAGCCATTTAATCTGTCACACAGAAATCTGTTCATTGCAAGTGATGAAGTGACATTTGCCACCACTGCTCTTATCTTAAACTTCGCATGTTTTAAAATCTGCTTAACAGACAATTTTTAAAAACTGTTTAGACAACATGTAATCATTTTAAATATCACATGATCAGAAAGAACACAAGGTCATGCTTGTCCTGGTTAGCCGAAGATAATGACTGAAAGCCTCACCCAGATGAGAATACCTTATTTTATTAAAGAAAAACTCATTTTGTTGCTTTCTTGACAGGAGCATGTGTCTGGAGGCTTGAAATGTCTGATCCAAAATGTAAGAGGAATTATACATCTTTAGAAAAGAGCTTACAAATACACTACACTATCTGAGGCTCTGATGGGCAACCTAACATCTCACTCATATCCACTTTAAAAATAATGAAAACCGAGGAATAGTGCATGTCACTATAATGAGGATATGTGCAAAAGACTTGAGATATTCAAATATGTCGGCTGCAGAAACAGAACAGAGTGAAATGAAGAATGAGAGCCAAATAATTCTTAGACATGTCATGGTAAGGCCAAGCAACCCAACGGACTTTGGTGGAGTAGCAATGGAGTCAATCTGGAGCAGGTGAGATCAGAGGGCCAGATTCTCCCCTACACTGGACTGCTTTCTGGCATACTGGTGGTGAAAGGTAGCCCTAAATCCAGCATTACAGCCCAAGGAAGATCATCCCAGTCTGGTGGCACAGAAGGCTGTCACATTGATCCTTTGGGGCTGGCCACTGGCAGCTAGTGTAATTTAGAGCATCTGTAGGTGGTTCTAATGTACATGTTTGGACTGGATCAGCGCATAGCTGGCTCAGGATTCGAGCAGCTCAAAGCAACTAAAAGTCATCAATCCTAGACTGTATTTTGTGCTCATTCAATGTGATTGATGACACTGGTCTACAGTTTTTGAGAAGTCGTCTGCTTCAGAGATAAAATGTGCTATTTATTATGTATTTTGATGTGCTGAATTCAAATATGACAATTAAAACAACTCATTGGCTACTGTTTCTAAGATATTTAAGTTTTTACATTTTATGTCTATGTATATTGTGTAGATACTAGAGTTTTAATCATAAATTGTAAACCTAGGTCTTTTCATGTGTTTATGGTTGCTTTACATGATAATATTGCACCTGTCCTGTTTATGTAACACTTTAAAAATCAGCAAAAGGGTTATATACATAAAATTTATTATGAAACAAAAGGAAAAAACTATTATGTACATAGTTTAGTCCTATTCAGTGTCTACTCGGCGCTTTGTGGCTTGTCTCTTGTATTAATTAAATGGAGCATCTCTTGTCACTGTCCAGCAATAGTCTGCAAGCATTGATGGGCTCCATTTGCCCTGATAGCGTTTCTCCATTGTTGCAACGTCCTGGTGAAATCGCTCGCCATGCTCGTCGCTCACTGCTCCGCAGTTCGATGGAAAAAAATCTAGATGAGAGTGCAAAAAAAATGCATCTTTAGTGACATGTTGCAACCAAGGCTTTTGTATGCTTTGAGGTGGTTTTCCACCAACAACCTGTAGTTGTCTGCCTTGTTGTTTCCGAGAAAATTTATTGCCACTAACTGGAAAGCTTTCCATGCCGTCTTTTCCTTGCCACGCAGTGCATGGTCAAATGCATCATCTCGAAGAAGTTCATGAATCTGAGGACCAACAAAGACACCTTCCTTTATCTTAGTTTCGCTTAACCTTGGAAATTTTCCACGGAGGTACTTGAAAGTTGCTTGTGTTTTGTCAATGGCCTTGACAAAGTTCTTCATCAGACCCAGCTTGATGTGTAAGGGTGATAACAAAATCTTCCTTGATTCAACAAGTGGTGGATGCTGAACACTTTTCCTCCCAGGCTCCAATGACTGTCGGAGTGGCCAATCTTTCTTGATGTAGTGGGAATCTCTTGCACGACTATCCCATTCGCAGAGAAAACAGCAGTACTTTGTGTATCCAGTCTGCAGACCAAGCAAGAGAGCAACAACCTTCAAATTGCCACAAAGCTGCCACTGATGTTGGTCATAGTTTATGCACCTCAAAAGTTGTTTCATGTTGTCATAGGTTTCCTTCATATGGACTGCATGACCAACTGGAATTGATGGCAGAACATTGTCATTATGCAGTAAAACAGCTTTAAGACTCGTCTTTGATGAATCAATGAACAGTCTTCACTCATCTGGATCGTGAATGATGTTGAGGGCTGCCATCACACCATCGATGTTGTTGCAGGCTACAAGATCACTTTCCATGAAGAAGAATGATCCTTTTGACAGTCACAGAACATGGAAACCCTAGCATCACCTGCCAGGAGATTCCACTGCTGTAGTCTGGAGCCCAATAGCTCTGCCTTACTCTTGGGTAGTTCCAAATCCCTGACAAGGTCATTCAGTTCACCTTGTATTATGAGGTGTGGTTCAGAGGAGGAGGATGGGAGAAAATGTGGGTCCTATGACATTGATGGTTCAGGACCAGAAGTTTCATCCTCTTCCTTGTCTGACTCAAGTGAGAATAATTCTGGTGCATCAGGAACCGGCAGTCCTTCTCCGTGGGGTACTGGGCGTATAGCTGATGGAATGTTTGGATAATGCACAGTCCACTTTTTCTTCTTTGACACACCTTTTCCAACTGGAGGCACCATGCAGAAGTAACAATTGCTGGTATGATCTGTTGGCTCTCTCCAAATCATTTGGCACTGCAAAAGGCATAGATTTCCTTTTCCTGTTCAACCACTGGCAAAGATTTGTTGCACAAGCATTGCAGCATATGTGTGGGGCCCACCTCTTGTCCTGATCTCCAATTTTGCAGCCAAAATAAAGGGGATAGGCTCTCTTAACCACAGTGGTTATACTGCGCTTTTGTGAAGCAAAAGTCACTTCACCACAAACATAGCAGAAGTTATCTGCACTGTTCACACAAGTACGAGGCACCTCTGCTCACTTTGGCTAAACAGAAATGTGTCCCTTTGCAAAATCAAACACTGACAAATAAGAGAGCACGACACTGTATGATTTCTAGAGCTGATATAGGGCAATTTGTTCAGCAGAGTGATGTAAGCTTCGTTATGATTGCATCATCCATGACTTCTAGGAATAACATGATGCAATTCATATCATGTATGATGCAATACCAGCTTCAGATTGAATCATTCATTGTTTTGCCTAAAAAGCAAGTACTGTCCAAACCCTGTCATAGATTTATTCATAGATCCAGTCAAAGATGTATTTTAGTCATTTCTGGTTTAAATTGAGATCCCTTCCCTTTATAACTCACTTATCCTCGGCCATTCCCAAGTCAAGGGTCATATATACTGACCCAATAGCATATATTGAAAACTAGAGCCAATCAACAATTTTAAGCATCATTTTCGTTCTCAGTGACCCAGAATTAGTAAAGTTTGACTACATTTATTTCAGAAGCATTTTGGCTGTAGAGCAGTGTGATTGGGGCCTGATATCTGCTTCACGTGGTCTAGCAATGTTGGTTCTTCAAGTCCTAGTTTCAGCAGAGTCTATCCAGTCAAGTCTAATGAGAACAAGAAAGGGGGAGGGGGGGAAATACAGGAAGATTGATAACTTTTCTTTCATGTTGTGATATCTCAGTTCAAAAAGGATTACAGCCTAGGAAATTTCCTTCTGTGGGAAAGCAGGAAACTCTCTGATGCTGGAGCAGAGCAAAGCAATGATAAGGGGAAAGAGAGAGATTTAAAATTTCTTCAGACTGTATATTTTCCACAGCAGTATGAAAAATGTTTGCAAGGATATACTACTCAAGTCCTGTTATACCCTAGATAATTAAATCAACAGGCCATTGGTCCAAATAATCTGTTCTGAATGAATTAGAAAACACTTTGCTGAATTAATCCCAGAAGACCTAGACATGTCTTACAACAACCCTGGATGTATGGCTATGCATAAAGCTGAACTGCAATTACATTGAAACAAAGATTTAGATGGTGGCAGTATGATCAAGCCCCAGCCTGGGAGGGAGATGGTGACTCCAGAAGTCTCCTCACTGCTTTGAAGGAGTAAATTGCAACAGGTCTACCACAGTCTATCACATACTCTGGTGCTGCAGAGAGTGTTGGTGGAGATAGGAGGTGTAGAGTCTTGACTCCGTCCCCTGCCCATCCACCATGCAAGATTGAGGGAGGGGGAATGTAGCTGCTGTGCAAAGCTGGATGTGGCAGTATGATGTACCAGTGCAAGGGAGAAAGGGGGTGTATCATGCACTTTTCTGGCTTAGACAAGCAAACAAAACAGGCCACACTCTTGCACCAAGAGAACAGATATTTGATCATTCATATTGCTGCAACATGAACATCTTTTTACTGCATTTCATCTTGCACTCTTCTTTTGATGGAACCTACACGCAGTCTGGTTTTGAACTGCAAATCTAATGAGACTTCAAGCATTATAATCAGAGCAATGAATAAACATCAATCTCTAACCTATCCTGTGCATTATTTATGCACATGCTTCTCCAGAATAATAGCCATTTACATCTGTCTAGCTCTATAAACAGCAAAATACATCAAAAATGAGTTCATCCAAGGGAATAAACTAAAGTCAGTTATTTTTACAACATTAAGCATTCATCATTGCAAACCAACAACAACTCGTTATTAACTTTACTGGAGCTATTGTTAAAAGTACTAGTTTGGGACATTGTAAACCAACCTGCTTAGAAAATACAAATGCTCATCAAAGCTGAGAAACAGCTTGTATGTTCTAGCATGTTAAACTATTCTAAAGTTCTTTTCTACATCCACTGATATTTGTTAGTATTATCAATCATTTTTTGCGAGGACACACTGCACAGATCATATAAACTTCTCCTTTTTGAAGAGAGAAGACCCTAGTACTTCAAAGTTCATTTTGACCAGACCTGTCACAGAAAACAGTTTAGGAATCCTTTATCCCTTTGCCAGAATAGTTTTAAAGTTTAGACTAACATCTGTTTCAACTCTGGATGATCTTTATTTGTTGCTGTTCATATGATTATCATAAAATATTTTCATAAAAAGATTATATTCAGCACAACATAAGATACACGCATTTAGCACATTTCTGAAGCAAGAAAGTAAACTCTGCATACCATAGGAAAAAAAACAGTGAGGGACCAAAACACTCTGTCTAAAATGTATTTGACATTTATGGCTTGATTTTCAGAGATGTTGAGCACCCATATGTCCCCATTAAAGTCTGTCTACAGTGGGATAACCCCCATTCTATGTTTTTGGGAAAAGGCAGCAACAAGTAGACATATCCTAAATAGAAAAGTACAATTTGTTTAAAGAATCAATCATTTTATAATGCAGATTTTGAAATCCACCTTAAATTGGGGCCAAACCCATTTCTGGAGAAATTCCAGTGACTGTGATACAACTACACTATAGATTAATTTGAGCCAACGCATCTCTAATGTATGTTCACATTGCATATTAAAGTGTAATACAAGGTGCCTTACAAGTTTTAATCTAGTTAGCACCGGTAACAATAGTAGTGATGACACGGTGGCACAGGTTTAGTGTGAACTAACAATCCAAATACATGCCTGCTGGGCCACTATGTGTTCACTGCAGCATAGACATACCATAAAATGTAATTAATTAGGCCCTACAAATGTTTATGCATGTTCCTACCTTTACATATGTGAGTTACTCCCATGGAACAATTCTCGTGCATATAGTTAAGCACATATATGTTTGCAGGATCAGGGCCTTGATCAGCTATGACTGTACACTAGAAGTCAATGGACACCAATATACCACTGCACTTACCACTATCAGCAATAAGATAAACCCTGAATTACCACAGTTATGCTACACAGTACCGAAGAAATGTGGGTCCTGATTGTCATTTAAACCATTTGAAAATGCCATGTGAAGATGCCTTACTGTAAATGAATATCAGGCCTACAAGTTTTAATGACCAGAGTGTCATTAAACATTATTCATCAGACAATAGAAAAATGTTGGGATCTTTGGATGGCAATGGTTATCTAAATGCCAGTAATTATATCTACTATTAATGACCGTAAGTTATTACATCATTTCAAATACAATTTTAATGCAGGGATGTTGTTCTGATATTTACTTATCAGATTCATTTTAAAGACACATCGACTGAGAACTTTCTATGCAGAGGAAGAAAGGATACTTTTGAACACTGAGCTGAAAAATATATTAATATATGGTAGTTTACAGTAATGCATTTTTCATTCTATTTTCCACTTATGTTTCAACTGATCCCATGTCCAGGGGTGGCAGGTTTGTAGAAATTTTGGTGGTGCCCAGAACCCGCCCCCCCAAACTCTGCCCCCCCACCTGCCTAAGGCTCTGTGAGGGAGTTTGCGTGGGAGAAGGGGTCTGGGGTGCAGGCTCTGGGATGGAGTTTGGGTGCTGGGTGCAGACTCTGGGCTGGGGCAGCAGGCGGGGGCACAGGAGGAGGTGAGGGGTGCAGGCTCTGGGCTGGGGCAAGGGGTGGAAGTGCAGGAGGGGGTGAGAGGTGCAGGCTCTGGGAGGGAGTGCAGGAGGGGGTGAGGGGTGCAGGCTCTGGGAGGGAGTTTGGGGGCAGGAGAGGGTGTGTGAGATGGGGGTGGAGGTGCAGGCTCTGGGACAGATTTTGGGTGCAGGCTCCAGGCTCTGTGTGTGTGTGTAGGAGGGGATGAGGAGTGCAGGCTCTGGAGTGGAGTTTGGGGATGGGAGGGGTGCGGAGGGAGGGGATGCAGGCTCTGGGAGGGAGTTTGGGAGTGAGAGGGGGTGCAGGGGTGAGGGCTGTGGGGTGTGGCTGGGGATGAGGGGTTTGGGGTGTTGGAGAGGCTCAGGGCTAGGGCAGAGATTTGGGGTGCGGGGCAGTGAGGGCTCTGGGGTGGGGCAGGACTGGGGATGAGTTTGGGGTGCAGGCAGGCTGCCCCGGGGCTGGGGCCAGAGAGGATGACTCCCCTCAGCCCTCTCCCCACTGGCAACAGTGAGCTCTGGGGGAGGAGCCCCCTGTTACCCCGGCAGCACACTCATCCCACACCATTGTCACTGCGTGCGCTCCTAGGGCCCCTCTCAGGTTCAGGAAACCCCCTCGCCTCCCCTCTGGTGGGTGCCAGGGGTGGGGGCTGCCATTACATGTGGCCTCCCCTGCTGCTGCCCCTCACTGTAGCCTTACTGGGGGTGGGAGATGGGGCTGCCCCTTGCCCAGCGTGCAGCAGGAGCGGTGATTGGGGGGTGGGGGGTACTGTGCTGGTGGAGGGTCCCGCTGGAAAAAGGAAGGTACCTCTGGGGTGGAAGGGCAGGGGCAGGACAGTCTGCCCTGGCATTAGATGGGGGGCACTAGGACCCTGCAGCAGCAGTTGATGCCGTGAGCCAGAAGAGTGGAGTCAGCATGGAGCTGCAGGGAAGAGGCAGGGACGCTAGGGGGTCCGAGGAGGTGCGAGAGGCTGCAAGTAGGGGCTGGGGGACACTCAGGGGAGGTACGGGGGGGGGGGGGCAGCAGGCGGGGCCCGGGGAGAGGCCTGGCCCCAAACATTGCTGGCGCCGGGCCCCCAGGCCCTGAATATTGCTGGAGCCTGGGCACCACAGGCCCATATAACTCGCTGCCCCTGCCATGTCTAACTGCATAGGTTTCCTCCTCAGAATGCATTTGATTTTCTATTTGTTTGCTAATTGAAATTTGAAAACGCTCTGAATATTCTTTGGCATGACAAATGTCTTCCTGTGGGAATGATATTGACAATAAGATTTAAAGATCCTGCCTCTTAGTAGGAACAAACTGAAGGACAGAAGGCAAAACAACTAACAAATGTAAGGGTATATTATAGAGTGGAGATGTTAGATAGTTAATCAAACATCTTTAAATACACATTAAGCTCTTCGTTCGCTTTTTTAAAAATCATGCAGAAAAGTTTGCATATGAAATTTTGGTCCCACTACCAGATTTGAAAAAGAAAAGCAGAACTCTGCTGTGTCTGCCAGTGCTGGGATTTTTACTACAAGGACTTAAGGCTAGGTTAAGTGAGCCAACCACATTATTTTTTTTGGACTGGGTTCAACAAACTCTTCCAAAAGAAAGAAAGAAAGAAAAAAAAAAGCAACCATCATTTTGTTTCAACACCTGCCTTTGTACATTAACTTCTTACCCTATAGAACCAATCTCTCTGAAAGCAGCCTTACTCCTTAAAGCACCCAGGACACGCAGGTGCACTGAAATTAAAAGTACGTCCTTTAATTAAAGATATTTATAGCATTTATCTGAGCGCTACACAGTTCAATTGGTTGGCTAGCAACACACCGTGTCAGGCATGCTATTGGCTTCTCACGCCATCTCCTTATTTACTTGGTGGCTTCATAGTCATAGGGTGGAAAAAGTATTCCCGCACACTCTCTCTTGCTGTTGCTTTTGATATGGTGATTTCTAATGCCCTCAGTACTGCTGCCACCTTTTCTTCTCCTGTTGAATGCACTGAACATTCTCAGGTGATGGAGTGAAGGGGAATTTCTCAAACTTGACACACTAAGTCTGGAAAAACAGTGTGCAGGCCCAAAAGATACTGATGAGGAAGGTTACTAATCACAGAAGAGAAAGTGTTTCTAAGGGCTATTCTGCATTTCAAGTAAAGGAGAAGGGCAGCTACATCCTTTTCTCCATGCAATATTCTCATTCTCTCCCCCCCGCCCAAATATCCATTCTTGGGGTTTGGAGAGAATTTCTACAGAAAACAAAAACTATTTAGGAAAAGATATTGTCTTACTGCACACTCCTATCCAGCAGCAGCATATTGGTCACAGAGGGGAACTCACACTGCAACAGGGATTTCCTTTCATTGTCCAGAGACAAAAAAAAAAAACATGTCCTTGATCCTAAAGAAGATCCTGTATATGTCTCTTAAGAGAGCTATGCAGCCTTATAGAAAACGTGTCCTTGTAATGCTGCCAAGGTCCTTTTGTGCTTGACTTATCTTATGAGTGAGTGCTTATTATGCAAGTAATAGCGCCTCAGGGGCAACATTAACTTGAATACCACATTTTAAACAATTTCATAAATATTCCATTGGTGAATGGGAACAGTTTACACATCCAAGATGGTTCCTTCTGCCCCCACAGGTTAGTTATCTTAGTGGGAGATTATCTATATTAATCATATGTAGCTAGCCATGCATGTCACATTAATTTATTTGAATGGGTAACAATATTCTAAACTGACGTCATGTTTAAATTACACAGCTGAACGCACATAAAGATCAACAAACTAAATAAGCCAGTTGAAGGCTTCTGACAGAATCTACTAGAATTTTTCTAGGAATCTGTTTCTATTTAGTAGGAAGAAAAGAAGGAGAGAATTAAGATACAGACATGAAAGTCATTACAGCTGCCTGGTTTCCACTGGAATCGATGACTAACACACCCTGTAGTGATTTATTATTTCTAAATTAATCACTAGGCTCAGTTAGTGGCAAGCAGGAGCCTTCTCCCCACTCTGCAAACTTCCACCGGCTACAGCATCAGTTTCCTGTGGCATAGTAAACCTAGCCACTGAAGCAAGAGAAGAGGGGGAGGAGCCATGATGATACAAGGGAGGAGGATAATCCTGGATGCCAGCTCCACCCCTTCTAATTTCTCACTGGAAGAAGGTGGTGGGTGAAACTGCCATCTGGGAACACATTTCACTCTCCAATACCAATATGGTTGCTCCTCTTTACCTTCACATCTTGGCTTAGTGTCAAGCCAAAGGTGCATATATGGAGTGGCGGTCCTAAGAGTCAGGCTTCCTGTCACCTGGCATTAGCTGAGGGGTGGGACTTTCTATAAGAGTGAGCCTGCTTGACCAGTCATAGGAAGTGCAGAGACTTGAGGGGATATAGGGGAAGTAGGGATATGGGCAGGGGCTCTTCACACCAGATGAAAAGGCCTGGCTATAGTATAAGGTAGGAACTACAGCCTAAGAGGCCTGAAGAAATACCAGGCAGCAGGACCTAGGTTTTGGAAAGAACTGTTGAGCCCAGCAAGAGGCTGAAGTAACTGGAGTGGGAGAAAGCCATGTTTTGATTTAAGTTGACATTTGACAATATTGTTTTAATAAACTGATCCCAATGAGTGTAACCTGACTCAAAAGCAGCTGGATGCAGAGTCCTGGAAGAAAACTGAGGCAGGATGCTAGATTGGGTAAAACCTTGTTACATTCACGCTGAAGAATTATGTGGCAGCATAGAGAGGCTTTTCCAAAGATTCCTGCCTGGCTCAAATCCAGACAAAGTGATACACAATATAGCTGAAAGGTGTTTGCATATTATAAAGTTCAGAAAAATATCTTGGGATGTCACTGGCACTGTAATATATAGATATGTTTGTCATGTGCTACATAATTGTGCAGCAGTTTGTGTAGCTTAGTCGAATTGCTGCCTCTCCTTTCTCTGATTCCTTTGTGAAACAATTTTAAAATGAAAAATCCAGTTATTTAAAGAAATACTAGTGGAGTTTTAGGCTTAGATCTGATTTATTGTACTGTAAAATTTGATCTGATTTGGATAGTCCATCAGATTCTAAATATATATTTAACCTATCATTTTCCATCACTCCTACCCCCATAAATCCTTCATCTATTGCAAATAACTTTAAAAAAAGCAAAAGCATGAGTAGCCTGAGCTCCCACCTGATGTGCATGAAAGTAGAAGAAGATCCCACCTTTGTAGCCCCTATAAAAACAATACTTTGTAGTATTCTGAAACTGTCTATGTGACAAAAAGTTCACAGAGCTATCATGCCAGAAAATTAAGCCCTAGAGAAGTTACTGTATACTGAACACTGTTTTTAATTAACCTAGTGTATTATGCTGAAGTTATTTCAAAATATTTGTGTGGGTGACATTTGCCAAGTAGAAAAGGGCAAAAAAACTGGAAGGATAGGGAATTATTTTCAGGCTTCTCAGTGGAAAAACAATGAATATTAATTGTAAATGTCCTTTTAAATTATTCTAAGCACAATTTCCCGACACTAAAAATCAGCTACATTTTCTTGCAATCATGGAAGGTCACTATTTATACATTTATCACTAGTCATGGCATTTCCTATCTTATCTCACTCTTCTTCTAACTGAGTGCTTTGCTTACATCTGCAGCTGTTTAACAAGTGATTGGAAATTTAGCCTCCTGATTTCCCGTTAAATACTAGGCACAGGAAAACAAATAGCACTTGTTTTTCAGTGAGTTTTGTCAGTCATCCAAAATGTAGTGCAAACCATACAACTGCCTGTGGTTTGGTGGCAGAGACCCAAAATATTTGAGCCATATTTTTTTGTCAAGTCAAGAGAGTAAACCAACTTTTGGCAGAAATAATGAGTACACAGCTTCCCTCCTCCCCCTTCAGAAATGCATAAGTGACTTAATTACTAATCTTTATACTGGAATTAATTTATTTTTTTCACTGCATTAAGTTTTTTTTCTTTTAAAATCTCAAGCCAACAGACATAATACAGTTTTTCATGGTTTTTTTTTTTTTTTTTTTTTTTTTTTTACTAACTTTACTGATATGAGTAATTCCTTTAAAGTCACTGGGGCTGCTCATGTGAGTAAAGTTACTCATTTGTATAAGTGCTTTCAGGGCCCATATCCCTTACTCACTAGCATGTCTTAAGTGCATACCCTTCAAAGTAAGAGTTGTAGGATCAGGTTCTTCATAAACAGTTATAAATAATTACACATGATGATTTCTGCCAGAAAGTCACAAAGAACGGAGTATAAATTTTCGATGGCAATTTAATTCTAATTTTTGCACTAAGATGTTTCATTTTCCTAGCAAAGGTGTTCCTAGGCTTTAAAAGCCAGAGGGAGGGCTGCCACTTGTAGTGAAAACATTCACCAGCTAAACTGTACCTGTAAAGCCCACCTCTCTGGCAGTTCCATAAAAAAACATGGTTTTCGGCCAGGACATTTTTGCAACAAATCATTCTAAGCAACAACCACCACCAAAAAAAGTGGGTTTCTGTTGTTGTTGTAGTAAAAGTAAACTCTTCTCCATACTGTTTTTGTTGGTTTGGTTTTTTTGCAAGCCTCCCCCCTCCACCCCTGAGCTGTAGCACAGGCAAGATGTTTTCTACAGGCTTTTGGAACGGCTTTTATAAATTTTCAGGCATGAGAATCTGACCAGCAACTGAATCTCAGTGATGTCCAAGACAACGCAGAGTGGGTCCAAAATTTGCATCTAAATTACCATAATCCATTACGGATACAATATTAATTATTATATTAATAATATACTGATAGCATAATATTTAGCTCTTAAATGCAAGTTTTTATCCAAGATCCCAACACATTTTGTCAAGGGGGGTAAGTAATATAATCCTCAGTTTACAAATGGGGGAAATGAGGCAGAAAGAGATGAAGTGACTTGAGGAAGATTACACAATAAATCACTGGACGAGTGGGAAACTTCTTACTCTCAGTCTGGTGCCCTGTTCACAGTACAACACTATTTTCCTATTTATAACACTACAATTCTATGAAGCATTATCTCACTTCAACTCACATTGCTTTAATATAATCTTTTATACAAACTGAAGTTAACTATGTAAGAGGCATGGCTGAAGTGCATAGCACTCTAAAGAGGGTGCAGTATACATTACTTCAAGTGTAAATCATAGTAGATCTTTTGCCATTTAGTAGTTTTCTATAGGATTTTAGTAATATTTTGGTCCACTGTTTGGCTTAACATGTAAACAGGAATGTCTTGTAAAGAAATGGCTAAACTGTGAGCCACTCACATTACATTTTGAATAGACACTTTACCCGTCACTTTTCCCTGAATTAAACTATGTGTATAACAAGGCAAAAAAAAGTATTTTAATTTTTTTCCATGTGCACCAAACCATTCAGAAATGCTTTTTATATTTTTCTACCTTAAAGTATCTAGCAGGAAGATTTCTAGATAGATACTTAAGCTTCTTAATTACATTTAAATTATACTAGGAAACAATGAATACTTTTCACAGTTCAAATTTCCTCCCAAAACAGAGTCAGGCATGATACAAAATCCCAACTCTAAGCATATTGTTGGAAAGTTCAGATTCTGATACTGGCCCCTGTCTGTATAATGGGCTACAATGGATTGAATTCCCCTGAACTCTGGGGAAGTCCTGCTCTGATCTTTGTAGCCTGAACCCATCTCCATTCCAAAGTGGTTCCATCTTTAAACAGCAACTCTGTGGTGTCTTCTGTTGGGTTCCTTGAACAAATTAATTCCAATGAAAAATTGAATACAATGTTCCACAGACAGGACCTGGTAGCACTATACAATGGCCAGAGCACCACAGTGGTAACAAAGAGACAGAGGTCTGGTCCTGGCTGTGCCACTGACTCACAACATAACCTTGGATGAGTCATTTACCCTCACTGTGCCTTACTTTCCCCATCTGTAAATTAGGGCTAATAGTGCTGATAACCTTTGTACAGTGTGTGCAAAGGACTGTGTTATGTGCTATTACTGTTATTCTCTGTAGTACTGGGGCCATTTAACTGAAGGGTTTGGCTCGGGTGCTAGGTTTGCTGTTCTTTTAATCACTTAAAATGCCATAAACTAGCCAGCTGAACATCTTTTTATGTCTTCATTTTCCTTACTGGTTGGTGATTAATCTCTAAAGAAACTACAGAGTGTATTAAAACACAGAAAGGCAATAAACTTATAATTGGGGTAAAAACAGTACATCTATTTGTTTTGTGAAATGCTCGAAAGAAAAGCTAGAAAGTCAGCAATTACCCCAGGGAAATGCTTCCATAGAGACAGACACAATAGTTATGACACTGCAGCAGTATGTGTTTCTTACATTTCTGCTTTGAACATATAATTTGTGGAAATAAAATACAAGGAATTTATTTAAATTTAAAACCTGCTAGGAAAGAACACATTAGTAATTAAGTTTCAAAATAATCTGTTTTCCACCTTAACCACAAGCTCAAGAAAAGTGAACAACAGAGATAAAGCTGAAGTGGATAAGCCAAAATATTTTAAAATAAAGAGGACCAGGTAACGTATCCTTCATTCTACCCCTAACAGAACCTTGAGCTAGAACTGTGTCAGACTTTGCTGGATGTTGTGGCAAGAAGGAAGGGTGCCTTTCACTCCATGGGTTAGAAACATTGTGTATGTCTGTTCCATGGTTCACTTTGAAATAAGAATCACCCAAAGTACTTCCAAACGCTGCAGGCCAGAGAGGAAAGAGTGGAAGCCTCTAGGGTATGCTTTTCACTGCCGATTTAGCCTGGATGATGAGCACCGGGGTTAGCCTAGCCCAGCTGTGAGCAGCCACACAATGAAGCCATACCCAATCACTGTGTCCTCACTGGTGCTGCACTCCCCTATATGAGGCGCTAGAACTTCTGAGGGGCATAGCCTGTAGTTCTGTGTGCTGCTGTAAGCTGAGCTGCTCTGATTCTTTCCCAATGAATTGTGGGCAAACTTGACTGTCCTTCTCAGCACACAGAGAGAATTGTGGGAAGGTATTGGAGGACTGACAGAATTCCAGTGATTTAGTCTACATCCTCACTGCAAAGTGAAAGCAGAACCCAGGCTCTAACTCACACCCCGAGTCAGGGTATCTAGACCAGGTTTAAAGCATCACTAAACTGAGATGAGAGGTTTTTGTATGTGGACAGGCAGGGAGTTAGGTATAATATCTGGGTAAGACCCCAGGCTAACTGCAGTGAAGACATGCCTGAACAGTGAAGGGAGAGGAAGACAATGAAATGCTGGGTTGGGAGGTACTGCAGGTCTCAAACTGTGGCAGGTTATGCTGAGTCAGTGATATGGCACTCTTTGGATGCAGCCATCTTCTTCTCCAGGTTCTCAACTTTTATTATAAAACAAAACAAAACAACCCCAAACCTCTATTCCTTGCGGTTATGGAGAACACCATGCATGTGGGAAGCAGGCATAAACTGATGCAGTGATTCCTAACTGCATCTACAGAGCACCTGCTATTCATCCCAGTGACTAAATTAGCTCAGATTCTTAGTGATGATCCTTTAAATGTCAACACTGGTAACTAATTCGCTGCTGTCCCACATGTGACTATGGAAAGGGAGGGTCACGCTCTGCACAGCCTACTGTTAGTAATGTCTTTTTTTGGTGCCATGAAGTGGACAGACTTTGAGGACATTGACCAGGATGGGCTGGGTTGAAATGGAGACTCTGGGCTGCTACTTTTACACGCTATTTTGAGTGTACATGAAATTAGCCATAAAAATGCACAGGATAGAGCTCAGTCCTGCTCCTATTGAAGCCAATCTGAATTTTGACAAACTTAACTGTAAGCAGGATTAGTAGGGTTACCATATTTCAGCAAGCAAAAAAGAGGACGGGAGGAGCCCCGCCCTAGCCCCACCCCTGTCCTGCCCTAGCCCCGCCCCACCCACTTCCCGCCCCCCTCAGAACCCCCAACCCTCCCCCCCGCTCCTTTTCCCCTGACTGCCCTCTCCTGGGACCCCTGCCCCTAACTGCCCCCCAGGACTTTATCCCCTACCTAAGCCTCCCTGCCTCTTGTCCCCTGACTGCCCCCTCCTGAGACCCTCCCCCCCATCCTAACTGGTCCCCTAGGACCCTACCCCCTACCTGTACCCTGACTGCTCCAACCCTTATCCACACCCCCAGACAGACCCCTGGGACTCCCATGCCCC